>NW_020837983.1:2007878-2246071 GCF_003676395.1 Aethalodelphis obliquidens
TTCACTTTGTTATAAAGCAGAAACTGACACACCATTGTAAAGTGATTATACTCTAATAAAGATGTTAAAAAAGAAAAAAAATAAGGAATAAAAATGGGGAAAAAATATTGGTGAGAGTGGACACCCTTGTCTTGTTCCTGAAATTAGATTAAATGCTTTCAGGTTTCACCACTGAGAATAATGTTTGCTGTGGGTTTCTCATATATGGCCTTTATTACTTTGAGGTATGTTCACTATGTTCCCAATTTCTGGAGTGTTTTTAGCATAATTGGGTGTTGATTTTTGCTGAAAGACTTTTTCTATTTTCTCAGTCATCTATTGAGATGATCATATGGTTTTTATTCTTCAATTTGTTAATATGGTGTATCACATTGACTGATTTGTGTATATCGAAGAATCCTTGCATCCCTCGGATAAACCCCACTTGATCATGGTGTATGATACTTTAAAGTGTTGTTGGATTCTGTTTGCTAGTATTTTGTTAAGGATTTTTGCATCTATGTTCATCAATGATATTGGCCTGTAGTTCTCTTTTTTTGTAGTATCTTTGGCTGGTTTTGGTATCAGGGTGATGGTGGCCTCATAGAATGAGTTTGGGAGTTTTCCTTCCTCTGCTATTTTTTGGAAAAGTTTGAGAAGGATGGTTGTTAGCTCTTCTCTAAATGTTTGGTAAAACTTAGAGAAGAGCTAATCCAGAGCTAAGCCATCTGGTCCTGGACTCTTGTTTTTTGGAAGATGTTTTAATCACAATTTCAATTTCATTACTTGTGATTGGTCTGTTCACATTTTCTATTTCTTCCTGCTTCAGTCTTGAAATGTTGTAGTTTTTCTAAGAATTTGTCAGTTTCTTCCAGGTTGTCAATTTTATTGTATATAGTTCCTTGTAGTGCTCTCTTATGATACTTTGTATTTCTGTGAGGTCAGTTGTAACTTCTTTTTTTTCCTAATTTTATTGATTTGAATCCTCTCTCTTTTTTTCTTGATGAGTGTGGCTAAATGTTTATCAATTTTGTTTTGTTTTTTTTTTTTTGTGTGTGACATTTATAGTAGTTTTATTGCTCCTTGCAGTGTATTGGAATTGTCTTTATTTATTTTTACATTTTTAAAACATTTTAATTTTATATTTGAGCACAGTTGTTTAACAATATTGTGTTAGTTTCAGGTGCACAGCAAAGTGATTCCATTATAGATATATATGTATCTATTCCTTTTCAAATTATTCTCCCATTTAGGTTATTACAGAATATTGAGCAGCATTCCCTGTGCTATACAGTAGGTCCTTGTTGGTTATCAGTTTTAAATATAACAGTGTGTACATGTCAATCCCAAATTCCCTAACTATCCTCCCCCACACTCTTACCCCCTGGTAACCATAAGTTCCTTCTCTAAGTCTGTGAGTCTGTTTCTGCTTTGTAAATAAGTTCATTTGTAACATTTTTTATAGCTTCCACATAGAAGCGATATACATAATAGTTGTCTTTCTCTATGTGACTTACTTCACTCAGTATGATAATCTCCAGGTCCATCCATATTGCTGCAAATGGCATTATTTTATTCTTTTTAATGACTGAGAAATACTCCATTGAATATATGTACCATATCTTCTTTACCTATTCATCTGTTGATGAACATTTAGGTTGCCTCCATGTCTTGGCTATTGTAAACTGTGTTGCAATGATCATTGGGGTATATGTATCTGTTTGAACCAGGTTTTTCTCCAGATATAAGCTCAGGAGTGTGAATGCTATATCATATAGTAGCTCTATTTTTAGTTTCTTAAGGACCCTCCATACTGCTCTCCATAGTGGCTGTATCAATCTATATTCCCACCAACAGAGTAGAAGGCTTCCCTTTTCTCCACACCCTTTCCAGCATTTACTGTTTGTAGGTTTTTTTTTTTTAAACATCTTTATTGGGGTACAATTGCTTTACAATGGTGTGTTAGTTTCTGCTTTATAACAAAGTGAATCAGTTATACATATACATATGTTCCCATATCTCTTCCCTCTTGCGTCTCCCTCCCTCCCACCCTCCCTATCCCACCCCTCCAGGCTGTCACAAAGCACCGAGCCAATATCCCTGTGCCATGCGGCTGCTTCCCACTAGCTATCTACATTACTACGTTTGTTAGTGTGTATATGTCCATGACTCTCTCTCGCCCTGTCACAGCTCACCCTTCCCCCTCCCCATAACCTCAAGTCCGTTCTCTAGGAGGTCTGCGTCTTTATTCCTGCCTTACCCCTAGGTTCTTCATGACATTTTTTTTTCTTAAATTCCATATATATGTGTTAGCATACGGTATTTGTCTTTTTCTTTCTGACTTACTTCACTCTGTATGACAGACTCTAGGTCTATCCACCTCATTACAAATAGCTCAATTTCGTTTCTTTTTATGGCTGAGTAATATTCCATTGTATATATGTGCCACATCTTCTTTATCCATTCATCCGGTTATGGGCACTTAGGTTGTTTCCATCTCTGGGCTATTGTAAATAGAGCTGCAATGAACATTTTGGTACATGACTCTTTTTGAATTTCGGTTTTCTCAGGGTATATGCCCAGTAGCAGGATTGCTGGGTCATATGGTAGTTCTATTTGTAGTTTTTTAAGGAACCTCCATACTGTTCTCCATAGTGGCTGAACCAATTCACATTCCCACCAGCAGTGCAAGAGTGTTCCCTTTTCGCCACACCCTCTCCAGCATTTATTGTTTCTAGAGTTTTTGATGATGGCCATTCTGACTGGTGTGAGATGATATCTCATTGTAGTTTTGATTTGCATTTCTCTATTGATTAATGGTGTTGAGCATTCTTTCATGTGTTTGTTGGCAGTCTGTATATCTTCTTTGGAGAAATGTCTATTTAGGTCTTCTGCCCATTTTTGGATTGGGTTGTTTGTTTTCTTGTTATTGAGCTGCATGAGCTGCTTGTAAATTTTGGAGATTAATCCTTTGTCGGTTGCTTCATTTGCAAATATTTTCTCCCATTCTGAAGGTTGTCTTTTGGTCTTGTTTATGGTTTCCTTTGCTGTGCAAAAGCTTTGAAGTTTCATTAGGTCCCATTTATTTATTTTTGTTTTCATTTCCATTCCTCTAGGAGGTGGGTCAGAAAGGATCTTGCTGTGATTTATGTCATAGAGTGTTCTGCCTATGTTTTCCTCTAAGAGTTTGATAGTTTCTGGCCTTACATTTAGGTCTTTAATCCATTTTGAGCTTATTTTTGTGTATGGTGTTAGGGAGTGATCTAATCTCATACTTTTACATGTACCTGTCCAGTTTTCCCAGCACCACTTACTGAAGAGGCTGTCCTTTCTCCACTGTACATTACTGCCACCTTTATCAAAGATAAGGTGTCCATATGTGCGTGGGTTTATCTCTGGGCTTTCTATCCTGTTCCATTGATCTATCTTTCTGTTTTTGTGCCAGTACCATACCGTTTTGATAACTGTAGCTTTGTAGTATAGTCTGAAGTCTGGGAGCCTGACTCCTCCAGTTCCTTCTTTCGTTCTCAAGATTGCTTTGGCTATTCGGGGTCTTTTGTGTTTCCATACAAATTGCAAAATTTTTTGTTCTAGTTCTGTGAAAAATGCCAGTGGTAGTTTGATAGGGATTGCATTGAATCTATAGATTGTTTTGGGTAGTAGAGTCATTTTCACAATGTTGATTCTTCCAATCCAAGAACATGGTATATCTCTCCATCTATTTGTATCATCTTTAATTTCTTTCATCAGTGTCTTATAATTTTCTGCATACAGGTCTTTTGTCTCCTTAGGTAGGTTTATTCCTAGATATTTTATTCTTTTTGTTGCAATGGTAAATGGGAGTGTTTTCTTGATTTCACTTTCAGATTTTTCATCATTAGTATATAGGAATGCCAGAGATTTCTGTGCATTAATTTTGTATCCTGCCACTTTACCAAATTCATTGATTAGCTCTAGTTGTTTTCTGGTGGCATCTTTAGGGTTCTCTATGTATAGGATCATGTCACCTGCAAACAGTGACAGTTTTACTTCTTCTTTTCCGATTTGGATTCCTTTTATTTCCTTTTCTTCTCTGATTGCTGTGGCTAAAACTTCCAAAACTATGTTGAATAAGAGTGGTGAGAGTGGGCAACCTTGTCTTGTTCCTGATCTTAGTGGAAATGCTTTCAGTTTTTCACCATTGAGGATGATGTTTGCTGTGGCCTTGTCATATATGGCCTTTATTATGTTGAGGAAAGTTCCTTCTATGCCTACTTTCTGCGGGGTTTTTATCATAAATGGGTGTTGAATTGTGTCAAAAGCTTTCTCTGCATCTATTGAGATGATCATATGGTTTTTCTCCTTCAGTTTGTTAATATGGTTTATCACATTGATAGATTTGCGTATATTGAAGAATCCTTGCATTCCTGGAATAAACCCCACTTGATCATGGTGTATGATCCTTTTAATGTGCTGTTGGATTCTGTTTGCTAGTATTTTGTTGAGGATTTTTGCATCTATGTTCATCAGTGATATTGGCCTGTAGTTTTCTTTCTTTGTGACATCCTTGTCTGGTTTTGGTATCAAGGTGATGGTGGCCTCGTAGAAGGAGTTTGGGAGTGTTCCTCCCTCTGCTATATTTTGGAAGAGTTTGAGAAGGATAGGTGTTAGCTCTTCTCTAAATGTTTGATAGAATTCGCCTGTGAAGCCATCTGGTCCTGGGCTTTTCTTTGTTGGAAGATTTTTAATCACAGTTTCAATTTCAGTGCTTGTGATTGGTCTGTTCATATTTTCTATTTCTTCCTGATTCAGTCTTGGCAGGTTGTGCATTTCTAAGAATTTGTCCATTTCTTCCAGATTGTCCATTTTATTGGCATAGAGTTGCTTGTAGTAATCTCTCATGATCTCTTTTATTTCTGCAGTGTCAGTTGTTACCTCTCCTTTTTCATTTCTAATTCTATTGATTTGAGTCTTCTCCCTTTTTTTCTTGATGAGTCTGGCTAGTGGTTTATCTATTTTGTTTATCTTCTCAAAGAACCAGCTTTTAGTTTTATTGATCTTGACGATTGTTTCCTTCATTTCTTTTTCATTTATTTCTGATCTGATTTTTATGATTTCTTTCCTTCTGCTAGCTTTGGGTTTTTTTTGTTCTTCTTTCTCTAATTGCTTGAGGTGCAAGGTTAGGTTGTTTATTCGAGATGTTTCCTGCTTCTTAAGGTGGGCTTGTATTGCTATAAACTTCCCCCTTAGAACTGCTTTTGCTGCATCCCACAGGTTTTGGTCGTTGTGTCTCCATTGTCATTTGTTTCTAGGTAGTTTTTGATTTCCTCTTTGATTTCTTCAGTGATCACTTCAGTATTAAGTAGTGTATTGTTTAGCCTCCATGTGTTTGTATTTTTTACAGATCTTTTCCTGTAATTGATATCTAGTCTCATGGCGCTGTGGTCAGAAAGGATACTTGATACAATTTCAATTTTCTTAAATTTACCAAGGCTTGATTTGTGACCTAAGATATGATCTATCCTGGAGAATGTTCCATGAGCACTTGAGAAAAATGTGTATTCTGTTGTTTTTGGATGGAGTGTCCTATAGATATCAATTAAGTCCATCTTGTTTAATGTATCATTTAAAGCTTGTGTTTCCTTATTTATTTTCATTTTGTATGATCTGTCCATGGGTGAAAGTGGGGTGTTTAAGTCCCCTACTATGAATGTGTTACTGTCGATTTCCCCTTTTATGGCTGTTAGTATTTGCCTTATGTATTGAGGTGCTCCTATGTTGGGTGCATAAATATTTACAATTGTTATATCTTCTTCTTGGATCGATCCCTTGATCATTATGTAGTGTCCTTCTTTGTCTCTTTTAATAGTCCTTATTTTAAAGTCTATTTTGTCTGATATGAGAATTGCTACTCCAGCTTTCTTTTGGTTTCCATTTGCATGGAATATCTTTTTCCATCCCCTTACTTTCAGTCTGTATGTGTCTCTAGGTCTGAAGTGGGTCTCTTGTAGACAGCATATATAAGGGTCTTGTTTTTGTATCCATTCAGCTAATCTGTGTCTTTTGGTGGGAGCATTTAGTCCATTTACATTTAAGGTAATTATCGATATGTATGTTCCTATTCCCATTTTCTAAATTGTTTTGGGTTCATTATTATAGGTCTTTTCCTTCTCTTGTGTTTCTTGACTAGAGAAGATCCTTTAGCATTTGTTGTAAAGCTGGTTTGGTGGTGCTGAACTCTCTCAGCTTCTGCTTTTCTGTAAAGGTTTTAATTTCTCCATCAAATCTGAATGAGATCCTTGCTGGGTAGAGTAGTCTTGGCTGCAGGTTTTTCTCCTTCATCACTTTCAGTATGTCCTGCCACTCCCTTCTGGCTTATAGGGTTTCTGCTGAGAGATCAGCTGTTAACCTTATGGGGATTCCCTATGTGTTATTTGTTGTTTTTCCCTTGCTGCTTTTAATATGCTTTCTTTGTATTTAATTTTTGACAGTTTGATTAATATGTGTCTTGGCGTATTTCTCCCTTGTATTTATCCTGTATGGGACTCTCTGTGCTTCCTGGACTTGATTAACTATTTCCTTTCCCATATTAGGGAAGTTTTCAACTATAATCTCTTCAAATATTTTCTCAGTCCCTTTCTTTTTCTCTTCTTCTTCTGGAACCCCTATAATTTGAATGTTGGTGCGTTTAATGTTGTCCCAGAGGTCTCTGAGACTGTCCTCAGTTCTTTTCATTCTTTTATCTTTATTCTGCTCTGCAGTAGTTATTTCCACTATTTTATCTTCCAGGTTACTTATCTGTTCTTCTGCCTCAGTTATTCTGTTATTGATCCCATCTAGAGTACTTTTAATTTCATTTATTGTGTTGTTCATCGTTGTTTGTTTCATCTTTAGTTCTTCTAGGTCCTTGTTAACTGATTCTTGCATTTTGTCCAATCTATTGTCCATTTTATCTCCAAGATTTCGGATCAACCTTACTATCATTATTCTGAATTCTTTTTCAGGTAGACTGCCTATTTCCTCTTCATTTGTTAGGTCTGGTGCACTTTTATCTTGCTCCTTTATCTGCTGTGTATTTTTCTGTCTTCTCATTTTGCTTAGCTTACTGTGTTTGGGGTCTCCTTTTTGCAGGTTGCAGGTTCGTAGTTTTTCCTGTTTTTGATGTCTGTCTCCAGTGGCTAAGGTTGGTTCAGTGGGTTGTGTAGGCTTCCTGGTGGAGGGGACTAGTGCCTGTGTTGTGGTGGATGAGGCTGGATCTTGTCTCTCTAGTGGGCAGGTTCACGTCTGGTGGTGTGTTTTGGGGTGTCTGTGGCCTTATTATGATTTTAGGCAGCCTCTCTGCTAATGGGTGGGGTTGTGTTCCTGTTTTGCTAGTTGTTTGGCATAGGTTTTCCAGCACTGTGGCTTGCCGGTCATTGAGTGAAGCTGGGTGCTGGTGTTAAGATAGAGGTCTCTGGGAGATTTTCGCCGTTTGATATTATGTGGAGCTGGGAGGTCTCTTGTTGACCAGTGTCCTGAAGTTGGCTCTCCTACCTCAGAGGCAGAGCCCTGCCTCCTGGCTGGAGCACCAATAGCTTTTCATCTACACGGCTCAGGATAAAAGGGAGAAAAAGTAGAGGGAATTAGTAGAAGTATGAGGAAAGAAAGAAGGAAAGGAGGGTAGGAAGGAAGGAAGAAAGAAAGAAAGAAGCAAAGGAGGAAAGAAGGCAAGAAGGAAAGAAAGGAGGGAGGGAGGGAGGGAGGAAGGAAGGAAGGAGGGAAAGAAGGAAAAAAGACAGACAGAAAGAAGATACAGTAAAAATAAAATAAAGTACAATAAAGTTATTGAATTAAAAAATTCTTATTTAGAAAAAAAAAAAAAGGGACGGATAGAACCTTAGGACAAATGTTGGAAGCAAAGCTATACTGACAAAATCTTACACAGAAGCATACACATACACCCTCACTAAAAGAGGTAAATGGGGAAAAATCATAAATCTTGCTGTCAGAGACCACCTCCTCAATTTGGGATGATTCGTTGTCTAAAGGAGGGAAGGAAGGAAAGAAAGAAAGAAAGAAAGAAAGAAAGAAAGAAAGAAAGAAAGAAAGAAAGAAAGAAAGAAAGAAAGAAAGAAAAAAGGTAAAGTATAATAACGTTATTAAAATTAATTATTAAGGAAAAAAATTAAAAAAAAAAAACATGGACGGATAGAACCCTAGGACAAATGGTGGAAGCAAGACTATACAGACAAGATCTCACACAGAAGCATACACATACACATTCACAAAAAGAGGAAAAGGGAAAAAATCATAGATCTTGCTCCTAAAGTCCACTTCCTTAATTTGGGATGATTGGTTGTCTATTCAGGTATTCCACAGATGCAGGGTATATCAAGTTGATTGTGGAGCTTTAATCCGCTGCTTCTGAGGCTGCTGGGAGAGATTTCCCTTTCTCTTCTTTGTTCTCACAGCTCCCAGGGCTCAGCTTTGGATTTGGCCCTGCCACTGCGTGTAGGTCGCTGGAGGGCGTCTGTTTTTTGCTCAGACAGGATGGGGTTAAAAGAGCCGCTGATTCGGGGGCTCTGGCGCACTCAGGCCGGCGGGGAGGGAGGGGCACGGAGTGCGGGGCGGGCCTGCGGTGGCAAAGGCCGGTGTGACTTTGCACCAGCCTGAGGCACGCTGTGCATTCTCCCGGGGAAGTTGTCCCTGGATCCCGGGAACCTGGCAGTGGTGGGCTGCACAGGTTCCGCGGAAGAGGGGTGTGGAGAGTGACCTGTGCTCGCACACAGGCCCCTTGGTGGCGGCAGCAGCAGCCTTAACGTCTCCCGCCCGCCTCTGGGGTCCGTGCTTTTAGCCGCGGTTTGCGCCTGTCTCTGGATTCCGCGCTTTCAGCCGCGGCTCGTGCCCGTCTCTGGGGTCCGCGCTTTCAGCCGCGGCTCGCGCTTGTCTCTGGGGTTCGCGCTTTTAGCCGCGGCTCGCGCCCGTCTCTGGAGTTCCTTTAAGCAGCGTTCTTAAACCCCTCTCCTCACGCCCCAGGAAACAAAGAGGGAAGGAAAAGTCTCCTGCCTCTTCGGCAGGTGCAGACTTTTCCCCGGACTCCCTCCCGGCTAGCTGTGGTGCACTAACCCCTTCAGGCTATGCTCAAGCCGCCAACCCCAGTCCTCTCCCTGCGCTCCTTCCGAAACCGAAACCCGAGCCTCAGAGCCTCAGCTCGCAGCCCCGCCCGCCGCGGCGGGTGAGCAGACAAGCCTCTCGGGCTGGTGAGTGCCGGTCGGCACCGATCCTCTGTGCGGGAATCTCCCCGCTTTGCACTCCGCACCCGTTGCTGTGCACTCCTCCGCGGCTTCGAAGCTCCCCCCTCCGCCTCCCTCAGTCTCCGCCCGCGAAGGGGCTTCCTAGTGTGTGGAAACTTTTCCTCCTTCACAGCTCCCTCCCACTGGTGCAGGTGCCGTCCCTATTCTTTTGTCTCTGTTTTTTCTTTTTTTCTTTTGCCCTACCCAGGTATGTGGGGAGTTTCTTGCCTTTTGGGAGGTCTGAGGTCTTCTGCCAGCCTTCAGCAGGTGTTCTGTAGGAGCTGTTCCACGTGTAGATGTATTTCTGGTGTATCTGTGGGGAGGAAGGTGATCTCCGCGTCTTACTCTTCCGCCATCTTCCGCCTTCCCCTCAATTTTGTTTATCTTTTCAAAGAATCACCTTTTACTTTTATTGATCTTGCTATTGTTTTCTTGGTTTCTATTTCCTTTATTTCTGTTCTTATCTTTATGATTTTTTTCTTTCTACTAACTTTGGGCTTTGTTCTTTCTTCTTTCTCTAGTTGCATTAGGTGTAACGTTAGGTTGTTTAATTGAGATTTTTCTTGTTTCTTGACGTAGGATTTTATTGTTATAAACTTCCCTTTTGGAACTGCTTTTCCTGCATCCCACAGGTTTTGGGTCGTCGTGTTTTCATCGTCATTCGTGTCTAGGTATTTTTGTATTTTTGCTTTGATTTCTTCAGTGATCTCTTGATTCTTTAATAGCATGTTTTTTAGCCTTCATGCGTTTGTAATTTTTACCTTTCTTTTCCTGTAATTGATTTCTAATTTCATAGCATTGTGGTAGAAAAGTGCTTCATATGATTTCAATTTTCTTAAATTTACTGAGGCTTGGTTTGTGACTGAAGATGTGATCTACCCTGGAGAATGTTCCTTGAGCATTTGAGAAGTAAGTGTATTCTGCTGCTTTCAGGTGGAATATCCTGTAAATATCAATTAGGTCTATTTGGTCTATTGTGTCATTTAAAGCTTATGTTTCCTTATTTATTTTCTGTCTGAATGATCTGTCCATTGGTGTAAGTGGGGTGTCAAAATCCCCCACTCTTTTCGTGTTACTGAAAATTTCCCCTTTATGGCTCTTAGCATTTGCCTTGTACATTGAAGTGCTCCTATGATGAGGGCATAGATATTTACAATTGTTATATCTTCTTCTTGAGCTGATTCCTTGATCATTATGTAGTGTCCCTCCTTGTCTCTTGTGATAGTCTTTATTTTAAAGTGTATCTTGCTGATATGAGTATTACTACTCCAGCTTTCCTTTGATTCCCATTTGCAGGGAATATTTTTTTCCATCCCCTCACTTTCAGTTTGTGTGTGTCCCTAGTTCTGAAGTGGGTCTCTTGTAGACAGCATATATATGGATTTGCTTTTGTACCCATTCAGCTAGTCTGTATCTTTTGGTTGGAGCATTTAATCCATTTACATTTAAGGTAATAATAGATATGTATATTCATATTACAATTTTCTTAATTTTGGGAAGTTTGTTCTTGTAGGTCTTTTTTTCTTTTCTTGTGTTTCTTGCCTAGAGAATTCCTTTAGCATTTGTTGTAGAGCTGGCTTTGTGGTGTTGAATTCTCTTAGCTTTTGCTTGTCTTTGAAACTTGATTTCTCCATCAAATCTGAACAGAGTCCTTTCTGGATAGAATAGTCTTCATTGTAGGTTTTTCCCTTTCATCTCTTTAAATATGTTCTGCCACTCGCTTCTGGCCTGCAGTTTCTGCTGAAAAATCAACTGGTGCCCTTGTGGTGATTCCCTTGTAGGTTATTTGTTGCTTTCCCTTGTAGCTTTTAATATTTTTTCTTTGTATTGAATTTTTGTTAGTTTGATTAATATGTGTCTTGGCATGTTTCTCCTTGGATTTATCCTGTATTGAACTCTCTGTGCTTCCTGAACTTGATTGCCTATTTCCTTTCCCATGTTAGGGTAGTTTTTGACTATAATCTCTTCAAATATTTTCTCATGTCCTTCCCTTCCTGTTCTTCTTCTGGAACCCCTATAATTCAAATGTTGGTGTATTTAATGTTTTCCCAGAGGTTTCTGAGACTGCCCTCAATTCTTTTCATTATTTTTCTTTATTCTGCTCCCCAGCCTTTATTTTCACCGTTCTATCTTCCAGCTCACCTATTCATTCTTCTGCCACAGTTATTCTGCTGTTGATTCCTTCTAGTGTATTTTTCATTTCAGTTATTGTGTTATTGTGTTATTCATCACTGATTGTTTGTTCTTTAGTCTTTGTTAATATTCTCGATCTGTGCCTCCATTCTATTTCCAAGATCTTAGGTCATCTTTACTAGCATTACTCTGATTTATTTATTATGTGGATTGCCTACTTCCTCTTAATTTATTTGGTCTTGTGAGATTTTACCTTGCTCCTTCATCTGCAATGTATTTCTCTGTCATCTCATTTTGTCTAACCTACTGAATTTATGGTCTTCTTTCCACAGGCTGCAGGGTCGTAGTTCCTCTTGCTTCTGTTGTCTGCCCCCTGATGAGTGAGATTTGTCCAGGGTCTTGTGCAGACTTCTTGGTGGGAGGTCCTTGTGCCTTCTCTCTGGTGGTTGGTGTTGAGTCTTTTCCCTCTGAAGGGCAGGGTCTCATCAGTTGGTGTATTTTGGGGTGTCTGTGAGTTTAATACAACATTAGACAGCTGACCCACTGATGGGTGGGGCTGTGTTCCTGTCTTGCTGGTTGTTTGGCATGAGGTGTCTAGCACTGGAGCCTGTAGGCTTGGTCTTTGTGCTGATATGGATACTTTTGGGAGCATGCATGCTGATTAATATTCACTGGACCCAGGAATTCTCTGGTGGTACAGCATCCTGGACTCTACATTCCCAACCCAGAGGTCCGGGCCTGACCTCTGTCCAGGGAACCAAGCGTCCACAAGCCACACAGTGTGGCCCAAGAGAAAAGAGAGAAAAGAAAAGGAAAGAAAAGAAAAGGAAAGGAAAGGAAACAAGAACATGAACAAAACCCAAGACAAATAGCAAAAACAGCATCAAACAAACAGCAGCAAACAACAGCACAGCACACAGATACACACACATTCAGAAAAAAGAGAAAAATAAAATAAATCAAAGTAACAGACCAACAAAGAAAAGAATTCTAGTATGAGAACAGTCAATAAGGACTAAACTAACAAAAACAAAGAGTGAAAAATAAAAACAGAAAGAGAACAGATAACACAAAAGGGAAGGAAACAAAATATACACAAAAAAAAATGAAAAAAATAAAATAAAGAATAGATAAAGAACAAAACAAGGGGAAAAACCACAAAGCAACAAAATATAAAGTAAAAAAAGAAAAATAAAATATTATAAGTATTTAAACAAGAAAAATAATAAGAATAAAAATCAAAAATAAAAGAAAAGATAATAAAAGCAACAACAACTGAGCAAAATGAAACAAACAAAAAATAATATTAGTACTAAGAATATTTTCCTGGGGCCTCCTCTGTCAGTGTCCTTACTCCCACTCTGAGTCAGAACCAATCCCCAGAAGGCCTTCCAATACCTCTAGGTAGGTCTTTGGACCTGCTGTGGGCACTGTGGAGCCAGCACAGACTCTTACCTGGCCTGATTCCTGAATGTACTTGTTCCCAGGGTCCAGTGATATGAAGGCTAGACCAGTCTCAAATGTTGAAACACTCATCTATTCAGTTATTACACAGATGCAGGATTTACCCCACAGATCTTGGGTATTTAATCCACAGCTATACAGTTGCATGGAAAGATTTCCATTCCTCTTCCTTAGTCACACCTCCCCTGTGGCTCAGCTTTGGTTTTGACCCCACCTCTGCATGTGCACCACCCTCAGGTGTCTGTTCCTTGCTCAGGCAGGAGGAAGCAAAAGCAGCAGCTGCTTAGGGCACACTTACTCACTCTTGCTGGGGCCTGGGTACTGCTGCCATAATTGAAGTGTCTGCCAGTTGCCTGCAGCAGAGGGTCCTGCAGGCAGTTGGAGCAGACTGGCACTGGCAAATGGGAACGGTGGTGGCCCCGCACCCTGTGCACCTCTCAACAATGGAGCCTCACTTTTCAGGCAGACCACACTTCCTCTAGGGGCATTCCTGGCCACACATACACTCACTCCGATCCCCTCTACTGTATCCACACAGCCCACACAATTCCTCTCCCCTAATCTGTTCTCCCAGCCCCACACTTCAACACTCTTCTCCCACCAGCATCGGAAGACTGTAATTGATTTCTAATTTCATAGCATAACATATGTTATGTTATGCCTCTGCCCCTGTCTTCAAGGGAAGACACCTATGATGATCTCAGAACTCTTATTTTCTTCTAAACTGTGATATAATTTCAAAAGCATGGTGATTCCTTTTTACTTATCTTTGCATAAGGAAGTCCATGTTTACCCAGGATTGATTTAAAGTAAGTCCGGAATTGAGAATGATGTGGGCCTCTAATTCTTTCATTTTCAAATTTAAAAAGTAAAAAAACTATCATAGCTTTACTTGACTAGCTTTGGTATTCTGCAGACTAGGAATGGTGGAAATGGAGTGTTGAGTCAGAACACTGGGCAATCATTGCAGGTAAATTTGCCTCTGATCCAAAGTATCTCCCATTGTGTGGTACTTAGTCTGTTCCCATTCTAGCCACCTCCTCTCTGAGTTGAGGGCTGTCAGTCATATTCTCCTGGGTCTCCTCCAACTGCTTTCTAGTAATCTTTCATTATAAGATAATTAAACATTAATAATTAAAATTAAAATAATTAAAAATTAATTCAACTCACTGTCTTGCCCAGAAGTCCAGAACTGTGGTATGTATGTTAAAAATTAAATTGTGAAATAGGACTTGGGAGTCAGATAACCTGTCTACCTTTTTTAGCTATGTGCCTTTTGGAAAATGATCTAACTTTTCTGAGTCTCAGTTTCCCAATCTGTAAATTGAGAGAAACTACTTTTTCTTCTGCAGGGCTGCTGTGAGGTTTCTGTGCGATATCAAAGCACTGCCAGTCCATGGCAAAGACCTTCAATCAACAGTGGTGTGGTTTTCTACTGAACCAGATTCCTACTAGAAACCTTTTCAAAGCATGCCACAGGTCCACCACTCCCAAACAACATCCAGGACCTTCTTTAGTTACTAGCCTCTGTGATGCTTTTGTATTTTGCACAGCTCTTAGTCAACACTTGCACTTAGTAGTTACTCAATAAATAGTTTAAAATTAGTATGATGGACCTAATTTGGGGTGCCTTTGGGGATTAGTGAGTCATCTTCTGTGATAGTTTCTCATGTCTTGCTTTTACATAATTAGCTTTTTCCCATGGTTGTACTTTAATAGGGAAAGAATTAAAGAAATAAGGCCACTGGGAATGAGAGCCTAAGGAGCAACTAGACTAAAGAGAAGGAATAAGTGAACATTCTTTGTGTGAGCATAGTGTAAGAACTAGAAGTCCTGGAAGTTGCCCACTACCTCTTTTGCACATGTGCCACATTCCCTGTGAGATCAGTAGCAATCTTGTCCTTTCCTGAGCACTGGCACTAATCCCTGTCCTAAACAGCCTTGGATATGGGAAGAAGGAGAAGGAAAAAGTGGATTTAATGAAAATGCTTCTGTTACCAAATATGTTTCTGCTGCCTTTGTGCTGTATCCTGTCAGTACCCAACCATATGTTGTTAAAAACACTCCCTAAAATGTGTTTTTTTAAAACTACTTTGCAGTTATAATGGGTAATTGTGATCTGCTTCACAGCTAGAAATGCATGAAAGTGATTCCTATGATATCACCAAACTTCAAAATGCATTAAAGGACCGAGATGGAGGAAGAAAGGAAGCTGATCTCTACTCCCTTCTCTCTATAAATCACAGTGGGTACCTCTAATAGTTTAAATCAGAAGGGAGCACTAGGGCGGTTGCTTCTAGTCAATATTAGGCCATCAGACTCTTGAGCTGTGCTTTTATAACTGCCCCTCTCCATGGCCCCTTTTTCCACCTTTAAAGATGAGTCTCTCTGTCTAGACTTCAGGGCATCTTAACTTCCCTCCAGCCACAAAGCTCATCTACAACTACAACTGAGGCCTGCAGAGGCTCCCTCCAGTGGGCACTCCAGCTCTGTCAATCAGGTAAGAAATAGTCGGCACTAGCTGCAGCAGTTTGATTAACTGATCCTCTACATTAAGCAGAAAACTTTAGGAGAAACTGCCCTAATAGGCTGGGTTATCTACATGCTTAAACATCCTGGGAGAGCTTTCTCCATCTTTGCAGTAGATCATTCCCATTGACTTCATGGCCTAGGAAGACCCACTAACATTTACAGACTGCAGACAGAATCCCAGCTACAGTTGCCTACTCCTCTGCCCTAGAATCAGAGCTATGAGGATGCCAAAGGGTGGTATTTCTGAAACACGCTCGCTCTGATCCCAAGTCACACAGCTAGTTGACCTCAGGTTCCTCATCTTTAAAATGAAGGGAATGGACTAGATGCCATTCTAAGGCTCTCTAGCTTTGACATTTTATGAGTTGATGACACACAAATTTGTTCAAACATTACTTTGCATATTACTTGCTATCTTTCTAGTGAGCAATACAAAGTTTGTACAAGTCACAGATATAAAATTACAGGATCCCTTCACCCTGTTAAAAGCTAAACTGAGGCATATTAAATTTTTTTTCTTTTGGAATCAGGCACTACCAAACTGTAAGTGGCAGCAGTGCTGTGCCAACTGGAGCTGGGGAGAGACTTTATAGAGAAGAGGCTGAAGCAAAGTAATGAAATTATTGATTGGCTGTAGCATAAAGTCTGGTTGGTTCTTTGTGATTGGTTATCCTTAGTTTTCAATTTCCTAACTTGAAGCACTTACATGCTTGGATTTTGGTTTGCTTATGCAGCCTTCCCAGCACTAGAGCCCCCCTGTCTAATGGCCTCCTTGTTTAATTAATGTAACACCACTAACACTTTAGAGGGAAGCTCAGACTAAGCCAACACTCATCCTCCTGAGGCAGAGGAAGGTTTTACCCTGGGACCTGGGTTTGCCTGTAGCTGTTGCTCCAGGTTCTGCCTTTTATCAGCTAAATGACAAAGGGAAGTCTGCTTAAAACTCTTGAACTGGTTTCCATGTTTATAATGTGAGAGTCAGTTTGTTGTAAAGATATAATTCATATATGAAAAGTACCTGGGAACATAGTAGGTTCTCAATAATTCACAGGCATGCATCTGTTCTGTGATATTGGGTGATTCTCTCCCCCTCCACTCCCATTTCTTCACATTTCACAAGTGGAGCAAGAGTTGTATGAGCTCAGGACCTGGTCCCCGATTTCTCACATTCTTGCAGAGCCCTAAAAGAGGACTCCAACAAAATATATTCTATTTATTTGACACATTTCAATCTCACTTCCTCAATTTGGGTTCTCCATACAGTTTTACTTTCGGAAACAGTTTGTTCTGTGACAAAAGGTTTGCAAAAATACAGAGATAATTGCTAAAGTTTCTCTCTTTTTGACAGTAATTCAATGCCTTTAACAAAATTTATAATCTTTTTGTACCTAAGTGTTTATATGTGTTGTTAAACCATAATGTAAAAGTATATAAACATTTTCATATGTTCTACCAGATCAAATATGGTGCATATGATAATAATCAGAACCACCAACCTAACATATTGTGAAAATGCCACATATGCATTTAATTATAGTTTCTGTTTTTCAAGCATGCATTCAGGGAAAGGAGGAAGTGGCTTTCTATTTAACTTCTTTGCTGCTAACAGAGCATGCATGCATTTTGGCAAGTTTCCTGGGGAACATCTGTCTAAAAGGGAACATTGGGGAGTTAATCGACATCTACCAAGCCTGGGCAACTGCTTTATGGTCCATGCTGTCTCTGTTAAACTTCTTAACTGTGTATCCCTTTAAGCAGAGTCACAAAACATACTATTGATTCAGCTCTTTGAATAAAAAAGCAGATCACAAGCAAAACTTAAACTGGTTTATTTACAGAAGAGCTTTATGAAGTTGGTAAACAACTTAGACTCTTTTTCCAAAAGAATTATTTGTAGAAGACGCCAGTGCTGGAGTGGGGATAGGGTTATGGGGTGGGGTTTGTAAATGGCTTGCGGATGTTTCCACTGGTTCATACCAAAGGAATGAATGGAAAAAGTCTCCTTAGAACTGTGTGGCAGGGGTGGAGAAGGGATGGGATGGAGAATGAAACAAACTAGCACTTTGACATTGCCTCAGTTCTGGTTGGAGGAAGCATGATGAAGGATTTGAAAAATAATAAAGAGCCCAACAACTTAGAGGAGCTGGCTGGACAGATATAAATAGAATGGAATTAAATCTTCCATTTCTCAGATAGGTTTGACAAGGAATGTGCTAATGGTTTACAGATGAAGTAAGACTAAGTGACAGAATGAATAGTTCCATGCTACTTGGAAACTTAGTGGGAATGTTAGAATTTGAACTCAATGCCTTGCTCTAAATCCTGACATTCATTTTTTTTAAACTGCAGATATAAGTTTTTCCCCACTTCATAATTAATTGTACCACAGTAAGGACTCTTAAGACTGGTGACGGGTAAAGGACAAGACACTGAGTTAAATTTGAGTTCTGGATAACAATATTGTTTTTTTTGGCTAAATCTGGCAACTCTGGTCAGACAGTAATGTAAAATGACAGAAAGCCACAACTAGTCCAAATAAGGCAAGCAAGCCTAAAACAGGGCCAATGCAAAAGGCAAAGCTAGAAAGAGAAATCACGTAGAAGGGTAAAAACAGGAAACCACAAACTCCAAGGGAAGAATAAAATGGTAGGAGACTGGGGATGGTTGGTAAAGAGGAATCAGGAACTGGAAGATTTGCAAGCCCAGCAGAAAGAAGCCAAAGCAGAAAAAGAGATAGAAAGTAATTTAGCAGAACTTTGATAAGGCACATACTAGGGCCTCACGACCAAAGTGATTATATTAGTTCAGGATGTGATAGCAAAGTACAGAAATGTACTTCCTCAGAGCTCTGGAAGTTAGAAGTCTGAGATCAAGGTGTCAGCAGGGTTGATTTCTTTTGAGGTCTCTCTCATTGACTTGGAGTTGGCCATCATCTTTCAATGTCTTCTCATGGTCCTTTCTCTGAGTGTGTCTGTATTCTAATCTCCTCCTCTTGTTAAGATGCCAGTCATATTGGATTAAGGCCAACCCATATGACTTCATTCTACCTAATTACCTCTGGAAAGGCCCGGTCTCCAAATACAGTCATATTCTGAGGTACTGGGGGCTAGGACTTCAACATAGGACTTTTAAGAGGACATAATTCAGTACATCACATGTTATACTCCCAAAATTGCAATCAACTCAGTTCATTTTTGCAAGCATTTATCACCACTTAAAATAGGTAATCTTGTGCCAGGTGTTGGGGAAACCAAGATTAATAGGGCATGATTCCTGCTTTCAGTGTGCCATGTAGTGGGGAGTCAGGCACATACATAAGAAAATTGGTTTAGAGAAAACAGATCTAGGTCAAATCCTGGAGCAGCTCACTGGCTAAGTGAGCTTGGACAGTTTTCTGATCTGATAAAAGGTGTAATTACATCTAGTAGTAGTCTTGAGAATTAGCAATATTAATATCAAGCCCAGTTCCTGGTGCATAACGGTAGCTCTTACTACTACGAAGGATTCAGAAAACACACAGGGAGATGATAACTGTAACAACTAGGAAAAATTAGACAACTTCCCCCCCAAAGTCATCATTAGAGCTGAGCCTTAAAACACCAGCAGGATTTTGCTAGGTGGAAAATGGGGCTAGACCATAATACAAGTATGAAACAGCAAGAGGCACACATGTATTTTGATATGCATAGAGCAGAGCAGGGCTGATGTGGGTGGCAGAAAATAAGGCCAGAAAAGAAAGTTGGTGCTACATTGTGAAAGGTCCTCAGTATCATGATAAAATATCTGAAGATTTTGCTACAGGCAAAGGAAAACATTGATGCTTCTGTGTAGTTTTGTTTATTGATTTTGTTGTTATTGGCAGTTTGTTTGTTTTTATTATTTTCATAGAGAATTAACTGCTTTTCAAAGGTGATATATAGGAATGCCTGACTATAATGGAAATGAAAGGAAAGTTAATAAAAAGAATAGCTCTTGTCTAAGGCAAATTCTGGCAAGCTGAGTATACTAGGACTAGATCTGTCCCTTCCATAGTATCAATGGATAAAACAATTCTTTCAATTTCTGCAGTGACAAAACAAAATGAAAATCTCTCTGCCCTTGCCTCTGCCTAACTCTCCCCACTCAGTACATAAGTACACTCAGATCTCTCATGTCTTCTAAAAACAAATCCCTTTTGATTTTCCATCTTCTCTTTGCCTACTATTCACTTTATTTTTTGTCGTTGTTCTTGTTATAAATGGAAAAAATGTTTCTTATCAAGTGATATGTCTTTATTTCAAATAAATTAGAAAATATAAGGGAATTAAAAACAAATTTTTAGTATTCCTTCCAAACACCCAAAGATAATCTACTCTTCTGAATATGTACGCACATATTTATTCTCACAGTATGTGGTGTGGTCAAACTATACATTCTATTGGGTGATGCTTTTTATTGAAGAAACATATAGAAAATTATTCAGCTAAATGTTACTAACTTCCAGCAAAAATAAAATATCTTTATCTCCCCATGAGCCTTCCTCTCCCACCAAGGTCACCATGCCTGATTTTGAATACGAGGTAAGGTATTTGCTGTTCATATAGTATGTACTGTTTCCTAACTGGCTTCTTTAATTCCACATTATATTTCTGAGGTTCATCCACCCTATTTATTGCATATAGCAGTGGTTATTCATTTTTCATTTCTGCAGAATAATTTACTGTATGAATCCACCACTATTTATCTATTCTTCTGTTCATGAGTATTGCATTGTTTTCTTTCTTGGGTTATGAATAGTGTTGCTATGAAGGTTACTGTACACATATTTTGGAGCACATTTGCATACATTTCTTTAGGTATATATTTAGCAAAGGAATTGCTGGGATAAGAGAGTATGCAAACGGTTTTCAAAACTGATTATACTAATTGGCTTTCCCTACAACTTTATATAAGTTTCTAATTGCTCCATATCCTACGCACCCTTGGTATCATCTGTCTTCTTAATTTTAGCCATTCTGGTGGGTGTGCAGTGGTAGTTCATGTTTCTTTTTTTACTTGCATTTCCTTGACTATGTATGAGATTGAGCATCTTTTCATATGTTTATTGGCTAATTGGATATCTCCTTTTTCCCAATATTATGAAGATTTAAGTCTTGTCCATTTTTTCTAGTAAATTCTCTGCCTTTTTGTTATGATTTGTTCTTTATATATTCTGGATTCAAGTGCTTTATCAGATGTATTTGTTGCAAATATCTTCTTACACACTGTGGTTTGCTTTTTAAAATCTCATAAAGTTATATTGATGAATGAAATTTCTTAATTTTAATAAACTCGACTATATCAATCTTTCCTTAATGTCCAGTAATTTGTAAGTCCTGTTTACAAAATATTTATCTATGCCAAGTGGTAAAGATATACTTCTATGTTGTCTTCTAGAAGTTTTCTTGTCCTACTTTTAATATTTAGATGTACAATCCCTAGAATTGATTTATTTATATGATGTGAGGTAGGGGCTAAATTTAATTTTGTATGTTTATTTTTATATCCAAATAACCCAGTATCATTTATTGAAAAATCCATTCATTCCTCATTCTGCAGTGTCCTCTCAGTAGAATTTTTTTGTAATTCTATCGTTCATGTGTTTGGGCCTATTTCAGGATTCTCACTCATCTTTCTATATATCCAAATTTACATGTAGCTCTTTTGATTTTCATTTTAAATTTAATAAAATTAGAAATTTACTTATTTATTTATGTCACACTAGCCACACTTCAAGTGCTCAGTAGCTACATGTGGCTAGTAGTTACCAGGACAGTGCAGATATGGAATATTTCCATCATATAGAGAGTTCTATTGGACAACATCACTACAGATCAGTACCGTCTATTTCCATAGCTCTTATCACTATCTGAGGAAATCTTATTTTCATTTGTTTATTGTCTTTGTCCACTCTTAGACTATAAGCTTTATAAATGCAAAAACATGGCCAATTCACTGTTATATGTACAAATTCCAGAACAGTTCCTAGTACATGATATTTGTTGAATGAATGACTAATATTCTGATGTGTCCTGTGAAGCTTAGACTGCTTTCTGAACCCATTATATCCAATCTCAGTGATACTCCCCAAGATTCAGAGCAGAGAAAGGCACCTTGTCATTTTGAAAAGTTTAGAGTGTCCCACATCTGGTACTTATAATGGTTGTTGATTAAGGCAATGCTATTCCTGCAGACATGTATAATAATGATAAAAGCTATCTTTCTTTTGAGTACTTATTTGTATTACAAGCTGTTCCAAAATTTACATTAATTAACTCATTTAATTCTTATAACAACCATATGAATAGGTACTGTTATTATCTCCATTTTATGGATGAGAAAACTAAGAAACAAAGTAGTTCAGTGACTTGTCCAAGGTCACTGCACCAGAGAACGGAGGCACCCAGATTTGAACCAAAATGTCTGCTGCAGAACCTGAGCTCATAATGACTGACATTAGTGCCTCTCAATATAACCGTAGCAGTCTTTGACTTATTTTTGTTTGTTTATTCATCTACTTAAAAAATAATACGATTGTTGAACAGTGCCAGGTAGTGTCTTCAGCTCTGTGTTTTTTGCTCTTTTCCACCTCTGTTCTCTCTTCAGAGTACAGGCCGTATTTTGATTGATTTATAACCTCAATCCTAATGGTTATTTAGATATTCCCACTTATAGGTTGCATTCCCAAGAAACAGAGTAGGAATTTTACTGCATCAAGGAGTGTTTTTAAGAGAAATACTGTGAGAGAGGCAGGATAGGGAAGGATGGGGCAAGTCTATTTAAGAATGTGGTCCCAGCTGGTGTCCAGCTTCAGGCTGGTCCCTTGGGAAGCTCTGGGGTATGAATTGCACTGTGATCAATGAGACAGGTCCTATATACAAGTTTAGTCAGTTATTGGCAGCAGGCTGCCCTGGAGTGCATGTGTGTGTGTGTGTGTGTGTGTGTGTGTGTGCGTGCACGCGTGTATGTGCGCATCAGAATAACCTTCAGGGAGAATACTCCTGTTTAGATCAGCTTAGGGAAATTATCTGGAGAAGGCAACTATAAGCCGTTAGCCATCAAAAGCTGGGGGCTAGGTATACTGACCAGGAAAATAGGATCTTGACCAGGGTCACTGACAGCATCCACTGTCCTCACTCCACCCCCATTAAAATGTTCCTATTTTATTTATTACTTAAGACTAGTATGAAATAGTGTTCAGCATGTTCATGCAGTTGACTGGTTTTGTGTGGATTTCACAAAACACTTTCACAGCCCTGATTATTGCTGCTGTGTCTTTGCTTTAGGAATACTTATGTTTCATGCTTTTAAAGATTTCCAAATGGAATGAGATCAGAATGAAATAAGAACACCCTACAAGCTATTTTAAATAACAGCTAGTAAACAAAAACATCTGGTAGATGATTAAGAGCCACATCTTGAACCTCAGCAAAGACTGTGTGATGAACCTTTATGGAGGAGCATACACATTAGCAGCTTTTTCAGTGATTTTGGTGTCTAGCAGGGAGCTCAGGAAATGTAGGCAGGAGGATGTGGAGTCATTTGGAGAGCTCAGTGGGATGAGAGGGCACAGAGCATGGCTCCCCCTGTTTCATTGATCTTTATACTGTGTTCTATTTATACTCTTTAGAAGAGTAGTTATGAAAAACCAGATATTACATTCATTGGCTGTGAATGTGACACCGGCATCTGCTTGTTTGACTTGACGTCTCTGGTTGGAACCATCGGGAATGCTTTATCCCATATCTTCTTTTTGGAAACATGAACAAAAAAAAAAAAAAATCAAAGGCCTGAAACACCTGTGTAACCTCTTCTACGCCATGGAACAGCCACATAAACTGATTCTAAAAATGAAGCCCTCTGTTCCTTGCCTCCCTTTGAAGATGCTGGAAAGGAGTGATCACACAGGGTTCTGATAGCCTGTGAAGTTCTTATCTCCTGCCTAGTTATCCTGAGATGTCAGGAAAAAAATCCTTAGTGCCTCTAAAAGCAAGAGCTAAGAGCAGGAATGTTGAGTGTCAAGAAGTATCATTTTCCCATCCATACTACAGCCTCACTTAAAAGGTCAAAGCAAATAAAATCTTTTGGTACCGTTTTGGTAATGAATATTTAGAGCAAACCCCACTGTGCCTGTATGACTTTATTCTCAGTTTTCCAAAATGAGATATAACTTGTTTCAATTGCTTAAAACAGAGGGGCAAACCACTTATGATGAATGCATTCTGTTCGAAATCCATTTCCTTCATCATTTTATTACATTGAATGCTCTGAGCTAGGCAGTATTATTTTCCCGTTCTACTTTTGCAAAACTGCCCACTCTTGGAGTTCTTGTGGCTGTGAGCTCTGGATTAGCGTCATTGTTTTTCTTTTCTTCTACTTTCCTGGCTACAAGGACTTAACACTTTCCTCACCTTTGAGTAGCAGGATGGCACCACAAGGAAGGTAGAATAAAATGGATGATTAAACAATCCTGTGCAGCAAGGGGGCAATATTTCAATATCAAATATTGCTACCCATATACCTCAACAGAATGTGCTAAAGTAAACAAAATGATAGCATAGTTACAGTAGTTCCAATTATGTTAATTAGACTGCATACATGCTTCACTGATAAGCAACTGTACTGCAAGGAAACTCCATTAAGCCTAGTACTTGAGCCTTTAGTGCTACTATTTTCTTGGGTAACATTTACCATCTCACAATTTTTTTCCTTCTTTTGTAATACTTCTGTTGGAAAAAAATTCAGGGATGTGCTACCTCACATTTGTAGAGAAGCCAGACAATCTATACCTGATATGTTCCTCTGTGTTTTGTTTCCTTTCTCCTCAAACCTCAAATGAAAAACATTAACATGTTCCATCTGCCAAATTAAAATCCATCTTAAGAAAATGGATTTGCTTTTCAGTTCACTCCAAAACACATTCTCTGCTTTGATATCACCCATAAAAAGAATCCCTGAGGGAAGAGGTTACCAAAAGCTGTTATTCACATAGCAGGCTGCATTTGGGGGGAACTAAAGATAGGGGAATCTGGTACTGATCCCAAGTATTTTATCTTGGTGGGTTTATGGGAAACCTGATCGTTTTAACAAAGAAGGTCACAGATTGCTAAGATATGGAAGATATAAAAAGAAAAATCATAACAAAAAATTAAATGCTCAGAAAGGGAAAATTTTATTTGTAAGCTAATTAGAACCATTTAGATTTTAAAATTTAGTGTTAATGCAATTAAACAATGATTTAAGTATGAAGCAATCAAAAAACTCATCAATAAAATAAAAAGTAGTCTAATGCCTAAGTCAACCAAGGGATTTGAAGAGTAAAAAGAGCCCGTGTCTAGTTCAGATATTGTCTATGAGACATTGTCATAATCGTGTAGTAAATAATTACTTCAAAAAGAAAAACTAAGGAGTTGTTTTCATCACCAAAAGATTGCCAAGAAGTTAACAATCTAAATGAACGCTTATAAAATCAGAGGATAAAATGAGTATATTAGTATACAATCAAAGCAACACAGTAGAATATTGCTTATTTAAAAAGAAGTCTAAGTCACTTAAATTCCACCTTTGCACTTCACTCCACTCTGTCCTGTGTTTTATGAGCTCATTTCAACAGTTACTCACATTCTCACTTTCTCTCTATTTCTTATTTTCTACCTGTTCTTTTCCTATAAACTCTGCTTGAGCTTCTTCAATCTAAAATGATTTTCCTCTTACCCTTACTTCTCTATCTTTTTCAGAGCTCACTTCTTTCTCTTCTTGCCAAATCTCTTGAAAGGATGGATGATAATCATCTTCTTCAACGTTCTTACTTTCACTATCAGTGCTAAGTAAAAATTGCACAGGATTAGATTTTTAAATAAATCAGCATTCACTTGTCAAAGCAAGGATAAATTCTCTTTGGTTCTGCCTTAGTTATCAATGCAATTAGGTTGACTTTTAGTACCAGTAACCCTAAAATAAGCTCTTTATATGCCATTGCATGAGGTTTTTTTTTTTTCCATAACATTGCCTATTGAACAAAAAGAAACACTAAGGAAAGCACAAGTGTACTAAGAATATAAATAAGAGACAAGTGTGGCCTATAAAAATATCATAGAACAAAAATATATGCCCTGGAGGGAAAGATTTTTTTTTTAAATGCTGAGCTGATTTTGTGTAGACAAGAAAAGCTAAGAGTTGGTGACTAACCACCTGTAATTATGTGAAAGATTATTAGGAAGGAGGATGTTGCCAGCTGCTCTCTGCTCTGCTGAGGGTAGAAGGATGAGATTAAATTATAACCAGAAAGATTATGTTAGACATAAGGAAGAACACCATAGCTTTGGGAGGGGGTGATATTCTCTAAAATGGATTATCAAGGGATAGTGTAAAATCCTCACTATAGAATTGTAAAATGTTTGAAAATGGGACAGACTATTCTCTGTCTCAGATAGTTTAGTTAATTCTTTTGTAAACATAATGAATATTTGCTTAAGAGTTGTTACTAGATGATTCTCTGCTTATGAAATACATCTGAAGATTTAATAATGTGGATAAAATGAAGATAGTATTTTAATTTTGCATAAATATTTTCTTTGCCTAGAGCACAGGGTTTTTTTACTCTTTCTTACCTCAGTCCCCTATGGGTTTTTTAGCTATTGGTTTATGTACAAATGCCTCAAGTTCCTTCTAAGCTTTATTATTCTAATTTTTTCAGTTTCCACAGTAAGAGGAGAGCATAACAGAAAACGTGTGCTCTTTGTCTTTCTAATTATCAAGGGTCTACGAAGACACATAGTTTGACTCCATCATCTGCTACAGAGACATTCATAACACCATGAAGGTTAATATATTGGCTTGGAAATGCATGCCTTGGGAAGTACGTTTATGGGTGGGCTTCTCTCTTTCAGATATAGTATGAAAAGACATGAGAAACATCTTCGTTTGCTTTTGGATTAGGGAGGCGAAAGTGATTGTGGCATAATATTAAAGTAGCAATTGATTTATCTGGATATTTATTTCCAAAATACTCAGCGATAGAGAAATCACTGGGAACCTGCAAGTAAAAATGTTCTATGAGTAACTTCCAAAGAAGGCACAAATAAACTTCAAAATGTTCATGGATTTTACTCTCAGAAGTTCCTCCCAGGTAATTATTAGCCTTCCCTATGTATTCTTCTTTTAGACACTGATATATCAAATTTAAATCCCAGGCCTCAGCAAGAAAGAAGACACAATCTATGGAAAGAAGTCAGGCAAATTTAAAGAACTTGCCACGAGCGATAAAGGCACCAAAACAACTGTAGAGGGCACTGCTTAAAGCTGAAATCAGTCAGCAGGTATTTATCAGGCACTACTAGGTACCAGGTGCTGGAAATAAAATGAGAAAGCCTTGGTCCTTGCCATTCTGAAGTTTATAGGCTAGGGCAGTGGGCATACTCTAATGTAAATATTATGCACAATTTTTTCACATTGTGATAAATACTAAGGAGGAAAATTATGGAGTGTCTGAAAGTTTACAACATAAAAAAACCTCCCTGAGAAAATAGAAATTTATCTGAGATTTCAAAGATGTATAGAAGATAACTAATATTTTGGAATATAAAGGCATAGATGAGGGACATAAAAATGTTTCATACAGAGTATACAGCTTATGCAAAGGCCCTGAGGTAGGAAGAAGCTGAGGAAATGAAAGATCACTGTGAGGAGAGTAATAAGATGAGATGATCTAAAAAGGTTGGGATTATATTGTGCAGAAAAATATGTAACTAATAGATGTAGTGTTATGGATACTGTTTTAATACTAATGAACTTAGGAAAGTTATTGAAGGGTTTTCAGTGTAAGAGTGAGATAATGAAACCTGTATTTTAAAACCATCACTCTGAGTAAGTCAGAAAAAGAAAAACAAATATCATATATTAATACATATATATGGAACTTAGAAAAATGGTACAGATGAACCGGTTTGCAGGGCAGAAATTGAGACACAGATGTAGAGAACGAATGTATGGACACCAAGCGGGGAAAGTGGCAGGGGGTTGTGGTGGTGGTGTGATGAATTGGGAGATTGGGATTAACATATATACACTAATATGTATAAAATGGATAACTAATAAGAATCTGTTGTATAAAAAATAAAATAAAATTTAAAAATTAGAAAAAATAAAACCATCACTCTGGCCACAGTATAAAGAGTAGATTTACTTGGGGCAACATTGGCAGCAGGAAATCAGTGAGAAGGTTATTATAGTAGTAGAGTTGAAGATGACGGTGAATTGACTAGGATGCTAACAATAAAAATGGAGAAAAGTGGAAAATTCAAAAGGCATTTAGAAGGTAAATATTTTAAAAGTAAACAAGAGATAATTAAAAGCACTTTTTTGGACTATAAATGGGGCTGTGGGAAAGGAAATTACCACAAATGACTTCCAGTATTACAGGAAACATTAAAAAAGAACTGTTTTCCGTCAGAGCTTGCAAACTTTTTTTAAGTAAAGGTCCAGATAGTAAATATTTTGGGATTTAGGGCACATGCAGGCTCTGTCACAACTATTTGACTTTGCTGGAATAGAGTGCAAGCAGTCATAGACAACGTGTAAATGAATGGGCTTGGCTGTGTTCCAATAAAACTTTATTTATGAAAACAGACAGGGGACGAGATTTGGCCCTGAGGCATAGTTTACCTACCCATTTTAGATGATGAACATTCTGTTTACACAGACTGTTGTTTACATTGATGGCCCTGGATCATGAAAAATAAATTTAAATTTTGTTCAGTGTTTTCTGGTGAATGAAAGCCATGCATATTTGACATACTTTAAGAGAATCTAGTGAAAATTACTGAAGGCAATTTAGGTGCTTAAAACCTTACCTGAATTTTTCAGATCACTAAAGCAATATGGAATATATTTCATCCTGATAACACAGGCTGAAATTGAGGTTTCAACATGTATATTGTTAACTTAGCTTCAGAAAGATCAGTTTTAAGGAGGCCTGAGTTATATTCATCTCAATTCAAAGAACTGAGACAGCAACAAATATTTGCATGATGATATCTCTCTATATCTCACTATTATATCACCTTGCTAGTGAATGATATTTCTTCTGAGTCGTAATAACTATAGAAAGAAAAAGGATTTCTTCCCAGAATTTGTGATAACCTCTCTAAAGCTTGTATTCTTGGCAACAAGTGTTTGGGTAGATAAACATAAACAAGAACAAGTACAATTATGCAAACTCGAAGAAGACTCTGACACAAATATTTTTTCATTCAAAACAATTTCCTTAGCAATTCTACAGAATGAATGTGGAAAACTTAAGTAGAAGAAGTTGTTTTGAAAATGCCTATTTGTATAGCAGTTTTTTCTTAAAACCCTCATTTTATTACAAGCATTATTAAGCACCTTTAGAATCTGTGTCCAGATTCCAAACCAGATATACAACCAGATGCTTCTGCTGCCTGGACTGTATAATCTTAGAAAGCTTGAAAAATTATTGAGTTCAGTTCAATGACAACATAACTTTATTTTTACAAAGATAGTTTCTAGAAATTATATGAATATTCCCTCATTTAATATCTAATCTGATAATATATAAACACAATTTTAATACTTTTAAATTACAGAAAGATGTGTTAGAAAAATTGATGTTAGATCAATTAGAAAACTATTTTGCAAAGAGTTCTTTGTTTTATGAGTTGAGAAAGCAGAATTTTTAAAGTTTTTTTAATTAATTTTTATTGGCGTATAGTTGATTTACAATGTTGTGTTAGTTTCTGCTGTACAGCAAAGTGCATCAGTTATACATATATCCACTCTTTCTTAGATTTTCTTCCCATATAGGTTATTACAGAGTATTGAGTAGAGTTCTCTGTGCTATACAGTAAGTTCTTATTAGTTATCTATTTTGTAAAAGAAGTTTTAAAATTCTTGATTCTTTTAAACATAATACTCATAATCAATGAGTTCTCATAGCAAATTATTTCCTGGAGAGCAGGAAACATTCTTTTTTTTTAATTGGAGTATAATTGACTTACAGTATAATATTAGTTTCAGGTGTACAGCCTAGTGATTCAATATTTTTACAGATTATAATCTAAGAGAGATGACCTAACAGGAGTTTTCCTTTTCATACGATTTTATGAAGTTATGAAATCCTCAATAAGTTGTGGGTCATAGGCGTCTCTCTTGGAGCCAGCTGTGCCAGAGAAGCAGAAAAGGTTTTCTGATACTCCAATGCAACATAGTAAAGTGAGAACCTAAAACAACAACAACAACAAAATCCCACGCAGGTGCTAACTATTTAAAACCCAGTTAACTAGGCTAATGTGCTTTTTCTACTAGGTCGTTATAAAACAAACTGTTAAAAGACTTTTCACCAGAAGCTATTCAAAGGCAGACCTAATCCTAACTCTAATATTTTCACTTCTTTTTTCCTGGCCAAAAAACAATTAGTGCTAATTATAGATCAATTGATTTCTTGTTTATTATTTCAATGTCAATGTTAGTGCTTTCTGTGTACCTATTACAAGATTATGTGTGGGGGAAGAAAAGTTTTTAAATGTAAGACAAACTCTGCTCCTGAAGAAATTAACCAAGGACGTGGAATATAAGTTTAGAGTTAATAATAAATGAGAGTTTATGGTAAATAAAAAATGAATATTCAGCTAGAGAAGCTAAAAGAATTCAAAGAAAAAAATTGCTTTTGAAATTTCCAGGAAACACCTCATAGAAGACAGAGAATTGGCCTCAAAAAGTTTGAAGGATGGATAAGATTAGGAAAGGTAGTCAAGGTGGCAGGTATGTCATGTGGGATGCATAATATAAGCTATGCTGAGTATGGAATACACACGACAGGCTTGGAGGACTTTGAAAAGACTACCCTGGGCTGGGCAGGGTTTATCTGCAAATCAGTGAAGAGAGTCGAATAGATTCAGTGACTCATCAGCAGAGGGATTAGGATATGTTCCATCGTAGCATCAAAGAATTAAGTAATGGGCAGGAAGAGTCAGTGAAATACAAATAGAAAGGCTATGAAAAAATTAGAAAATAGTGCCACAAAATCCTTGAGAGAGAAGAGATTTTTAAAAGTAGGGAGGGTGTTCCAATTGAACACCAATTGGAGAATAGAAAATCAACCTAGATTTTGATGATTAGTTGGTCAATGGGGATGGTAGGAAGAGCAGTCTCAGTAGACTGCTGGGGACAGAAAATGCATTGAAATAAACTTAGGACAGATGAAGGCTGAGTAAGCTGAAAATATTAGTGAAGGTCTGGAAGCTGTAGTGTCTAAATAAAGATAGTTATTTTTTTACCCCCTCTCCCTCCCAACGTCCCATTTCAGTGGCTGAAAAAGTGTTTAAAAGAGTACATTTATAGCAGTGCTGCAAAATATTAAAACATATTCTTGTCTTATATAGGAGAGAAGTTATAGGGGTTAATAAAATTGATCATGTTGGCAGAAAAAAACATGAGTTCAAATGTTTGTTAAAATTTTAACAGTCATTTTACTTGGTGTCTATATCTGAATCTATATATCTATATCTGTTGATATAGAACATTGAGTATCATTCTCAGACAAATGGAATTTAAAGTATATGTGGGAAAGTAGATGGAATTGGGGGACAGAGTAACACAACTTTGGAGGAAACATAACCCAATTAATTAAACTAATCAACATATTCCTTCACCTACCGAGTCACGGAAGGATTTTTGGAAATTAAGCGTATCTTCTAAAATTGTTAAAAATTAATAAAAGGGCTGAATAAGTGAATGGACATTGTTAAAGAATGTAAATTAATAAAGTATTTTAGTTATAAAATAAGTAAGCCATGGGGATAAAATACACAGCAAAAGGAATATGGTGAATAATACTGTAATAACTTTGTATGGGGACAGATGGTTACTAGACTTATGTGGTCATTTCATAATGTATGCAAATGCCAAATCACTAATATGATTTGATACTTGAAACTAACATAATGTTGTACATCAACTTTATTTCAATAAAAAAAGAATTCCTCTTGAGTAAATAAATGAATAAATACAGGAAAATATTTCAGTGCATATGTAAGGGTAAAAGAAATGAAAAATATGAAGAAAATCTTTTAGGAGATATGGAGGAGAATTTCAGTGTATCTAATATTTCTGTTCTAGGAGAGAAGAGGAATGAGAAATTTAAACTGTCAAAAGATAAATAGTTTTTTAAAAAAGGATGAGGTAAAAAAGATTCAAGTCTTCATATTGAAAAGTTTACTGGGTATCTAGTAGTAAAATGAAATAAAGCAAATACATCCACTCATTTTTTATCAAATATTTTATTCAATATTTACTATATGCTAGATACATTAGAGATACAGCCATAAAGAGGAAAGGCCAAATTCTGCCTTTTTGGATCTTATATGCTAAAGAAAAGAAACAAATTAATGAATTAACAAATATAGCAAAAATTAAAAACCAATAAATTCTTTGAAGAAAGTCATATGGGTAATGAGATAATAACTGTATGAAGATACTTTATACAAGGATGTCAATGAAGGATGAAGGTATCTCTGAGGGAGTAACATTTGATATAAGATCTGAATAGCAAGAAAGTGCTAACCATGGAAAGATCTGGGAGAAGAGCATGCCAAGCAGAAGGAAGATATTTACATGTCCTGGTGAATTTTCCAGGTGCCAAGGCTTAACAAAAACAAAAGGAAACATATCAATTACCCTGGAGTAGGAATAACATTGGAATCAGAACTCTCATCTATCAAACTGTATGCTAGTAAAAGAAGAGAGAAAATAATTCTGAGTCTAGAATGTAATAAAAGGTCAAACTACAATTCCAAGTATTTTTCAGACATGCCAGGACAAAGAATTCATTCGGGGAGGAAAAAAACTCTAGTATGTATTCCAGCAGAATGAAAAAAGAATACAAAGAAAAGTATAACATAGGGTATATGATCAATCAAATAAATTAATAAAACATAAGTTATGTGTAAATAATTATTGATAGTGTAGCTGTGAAGTTTAGTTCAATCATTTATTGTTCTGGTTATAACTACAGAGAAAACACCCCAAACTTTAGTGGTATAAAGCAACAAAAATCATTTATTATTATTTTCTACAACAGTCATGTGATTGACTCAGCTCAACTAGATGCTTCTCATTTAGGGTCACTAATGTGGTTGCAGTCAGGAGATTTATGGAGGTAGAGTCATCTAAATGGCTTCCTCACTCATATTAGGGAGTTGACACTGGCTGACAGCTGGGGCCTTAGCTGAGGCTGTCAGCTGGATCACCTTGATGTACCCTTTGTGTGTGGCCTGAGTTTAAAGCATGGCAGCTAGGTTTTAAGAGCAATCATCCCAAGAAAGAAAGCAAATCAGGTGGAAGCTGTATCTCCTACAGCCTGGCCTCAGAAGTCATACAATACCTTATATTTATTAGTAGCGAGTCATTAATACCAGGTCAAATTCAAAGGGAGAGGTATTAGACTCGTACATGTTTTAAAACCACTACATTGAGGAAGGATACTTTAAAAATTGTCATAATATATGAAAAAATTAATAATAATCTGGTGACGAGCAACAAAAAATAAGTAAAAACATTACTCAAACCCTGGTCTTATTTGGGATGAATAAATTATCAATATTGACACTGAAAAAATGTTTATTAAATTTGCAGTGATCCTCACATTATATACCTAAATCTATTTACACATAGTTTTCTCCAATGAAGTGCTTAATTCATTAAACAATTTATCTTGAACAGTCTCCTGTCTATCCACAGGTATATCTGTTCATCTACCTTCAAGGCTCATGCCTTCAGGCTATATCCTCATTCTTGACCTCCCTGCCCTTGTCAGTTCTCTGACTCAGAATCTTCCTCCTTTATAGCGGTAATCTGGGGAACTTCACAGTTTCTTTTAATGACCCATCGCTCAAAGAAGCCTTCAATGCCTGAATCTTTCTTTTCAATGACATTCATGTTTACTGAGATTCATCTTTTCCTGTTACCAAGCTCTGAATCCTGTCAGCACTGGGAATTACTCCACCTCACATTTTGACTGTAACCCTCATCTTCAACTCTTACTATACCACTCTTCCATTTCGGAGATGTCAAATTCCTTGATATTTTTATTTCCTTCCAGTTTATTAGCCCTGTTTTTCATCTTTTCCCTTATGTAACATGAACTAAATTGTTAATTATCTTATTATGTTGCAGATACTCAACTAGAATCTGCCTAGTTAGCTCAGGCCTGTGTTGCAATATCTACTGAACTGTGTGGTCTTGGTAAAGTTACTTAGTCTTTCACTCCCTCAGCTTCCTCACTTCCAAACTGAAGACAGTTACTTTATGTAGCTGGTGTGAGAACTGAGTGTCATAATGCCTGGGAAATGTTTCCACCATATCTGGTAGATAATGAGGACTGTGGTGAGCGAGCGCTGTGGTGTCAGGAGTGGTGGCAGTGGTGGCTATTTTCAGAGGAGGTTTCTCTGAAGAGTTAAAATAGAGAAGAGGAAATAGATTGACACGTCAGAAGGTGTTATAGACTTCCTTGCGTCATATTATTCCACCTGCCTGAAGTTTTATCCTTTCCTTACCTGAAAATTCCAAAACTACCATTTTTGGAACTTCATATCAGTGGGGGAAAGAGAGATCAGATATTCCAGAATTGGTGTTGAGTCCAGTGGCTAACTGGGTTAAATGGAAGTGATACACCAAAATGAATTCCAGATGGAGGAGAGGTTTATTGGAAAAAAAATCAAAACGGTAAAAGCATTTGAAGAACACACAAGAAGATCGATTGATTGATTGAAGGTTGATTGATTGATTGATTTTTGAGAATGCTTTACAAAAACAGACAAAATGTCCCAAATAGAAGTCATTCAAAAATGGATAAATTTGATCCAATAAACTATTTTAAATTCTGCATGGTAAAAATACCTAAACAAAGTCAAGAGACAGATGACAAACTGGGAAAATATTTGCAGCACATATGACAAAAAGACATTTCCCTGTACTAAAATTACACTAATTAAATATACTTAAAGTTTTAAAATATATTAAATTTTTAAAAAGCAAGGGCAAAGCAGTGTATATGTGATGCTTCTATTTATGTAAAAAGAAAAAGAGGAAATATGTACAAACGTTTGCCCATACATTGAGTATCTGAAGAGATACACAAAAATAACTGGCAAAAAATGAGGTGCTTCTAGGGAAAGAAACTTTTTTTAAATAGCTTTTTTACTCTGAATTTTAAAATACATATATAACATTATCTTACCATCACAAAACTGAAACTCTTTCTAGTAAATCTTCCCCAAAACCCTGAAGAGGAAAATGGGAGAAAGGAAGGAAGGAAGGAAAGAAGGGAAGGAGAGAGGAATAAAAAACGGAAAGAAGGAAGATCTAACATCTCAATTCTCATAGTAACTAATTCATGTTTTTTTTATTAATTTATCATCAAAAAATATTCCATCTTCTCTACGAGAACACAAACTGTTTAGGGCAAAAATATTTCCTGATCGTCCTCAGTGTTCTGTACTGTACTAAACATTTAATAGATGATTTATATACACTTTTAAAATAAATAAACACGTGAAGCTTATCTCACAGTGTATTTTATGTATGATCATGGTCGTTTTGCTTTGCGAAATTTGCCTCCTGTTACCTCCTGTGTTTCTAGTATGTTGCACAGATTTTCCAGAATTTTGGAAAGTGCAAAATAAATATTGCATGGTAGCTAACATTTTCTCTCCAAAAGAGAGTTTTATACCACTGGCATTTGAGTCAGAAAAGTCCCAGAGCCCTGTCATCTTATATAAATCCTCCTCATTCAGAAAGACAATATCACTAAAAAGCATGGCAAATATAAATCTGTGTATTCTTCAAGAGGGTCCCAACCATATGAAAGTGAGTAACCTTCCATCAAAGTCATTAATATTTTACATTTGTAGTAAGCTTACTGGAAATGATTGGTATGCATTGTGTATAAATTTGGAGCTTTATACTGCACACAATTTAGACAAAATTGATTGAATTATTCTAGTGTATTTTATAATCAAATTTCTTCAGCTCAGTGTTACATGTTAAATCACATCTCCAAAATGTGGTTCTAGTAATGAGAGTCCATTAACATTCTTGAGTGATATTACATACAACAAAATTACAAGCATATAAGAATGAAGACAGTCTTTGGAAAAGAACGGTGTGAAACTAAAATTGGGTCCGGTTTGTTAACAGCAGGGCCAACATCCACTTAACTCACTTCACAGGATGGCATCTGATCATTATGCAACTAAGAAATCCGATTCATTAGTTTCTTGACTCCACATCTGAGCCTTACGTGTTTACCCACTAGTCTCTGTAATTTCTCCAGATGTTTTTTGGTCAAAGATTCATCTTCAAGCTAATTCTATCCTCTTTGTCAGGAAATTGTACACAGATTTCAACCAAGAAGGGGAAGCTGGGACAAAGTGAGAGAGTAGCATTGACATATATACACTGCCAAATGTAATGTAAAATAGATAGCTAGTGGGAAGCAGCTGCATAGCCAGGGAGATCAGTTCGGTGTTTTGTGACCACCTAGAGGGGTGAGATAGGGAGAGTGGGAGGGAGGCGCAAGAGGGCAGGGATATGGAGATATATGTATACATATAGAGGATTCACTTTGTTATACAGCAGAAACTAACACAACATTGTAAAGCAGCTATACCCCAATAAAGATGTAAAAAAAAAAATTTCATTCATGAAGACAAAGGCTTTGCCACTAAATCATTTAACTGGCAATAAGCAACATGTTTAGTCAGCAGATTTGGCCCAGAGCTCAGGGCTAATTTAGTAATGTACTTTAAATATCACATTTGTGCCATAATGTATTTATTTTGTACCTATAATGTAAAAATGCACTTTAGGTAAAGTGTCAAATGTGCCTGCACACACACAAAATTATATCTTCGGTTCTTCAATGTGTTCCTGAGTGTACTTCCTATGAGTGGAAAATGTGGTTCAGATCAGACCATTTTCCTACCTGTATTGTGAATCTGCAAGAGTCTGCTTTTCTAAAATTCCAAATAAGTCCCTTTCTTCCATCACGCTATCAAAATTCACAACCACAAACGCACACTCCTGTGTGTACTGGGTTGGCCAAAACTTTCCTTTGGTTTCTTCTGTAAGGTGGCTCTAGTAGCACTTTAGTTGTCTTTAACCTCATTCAAAACAATTTTGTTAGAGTGTATTGTGACAGCTGTCATATTAGCATGCATTTAAAAAAAACATCAAAATTGGTGAATTTTTGTGTAGCCATTTTAATATTGAAAGTGGAAAAAAGCAACATTTTCAGCATGTTATGCTTTATTATTTCAAGAAAGGTAAAAACACAACTGAAAGGCAAAAAAAATATTTGTGCAGTGTATGGAGAAGGTGCGGTGACTGATCAAAGGTGTCAAAAGTGGTTTGCGAAGTTTTGTACTGGAGATTTCTCACTGGATGATGCTCCATGGTTGGGTAGACCAGTTCAAGTTGATAGTGATCAAATTGAGACATTAATTGAGAACAATCAACGTTATACCACACGGGAGATAGCCGACATACTCAATATATCCAAATCAAGTGATGAAAATCATTTGCACCAGCTTGGTTATGTTAATTGCTTTGATGTTTGGTTTCCACATAAGTTAAGTGAAAAAACCCTTCTTGACTGTATGTGATTCTCTACTTAAACGTAACAAAAACGTTCCATTTTTTAAAACAAATTGTGACAGGTGATGAAAAGTGGACTGTACAATAATGTGGAATGGAAGAGATCGTGGTGCAAGCGAAATGAACCACTCTCAAACACACCAAAGGCTGGTCTTCATCCAAAGAAGGTCATGTTGTGTATATGGTGAGATTGGAAGGGAGACCTGTATTATGAGCTCCTTCCAGAAAACCAAATGATAATTCCACCAAGTACTGCTCCCAATTAGACCAACTGAAAGAAGCACTCGATGAAAAGCATCTGGAATTAGTCAAAAGAAAACGCATATCTTCCATCAGAATAATGCAAGACCGCATGTTTCTTTGATGACCAGGCAAAAACTGTTACAGCTTGGCTGGGAAGTTCTGATTCATCGGCCATATTCACCAGACATTGCACCTTCGGATTTCCATTTATTTTAGTCTTTACAAAATTCTCTTAATGGAAAAACTATCAATTCCCTGGAAGACTGTAAAAGGCACCTGGAACAGTTCTTTGCTCAAAAAAGATAAAACTTTTGGGGAAGATGGAATTATGAAGTTGCCTGAAAAATGGCAGAAGGTTGTGGAACAAAACAACGAATACGTTGTTCAATAAAGATCTTGGTGACAATGAAAAATGTGTCTTTTATTTTTACTAAAAACCGAAGGAACTTTTTGGCCAACCCAATATATATCTGCCCTAATCTATGTTGCATGTGAAAGTTTCAGTCAAGAGCAAACATGATTGGAAAGAGGTAGGCCCAATATTCTGTGGTCATGTTGAAAGGCAGGTCTAGGTGGAAACATGTGGAGGGCAGTGACTGTTCTAGTTTGCTTTGGAAATGAGGGGTTCCACGGATGTAGAACTTTCAGTACTAAAACCAAGATGATTCTGGGTAAACTGAGATGGATAGTCACCCCAAGTAGTTTACTTCTCTTTAAAATAATGTTTTCACAATGTGGCCATGCCTGTCTTACGTAGCTATTGTTGGAGATTCTGATACTGTGCTTTGTTCATCATCCTTGGAAGTCTTCTCAACAACTGGGCCTATTGTGGGGAATTCCCTGGTGGTCCAGTGGTTAGGACTCAGCGCTTTCACTGTGTTGGCCTGGGTTTAATTCCTGGTCAGGGAACCAAGATCCTGCAAGCCATGCAAAAAAAAAAAAAAAAAAAAAAAAACAAAAAAAAACAAAAACTGTGGCTATTGCGGCCTCATATGTCTCACAGAGGAAATTCCTGACAAGGTCTAATGTGGGAGAAACTGGGGAGAGAATGGCAGTATCTTCAGCATCTTTTGCAGAACCAATTCTTCTACTTAATTTTTCCCTAGAATATTACTGTCCTACAATTCTTCCCCTGTTCCATTCCAGAATTTACCATATACTCAGAGGCAGAGAACAGCTAGTATTGGATCAACAGCTGAGCAGACTTGTCACATGATTGCATAGTGCATTCTAGATTTGTGAGTTTGTTTACATATTTTGATACATACTGTGTTCGATATATCTTTGGAAATATTTATTGGCTTGAATGAGTTAAGTGTTGCAAATGATCCTCATATCTTAGGAAAACTTGAAAGCTTGTGGAATTAGGAGTATCTAGTATTTAACTAACATCATTATATTATTAGATATGCATCGACAGCAGAGTTTTGAAAATGAAAAGAGAATTATATCCATTCAAAAATGAAAGGATAAAATTTCTATTGATATATCTGGGAGAGTGAGACTAGTTCATTTTTGAAATTTTATGATACAAAATGTACTAGGAAATAAGAAAACATAAAAATTCTTGGAAACATCATTACTTGGAAATCCTTCTGGGAATGGTGAGAACTATCATTTATGAAATATTTGTTACTTGCCAGGCACTTGCTAACATTTTTGCTGTGGTTATTTCTTTAATTCTTACAGTGATTATCTGAATAGGCATTATCATCCTCGTTTTACAAATGAGTAACCTGAACTCAGAAAAGTCAAGCCATTTAGTTAAAGTCACAGAGCTGATACTGGTACAGTGAGAATGTCTACAGTGCTCCTCTGTCTTTCAAATTCATGCCCTTCGCCACTCTGCTGTCATGCCACTCTGCTCAGTCAGTTCTACCTATTCAATCAGCAAGCATGAATGAATGTGTCCTAAGAATTAGGTCTGTGCAAAAGAGAGGAAATTTAGCAGGGATCATGACAGACTTCATTTCTGTCTCTTTGAAACAAATACTTAATGCAAGTAGTCCCTACATTTGTACATAATGCATCCTCAAAATATTTTAAAAAGCCAAACTTAAATCTTGGAAGAGAGCTTTCCTTCCAAAGAAATACAGATTAAAATTTTTAATCTTTACCTTCTAAACACAATATGGAGAAGTTCTTTATAATATACACTGTAACTAGCTTAATCTTAATGAGTATCTGATTGAAACTAAATTTGATTTCTTTGGCCTTTGAACCAGAATTATTACCTTTTAGGTCAGTGGAGGATTTTGGTGGCTTAAATGTAAACCTAAGCAATGGAAAAAATGCATATTGCTTTTAAATTGGGGAACTCGATACCCCCTCACACATTTCATTTTATTGAACATAGGCCAGTACATAATACAATTCATCTTGTTTCATTCTGTATCAACTACTTTTAAAGGGCCATGATGTGCCCTATTAAGTGTAAAAATTAATTGTGTTTTTCTCATATAATTTATATAGCCTTTATCCAAGGTCATAATTAAATGTTAACTTGTATACTAACATACCTTCTTCAATCTTCCAAAATTTTACAAGGATAAGCAACAATACAATACTTAAATAAATACTTCATAGAAGACAAATAAATCATAGTGATCTTAAAAGGCTAATTCAATAAACTAATTTGATCAAACAATTGGTCTTATAAAATCAATCACATTTGTCTTCAAACAAAAAGACATAGAAAAAAATCATAAATGCAATATGTTTTCCATAGGGACTCAACCAGAGATTGATTTATGAAAATAGTCCCTAAGAGAAAGACTAACTTCATTCTTAAAGAATTTCTACTAAAAAACAATGACAATTCTGTTTTCTTTTGTACTAGTTAAGCAACTGGCTGGGTACATGTAAATCATTCTAAAACAGAGTTTATAGTTACAGTTCTATAGTCTTTGTTTTTCATGTGTACATGGAAACGACAGTAATCCATATCACCCAGAAAGCCTGGGCCAGAGCATTCTTTAAAATAAATCCTACTCTGAAACTCAGACTGGGGTTTCCATAGAGCAGTGATGACTGTCATCACCAGGTTATCATTATTTTTGAATAATGCAGGAAGGAACATATGCAATCTTTAGTTACCTCAGATTTCTAATTGGGAAAGTGTTGCTGCATTAATTGTCATGTTACATATATTCTTTGTGACTAAATAGCTAAACAACCATCCAAAGTGATCCAAGGGAGCATTTCTTTTACATCTGTGAGAGAAGCTAACAATGCTGACTTTCAAATGTACAGTATACCGAGACATCTAGCACATCAAGGGAATGGTAAGGAACATTTGTATTTGTTTTTATTCGGTTGAACTTAAGAAAACCAGTTATTTGGAAACATAAACTCAATGGATCCTCTGAGATCATTAGCTCTGTGGCATTCAAAATGCTTTAGTAGTGTAATGAATCCTTTATTTCAGATACCACTTAATGGGAACCCCCACTAATTGAAATGGACACCAGGTAAATCAACTTTACAAGTTCAAAAAAGAACATTTACACAATATTAGTTTCCATCAACATGATAAAATATGGATATATATCCCACATACATATTCATGTGTCTCTATTTCAGTTTAAAAAAAATTTTTGAAAGATAAACCTGAGTCATATCCTCTGAGGCATTTTTGTGGATTATAACAGTTCCTTAAAACAGTTTGAAAAACTCTAATGTAGTTTTGCCTTCTCATTTTGAAGATGACGAAAATGAAACCTAGAGGCTGAACTGCTATTGTTCGAGAGTACATAATGGCAAAACCAAAACTCAAACCCAGGTACCCTGACTCTTATTAAAGGAAGAATGGTTTTGTTTGTATACATTGAGTACTCACCTTGAGTTAGGCACTTAACTCATTCAGTGTTTGTAACAACTGTATGAAGAATTAGTGCTATAATCTCCATTTTTACAGAAGCTGAAATTTACAGATGTTAAGTAATTGAGCACTTTAACAGGGCAAAAATGGTCAGATTTTCATTGAATCCTATTTGTCTTGACACACATGCCTAGGCTTACATCACATCTCTGATATTTGAATATACGATCTAAAGGGCCAGATTTAGGGTAGGGTGAATCTCTGGCTAGAAGGTCCTGGTCTCTATCTGTGAACCCTCTTTGACATGCTTTCAGCTAGGTAGATTCAGGAAGAAGATCCATGGACTGGCCCTGCCTTTCAAATTCTATTTAGCCCAGAATTGGACCTCCTTAAATGCTCAAACCTCCTATATAGGAGCCAGTCCTACTTCTGACTGTGCCAGAATTGTTGGCAAGCTGGAGAAGATATATATATACATATATATATATATATATATATACACATATATATGTATATATATAAAAATATATATGTATATATATATGTGTGTATATATATATATTTATATATACATATATATGTATATATATATGTATATATATATATATTTAACAAAGAAAAACTGCAGATTTGGAAAGAATTGGGTCAACTTCTACAGTGGTATCATTGACAGTAATAAGTAGAAAATGTTTCTGAGCTGAAATGAATATGACTATTGATAAAAGGGTCTTTGCAGTTTTCTTTTTGTGCCAAAACCTTCTGAGTATGTTTAAATCTTTTAAATCTACTGGGTTTAGTTCTTGCTCTTACTTAATATACATCATAAATCAAAATGCTCTCAATTTTATCAGAGCATTGACTACATGCAGTAATTAGCATTTAAAATCATCATCCGGAAGCCCTCAGGGAAATTTCATAGGTGAGATGATCCAACTCCAGGCTCCAGCTGACTGTAGGTCAGAAGCATCAAATCACCCTCTATAATTGTTCTCTGGTAATCTCATCTCAGCTGATGAGAGGCTCAAGCCAAATTAGGTCGAATTACCTTACTTCTTAGGAATACATTTCAGTCGTGCACAGGTCAAATTGTACTGCCTGACCGCCGATTACCCAGAGGCTGGCTTTGCTAGAAATACAGCACAGATCTGAGTTGTGGCAGTGAGAAGGGAGGCTAGTCCTGAGGGAACTGCCACTTGACTATGAATTTTCTTAAAACAGCTTTTAAAGATAGCCCTGTGATTTGTATTCAACATTTAGAATGCTAGACAGAGGAAGAAAACCAACAGTCTCAATGTCATATGTAAGCAAATGATGAAATAGGAAAGTCTCCACTTTTCAAAGTTTAAATGAAATAAATGATGATAAAAAATTAAGTCTATTTTTAAAACTTAATAGCTCATAAGGAATTTTATACAAAAATAGTCATTTGAAGAAGAAAAACAAGACAAAATCCTTATAATCCTCAAACAAACCAATAACAGATACTATTGTTATCTTCATTTTTCAGATGAGGTTGCTGAAACATAGAAAATTTCAGTAACTGCTCAAGACCATACAACTATTTTTAATATGTAGTAGTTGGGCCAGGAACTCTGCATGTTTAATAAAAACACTCCCATGATTCTAATGCATGCACTTAGGAGGTAACTGGTTCACCATCTTCTTATAGAGAGATTGGGACTGGGTTGAACAGGAAGGATGCTCATGCCTTCCCAGATCTCATCCTGCCCTCGGACTCAGGTATCTTTTCTGTGCTCATAAAGCTGTATAGCACAAGGTCACGTGTTCTTTTTCTCCAAACAAGTGTACTTTCAGTATAAGGGGGTGGTATTGAGAAACAGGCTTCTCATTTTACCTTACCCTCAAATGTAAAGAACTGATCTAGTAATACTGTAGGGAGTCCTCTACTCTATGTAATTTTTATCAAAATATAGTTGATGTGGGGACTTCCCTGGTGGTGCAGTGGTTAAGAGTCCACCTGCCAATGCAGGGGACATGGGTTCAATCCCAGGTCCAGGAAGATCCCACATGCCATGGAGCAAATAAGCCCATGCACCACAACTACTGAGCCTGTGTGCCACAACTACTAAATCTCGTGCTGTTAGAGCCCGTGCTCTGCAACAAAAGCCACTACAATGAGAAGCCTGCTCACTGCAACGAAGAGTAGCCCCTGCTTGCCACAGCTAGAGAAAGCCTGTGCACAGCAATGAAGACCCAACACAGCCAAAAATAAATAAATAAATAGACAAATTAATAAATATATTTGATGTACAATGTTAATTTTAAATGCACTACATACTGATTTGCATACTGTTCATTATGAAATTAACAATATGATAGGTCTAATAAACACCTGTCTCCATACAAAGTTATTATAATATTATTGACCATACACTGTATGCTGTATACTTCATCTGCATAACTCATTATGTAACTGGAGGTTTGTATGTGTTAATCCCCTTCACTTATTTTGCCCATCCCCTCATCCTCCTCCCTTAAGTTCTGTGAAAAATGCCATTGGTATTTTGATAAGGATTGCATAAATCTGTAGATTGCCTTGGGGAGTATGGTCATTTTAACAATATTACTTCTTCCAATCCATGAACACAGTATATCTTTCCATCTCTTTGTGTCATATTCAGTTTCTTTCATCATATCTTACAGTTTTCTGAGTACAGGTCTTTTACCTCCTTTTTAGATTTATTCCTAGGTATTTTATTCTTTTTGATTCTTTTGTAAATACGATTGTTTTCTTAATTTCTCTTTCCAATTGTCCATTCTTAGTGTAAAGAAGCACAACAGATTTATGTATATTACTTTTCTATCTTGCAACTTGTTGCAAGATGTTGATTCACACTTGCATCCCTGAGATAAATCCCACTTGATCATGGTGTATGCTCCTTTTAATGTATGTTGAGTTCGGTTTACTAATGTTTTGTTGAAAACTTTTGCACCTACTTTCATCAGTGATGTTGGCCTGAATTTTCCTTTTTGTGATGTCTTTGTCTGGCTTTGGTGGCCTCATAGAAAGAGTTTGGAAGTGGTCCTTCCTCTGCAATTTTTGGGAATAGTTTCAGAAAAATAGGTTTTAACTCTTCTCTAAATGTTTGGTAGAATTTAGTTTTGAAGCCATCTGGCACTGGGCTTTTGTTTGGTGGGCATTTTTTTTATTACTGATTCAATTTCATTACTGTTAATTGGTCTGTTCATATTTTATTTTTCTTGGTTTAGTTGGGAAATTGTACATTTCTAGGAATTTGTCTATTTCTTCTATGTTGCCCATTTTATTGGCAAATAATTGTTTGTAGTAATCTTTTATCATACTTTGCATTCACATGGTGTCAGTTGCAACTTCTTTTTCATTTCTGATTTTATTGATTTGGTCCCTCTCTCTTCTTTTTTTCTTAATGACTCGCTAAAGGTTTACCAATTTTGTCTATCTTTTCAGATAACCAGCTTAGTTTCATTGATCTTTTCTATATTTTAGTCTCTATTTCATTTATTTCTTCTCTGGTTGTTTTCATTTCTTTCTTTCCACTAACTTTGGGTTTTGTTCTCTTTTTCTAGTTTCTTTAGGTGTAAGGTTAGGTTATTTGAGATTTTTTCTTGTTTCCTGAGGTAGGCTTGTATCACTATATACTTCCCCCTTAGAACTGCTTTTGTTGTGTCACATAGATTTTGGATTATTGTGTTTTTATTTTCATTTGTCTCCAGATATTTTTTTTACTTCTTCTTTGTTTTCAGTCTTTTAATATGTTCTCTTCCCCTTTCTCTCTCTCTTCTTCTGGACCCCTATAATGGAAATGTTAGTACACTTGATGTTGCCTTAGAGGTCTCTTAAACAGTTCTCACTTCTTTTTATTCTTTATTCTATTTTCTGTTCAGCTTCAGTGATTTCTACTACTCTGTCTTCCAGCTTGTTGATCTGTTTCTCTATATTATCTAATCTACTGTTGATTCCTTCTAGTGTATTTTTTTTTAAATTTCAGTTATATTCTTCATCTCTGTTTAGTTCTTCTTTTATGTTCTAAAACTTTGTTAAAAACTTCTAACTACTTCCTTCGTTCATTCCATTTTCTCCTGAGTCTTTGAACATCTTTATAATCATCATCTTGGACACTTTGGCAGGTAGATTGCTTATCTCCGTTTCACTTAAATCTTCTTCTGGGGTTTTATCGTATTCCTTCATTTGGAACACTTTCCTCTGTCACCTCATTTTGCCTAAGTTTGCTGTTTGTATTTCTATGTATTTTGTAGGTTGGTTACATTTCATGACCTTGGAAAAGTGACCATTTGTAGGAGATGTTCTATGTATTTGAAAGCACACTTTCCCCCAGTCAACAGAGCTCTATGCTCTAGGGGTGCCCTCTACATATGTTGCATGGGTCCTTCTGTTATGGGCTGACTACTGTGGGCTGTCTTATAGACGTGGTTCATCCTTGTTCTGATTGGTTGCAAGGCCCTGTCCTGTGAGAAGACTGCCAGGTGCTGGTAGGTGGGGCTGGATCATGAGGTGGATGGTTGTGGAACCCTGGGGAGGAGGTCCCTGTTCTAATTATTACCCACTGGTCCAGGGTATCCCAAAGCTCGTGTCATTCTCACAGTGAGTGTGGCAAGATCCCAGGGTGGCTGGCTGAGGGGTCCAAGGTGTCTTGAAGTTGGTGTCAGCCTGGTGGTGGGAAAGCTGAGTCTTGACATGGCAGGCTACAAAGCTGAGGTAATCCTGGGGCTGGTGTCAACCTGCTGGTTGTGGGACCAGGACCAGTGGATCCTGGAGCTGGTGCTTACCCACTGATGTGCAGAGCTGGATATGAGGGTCTCTGGCTGCAGGACCTGGGGTCCCAGATCTGTCATCAGTCCACTGGTGGGCAGTGTTAGGGTCCAGGTGTCCTGGGGTTAGTGTCAGCCACTACTGGGTGGAGTCAGATCTCAGAGTTCCTGCCTGCATGACCTTGAGGATCCCAGAGTTGGTTTTGGCCTGTTGATATGCGGGACCAGAAAAAGCCAGGTCCAGGGTCTCTGGTGCCAGGATCCTTGTGGTCTTAGAGTTGGTATTAGCCAGCTGGTGGACACAGTGGGATCCAGGGTGTCCTGGGTCTGGTACCTGCCCACTGGTGGGTGAGGCTGGTCCCAGGGCTAGTGCCAGCTCATTAGTGGGCAGGGTTGTGTCCCACAGTCCCTGACTGCAGGAGTCCTGGGGCTAGTTCAGGTGCACTTGGTGACCAGAGCCAGGTCCACTCTGGTGAATGCTCTCAGGTCCTGGAGAAGCTGGAAGTTTAGGGGTCTTAAGGGGTCTTAAGGCAGCCAGCCTGCTGGTGGGTGAAGCTGTGTCCCTGCCCAGCTAGCTGTTTGGCCTGGGGTGTTGGAGCATGTGAGATTTTGTTTGCACCCTTTAAGAATGGAGTCATTATTTCCTACAACCTTCTGGCTCTCCAAACATAAGCCCCAATAGCCTTCAAAACAAAATCTTCTGGGTGCTCATCTTTCTGCTGCAGGGCCCTCAGTCTGGAGAGCCCTGTGTGGGGCTCAGATCCCTCACTCCTTGAGGAGAACCTCTACAGTTGTAATTATCCTCCTGTTTGCAGGTCACCCACTCTGGAGTATGGGCCTTGACTATACTGTGTCTCCACAACTCCTACACATCTTGTTGTGGTTCCTTCTTTATATCTTTAGTTGTAGAAGATGTTTTATACTAGTTTTCAGGTCTTTCTCATCAATAATTTCTCTGTGGGACTTCCTTGGTGGCACGGTGGTTAAGAAACTGCCTGCCAATGCAGGGGACATGGGTTCGAGCCCTGCTCTGGGAAGATTCCACATGCCGCGGAGCAACAAAGCCTGTGTGCCACAACTACTAAGAGCCAGTGCTCCAAACAAGAGAAGCCACTGCAGTGAGAAGTGTCCACACTGCAACAAAGAGTAATCCCAACTCACCGCAACTAGAGAAAAGCCCGCCAGCAGCAACAAAACCCAATGCAGCCAAAAATAATAAATAAGTAAATAAATAAATTTTAAAAAATAATTTCTCTGTAAATATTAGTAATTTTTGTGTACCTGTCAGAGGAGTGAGCTCAGGGTCTTCCAATTAAACTATCTAGGCCACTCCCTGTCCTCATTTTTTTAATCCTTTTTTGTTTTCTTTTTTTTCTGTTCAGCTTGGGAGATTTTCACTACTCTGTCTTCCAGTTCACTGATTTATTCCTCTGTATCATCTAATCTATTGTTGATTCCTTCTAGTGCACTTTTTATTTCAGTTATATTCTTCAGCTCTGTTTGGTTCTTCTTTATATTTTCTAACTCTTTGTTAAACTTTTAACTATGTTTATCCTTTCTTCTCCAGAGTTCATTGAGCATTTTACCATCATTATCTTGAACTCTTTATTGGGTAGCTTAATTGCCTCCACTCACTTAGTTCTTTGAGGTTTTATCTTTTTCCTTTGTATGGAACTTATTCCTTTGTCACCTCATTTTGCCTACTTCTCTGTGTTTAGTTGTATGTAGTAAGTAGGTCTGTTATGTTTCTTATCTCGGAGAAATGGCCTTATGTTAAGAGATGTCTTATAGGGCCCAACAGCACACTCCCTCTGGTCCCTAGAGTTATATGATCTAGGAGTGCCCCCTATGTAGGCTGAGTCAGCCCATCTATTGTGGTGGGGCCAACTACTGCAGGTGAGCTGGTAGAAGGAGCTGGGTGCTGGCCCAGTTAGATGTCAGGCCCTGCTTTGTGTGAAGGCTGTCAGCTGCTGTTAAGCAAGGATGGATCCTGGTACAGCTGACTACAAGATATGGGGAGTCCTGGGACTGGTGTCAGGCTGTTGGTGGTTGGGGCCAGTTCCTGTCATAGCTGGCTGTAGGGCCCAGGGGTTCCATGGCTGTTGCTGGCCTGCTGGTGGGTGAGGCCACGTCCAGGTATGGCTGGCTGTGGGTCCAGGGGGTCTTGGGGCAATTGGTTGCTGGACCCAGGGGATCTGAGGGCTGGGGCTGTCTTGCTGCTGGGAGGCACAGGTTCCAGCACAGCTGGCTGTGTAGCCTGGTTGTCCCAGGGCCTGTTGGTTCCAGGTTCTGGCTGGCTGGTAGGTGGTGCTGGGTGCTGGGATAGATTGTTGGAGGCCTTGTGGGAGGCTGGGGTTGGTGCCAGCCCACTGGTGAGTGGGGTTGTGTCCCCATGAGACTGGATGCATAGACTTTGGGGTACCTGGTCTGGTTACTAACTGGTTGGTGGGTGGGGCTGGGTCCCAGCATTAAAAGCCTAGAGGGAGGACTAGTACAAAATGGGACTTGCCAGCACCAGTGTCCTTGTGGTAGAACAAGCTCCCCCAAGTGGATGCTACCAGTGTTTATGTCTCCAGGGAGAGTCCCAGTGTCTTCCTGCCTTTCTGGGAGGCTTCTTCAAGATTAGAAAGTGGGTCTGACCCAGGCTTCTTTCAAATTACTGCCTCTGTGCTGAGATTCAGATCATGTGAGATTTTGCATGTGCCATTTAAGAACAGAGTTTCTGTTTCCTACAGCCATTCAGCTCTCCCATATGCAATCACAGGTGGCCTTCCAAGCCAGATATCTGGCCTTTATCTTCCCGAGGCGAGACCTCTGGTCTAGGGACCATGATGTGGGGTTCTGATCCCTCACTCCTTGGGGAGAACTTCTGCAATTGTGATTATCCTCCTCTTTGTGGGTTGCCTACCAGGGTTGTAGGTCTTGACTATACAGTGTTTCCTCCCCTCTTACTTGTCTCATTGTTGTTCCTTCATTATATATTTTGTTGTAGAAAATCTTTTCTCCTAGAATTCAGGTTATTCTCATTGATAGTCGCTCTGTAAATAGTTGTAATTATGGTGTGCCCATGGGAGGAGGTGAGCTCAGGGTCTTCCTACTCTGCCATTTTGACCAGTAATCTTTATAATTTTTTTTGTTGTTGTTAGCTGGATATGATGTACTGGTAAAAGGAACTTCTATAAATAGGTGTTTAGTAACACGGTGGTGAGATGGAGGGGAGTATTCTGTACCTCTATAATTTGGTCTCAGTCTTTGAGTGAGCCTATGACTCTAGAAAAGTGTTTCTCAGTTTTTTCTTCTCTACCCTTAGATGGGACAGGACGGTTAGAATGGATTGGAGTTGGGTATTTCTTTTGCTTTGGTCAATTAGGCTTTGATTTTACAGTTGAACTTTGAACAACATGAGGGATTAGGTGTGCTAAACCCCTGCAGAGTCAAAAATCCACATTAAACTTTTGACTCCCTAAAACTTTACTAATAGCCTACCATTGACCAGAAACCTTACCAATAATATAAACAATACTTATTTTGTATGTTATATGTATATCTACATATAATTTATGCATTCATGACATACCTTTTTTCTTTTTTTTTTTGATATTTCTAGGCTATGTGGGTTTTTGGGGAGGTTTCTTCAAATTGCCACAAATCTACAAAAATTTTTTTCAATGTATTTATTGAAACAATCTGCATATAAGTGGACCCACACAGTTCAAACCTGTGTTGTTCAAGGGTCAACTGTACCTCAGGCATGTTACACTCTGGTTAATTGATTTCCCCTGAGGGCAGAATTTGTTAAGATGAACACAGTGCTCTGGTATATCAAAAAGTTCATTTACCCTCCCCCAATCAGAAGCCCAAGGAGATTTTCTGATATTTACTTTGCGAACCTGGTCAAGCTCCTGGAGGTAAACTTCACAATATTGTGGGGCTCCCCTATGACTGTGTGCCCTAGAGTTTTTAACTCAATATCCACACTGAACCTCCAGCAATTCATCAATTACAGTCCAGCTTTTCTACCCCACAGTAGTTTCCGTGGCAGTTTCCACTCATGAACCTCTGCTCTGGGAAGCTACAACTCCGTGCATTTGCCTTTCAGTCTCTCCAATCTTGGGATGACATTTTGCCCTGTGTCCCTGTGTCTTCCCCCCTCTTATGGACTGAAAAAAATAAAAGAAAAAATCTGTTCAGCTTTTTACTTGTTACGACAATGTGGCGATTTCCATGTTCCTTACAGACAGAATTGGACTGAACTACTATTTTAACCCATAAACTTTGACATCATTTATATTTTGACAATGTATTTTCTTTACATATTTTTTTCTCAGATTCTGATGCTAATTTTACCAGATTGGAATACATTTTCTATTTTCAGTTTATTAGTGAATATATTTATAATTAAAAAAAATTAAGCCACTTTTATAAACATAATAAATTAGGTTTCCATCTGGTGTGAGATGAGAAATTTTATCCCCACTTTTTAAAAACTGCTAATTCTTCATTTTTTTATTTATAGAATATAGGATTTAGACATAGATCATAATTACAAAAGTAATGATTTGATGCAATCTATTATTGTCTTTTCTAGGATAATGTCTGATATTTGCATTAAACTTTAATATCATATTAGAAATAATCATTTAGGCTTAACTATGTTTATCCAGTTTCACTGCTCACTTTTAATCTCATATAATAACTTTTCTATTTTTTTAATTATTTTATTTTTTCTTCTGTTAGCTGTAAAATATTTTCAATTAATTATTCCAAAAGTGGTATGTGGGGAGTATACTTTCTGAGTCCTTGCATGTCTGAGAATGTCTTTCTGCTTCCTTATTACAGGAAAAACTGGGGACAGTATTCTTACATTAAAACCCTTTCTGCTCAAAGCTATATGGATGATTACTACCTCAAACTGTACTTTAGAGGAAAGTAAGAACATCTTAGTTTTTGGTGTTTAATTAGCAACTAATTTTTTTGTGTGTGAATACATATAACACTTTATGTTTTATTCTTGAAAAAGAAACCAACAATGCCAAGGCTCTTTTTAGTTCCTTGAAACCTTCCCTTCATTAGATCTGTGACTGAATACTTTTTTTCATCTCAGGAAAGTTTTCTACTTTTCCCTTGTCTGTTACTTTGCACCATATGATCTGGTGTTTCTTTATGAGGTTATTATTTTGCAAAAACTGGATGTCTTAAATCTATACTTCAAGTCTTGTAGTTTTCTTCTCTTTGCCTGTAAGTTTTGAAAATATTTCTTTTATTTTTATTTATTCATTATTTTTATTTTTGGCTGTGTTGGGTCTTTGTTGCTGCGCGTGGGCTTTCTCTATTTGTGGCAACCAGGGGCTACTCTTCATTGCGTTGCACGGGCTACTCATCATGGTGCCTTCTCTTGTTGTGGAGTGTGGGCTTTAAGCGTGCAGGCTTCAGTAGTTGCAGCATGCAGGCTCAGTAGTTGTGGCTCACGGGCTCTAGAGTGCAGGCTCAGTAGTTGTGGTACACAGGCTTAGTTGCTCTGTGGCATGTGAGATCTTCCCAGACCAGGGATCGATCCAGTGTCCTCTGCATTCATAGGCAGATTCTTAACCACTGTGCCACCAGGGAAGTCCTGAAAATATTTTTTAAGTTTATCTTCTGCTTCACTAATTTGACTATTTTTAGTATTATTTCTGCTATTAACTGACCCCATTATGGAATTCAGTATTCAAAATGGATTTTGTGTTTTAGTCTTTTTTATTTTATTTTTTGCTCATTCTTATAGGAGGAGGTCCATGGTTACACAGTATTGACTCATGGTAAAGTAAACATTGAGAGATTCTGTCTGAAATTGGTTCAGCCTGAAAACTTTATATCAAGATGAAGGGAGATTATATTTACTGTAAAATTGCAAGAACTCTTCGGAGAACCTTCAGTCTTTGGAGAAAGGAGATGGAGCCAAGGTAACAGGCAGCTTCAGCAGGGAGCCCCTCCTCTATGCAGAAACTTTGCTTCTTTGTTCTTTTCTGTTCCGACATGGCCACTTGCTCAGTAACAAGCTGAATTAGTGTCTATCCTCTGTCTATCTTAGGTGTCGGGGCAAGAGTGCTGCCCCAAGCTTTGTTTGTGGTTTCCCCATGAGTAGAGCTGCCTGATTTAGCAAATAAAAATACAGCAGCTCAGATAAATTTGACTTTCAGATAAACAATTACTTTTTTTGCATATGTCACAGATATTGCATGAGACATAATTATACAAAGAAAAAAATCTTTTGTTTAGCTGAAAGTCAAATTTAACGTGGCATCCTATATTTTATCTGGCAACCATACCCATGAGACACTGTCTGCTTCTGCCCTTTTTGAGGTAAGGAGGTGTTAGAAGGGAGCTCTTCAAGGAATCCATCTAATCCTAAGGATCCTGTTCTTTCATAGGATTGCATGATACTCCCCTTCAGGTCTTCCTTCACTCAGGCCCAATCTGCATTCTACCTGGTGGAAATCCCTTGATATTTCACGTCAGTGTCAGATGTGACATATTATAGGTTCCAAAACTGAACTAATACAGCTTTCCCACTACTTTTATATTTCAATGGTAATCAGGATTCTGGAGGGGTGTGTGTGTGTGTACCTGAGGTGAGGAGAAGATGACTGATAAAAGGAAAGTTAAATGTCTGTACTTACATTATCATTGTACTAAAACTTTTTGTCATGTCTAATTCAACTTTCTAGAGCTCTCATACCTCACTATATAGCACCACATTAAAAAAATTTGTTAAATCAAATTGGACAGAATGAGTTATGTGGTTGGTTAAACTATGCCATCTTAGGCTGTATCTGATTTAGACTGAGACAAATGGCTTTTCCCAAATTATCCTCTTAGAGATTTATTTTCCCCTCCCCTCATTCTCTTCTCTGTTTACTATTTTACCACCTAAGATTATCTACCCCTCTGGGAAGTTAAAAAACCAAAAGAAGATAAAAGCTCTATGTGAAACTGCCTATCAAGAGAAAGCAATCATACCAACTTTATTGAATATTTAATATATGCCAGCCTAAGTGTTTTATATACACTACCTCATTTAGTCTTCTCTACACTCTATTAACCCTCTTTTTCCTGGTGAGTAAACACATAACCAGTGAGGATAACAGACTTGTCATAGGCCACACAGCAAGGTTTGATTACACGTTTTCTACTCTACTATATCACTCCAGAGGTCTTTATTTTCAATTGCCCCTTTTAGAGACAGTTGGAATTTTGTTTTGGCTAGCTCATCCATTCTTTTCTACTTCAATTTCTCAGAGGGACAACTCTGGGCTTAGGGATTAGTATATGCTGCTGATTTCCATTAGCCGTATCTACAACCAGGTGCAGATAGCCATAAAATACAACTTTCTCCTTCCTGTAGTTGCTAAAGCATTACCACCTGCAGAAGTTCTTTTATCCATTCACCAACTCACATAGCATCAAATGATAACTTTATGACCTAAAAAAAGTACTAAAATATAGAATTCAGAAGGGAATTCAGAGATAAAGCATGGCAAGGAGCCAGTTCCCAAAGCAAAGTGGCTCAAAGGAAAATCCCTAGTACCTGCTAAAGGCTTGAATAACTTTGTGCACTGGTGGCTCATGTTAATTTCAGGAAATCCCCTGCAATTTCCCATAAAAGTGTATCAATGGCCCACAATGTCTTCAGTTATTTCCACTGAAAGTAAAAAGTTTCCAATGCAGTAACTGTGTGCAGTGTGTGATATTACTGCCACATTAGCTTGTAATGAGACCGAGTCCTTAACTCATGCTACCATAGTGCATTTCCAGTGCATCCTGCCCATCATGAAAATTTCTGACTGTATATTCTGCTCATTATTAAAATAGAGGGTCATGAGTAGTACCACCTAGACCCAATAAATGCCACATAAACATTTCCATATAATTTCACCAAATCATTTCACTTTTGACACTTCCCATCAAGCCACTTCATAACTGCAACCTTGTATGGACAGATATAGACACATAATGTAATTGTTTTGTGAAGAAGACAAAGTTTCAGAGGAGAGGGTTCGAGAATGAGAAATAAACAATTACTAACTGAGTGCCTAATGTGTCCAAATTCCATAATAACAAAACAACCCTATGAATCATGTTCTGTTGCTCCCTGTTTTCCAAATCCAGGGATGGAAGATCAGAGAAGATACATTATGTCCTAAAGGTAACATAGCACATCACAACATTATCTAACTCAAAGTTAATCTACCTCTAAAGTTCTAAGTTTTTCCACTTGAACAACAAACAGCCTCCATTTCATTATCTATAAAACTTCTCTCTTCTAAAGTAAACTGCTATTCTTGCATTCATTTTAATCATTTTAAATTTTAATTTAAAAATATTTATTAGATTAGCGGAGTCTGACATGGATGCATTTATGCAAAGAACCACTTTCTGCAATTTACTGCTTGCATAGTCAAAAATCAAACAGAAAGATATCTAACAAGTACAATTTGTTTCACTGCTTTTTTATAAATGCTGAGTTACTTAAACCCAAATTTTGATTAGCAGTTATAGAGATCTGATTTAGGTCTATATCAACAATCAACCACACACAAATGAAGAGACCAAGAAGAGTGTAAATAAAAGAGAGAGGAAAAGCTCAGATTATTTTTCTGTTCTATACCTGTAGTCAGAATTATTTCCCCTGTGGCCAAAAGAAGAAATCCAATGTTTATCTTATTTTCTGTGAAAAAGGGAGACCACAAGAGGCTGAGAGGAGCAGGTGTCCATTACTAAAACTCAAATGAAACATCTCAAAAATTAGACTCCTTGTCTTCAGTGGGAGTTTGATAGCAGTTAGCCAAACCTCATATTTGATGTAATAGAAATGTTACATACAAATATATATTTGGGGAGACATTAAAAGCAAAACAAATGCAATTTTAGGAGTAATGATTAAACTATAAACTAAGGTGAGACAAGTGCATAAACTCATCAGTTTTGTTCTCTAATTCACATTTCATGTTTTTCTTTGTTCATTTTTACTTCTTAGAATCAGGCTCTTTCCAAGAGATAAAAGTTGTACATAGAATGAGATCTTAAACCAACAGACATGAAACATTTGTGATTTAAATTGAAAGTAGTATCGGTCAGTAATAAAACTTAATGGTATCTTTCACCTAAAGAAGTCTTTAAACACTCAAATAATAATAGCTAACGTTTATTAAGCACTTATGATGGGCCTTGCCTAGGGTCAAATGCTTTACATGCATTTCACGGCACTCCTACTGTCTAGCCACCATTTCAGGATTAATAGGGAGAAAAAAATCCTTCTCTTTAAGAGGAGCTGATTGAAAAAAGGCAGCCAGCACAGCTGGACCCAGGAACATCTCTCTTCATGTGAGGTAGCAAAGAGTGTCAGCACCTTCCATAGCAACCCAGTGCTTATGCAACTGAGCTTAATAATAGTGAATTGTCCTATTCAAAATATGAGTGATAGTATATGAAAGAGAGCCAACCAGAACTTAGATTCCATTTCATGATTAGGGGCTCTGTTCATGTGTTAACATGCTCACCCATTCATTCACACATTCAACAGGCATTCATTGAGCACCTTCTATGTACCAAGTGCTGAGCAGCTGATAAGGATACAAAGACAAAATGACACAATTCCTGTTCCCCAGGAGCTCCCAGACTAGTTAGTGAAAAAGACAAATACTAGATCAAGTCCCAATAAAGTGTAGGTGTAAAACGTTGCAGAGGTACAGGTAGGAAGAAGGGGCTCACATTGGCAGGATAAGCTAAGGGAAGGCAGAACTGGCTTGACTAAGTAGACAGGGGAGAAAATAATATTTCAGGACACTGCACTGAAATAACTTTCACAAAGCATTTGGGCATGAACCAGCATAGTGTGTTTGGGGATCTATAAATAATTTAGATGCAGAGGGCAGCATGGACTGATTGTGAAGTGACTTATATGTATTTAAAGGGCTTAGATTTTTCCTGTAGTTGATTGGTAGTTAATGTAAAATTAAGTGAAATAGAACTATGATCCAATTTATTCCCTGGGAAAGTTAATTCTGGTGAAAATGTGGATAGGAGATTATAAAGGATATATGCAATATACTTTATGATAATTGTATATGAATGGGTTGTACATTGAAAGAAAAATTTGCAGTGTTGCCAGTAAATGAATTATGTTTTGAGACATTTTGGTCTACTTTGGAGATCTTAACTATGTTGTATGTACATGTGTGTTTATGTGTGTGTGGGTAGACTTTTTATAATAAGTTCTTTTCCCTAGCATTATTGCCCTAAGCAGCAATCAGAAAACTGGAACTAATGAATTCTTCTCCCACTTGATCTTTTAAGCAAGGCACCTAAAGTTTAACTGAGACTAAAATAATTCTGACTTCTTCATTCCTATTACATAAAGGAACATTGAAGTCATATCAAGCACCTTTCTGACCACAACACAATGATACTAGAAATCAACTACAAGGAAAACACACTGCAGAAAACAGAAAACACATGGAGGCTAAACACTATGCTATTAAGCAACCAGTGTGTCACTGAAGAAATCAAAGAAGAAATTTAAAAATACCTGGAGACAAGTGAAAATGAAAACACAATCATCCAGAATCTATGGGGCACAACAAAAATTGTTCTAAGAGGACAGTTTATAGTGATACAAGCCTACCTCAGTAAACCAGAAATCTCAAAAAAACAACCTAACCTTACACCTAAAACAACTAGAAAAAGAACAAAACACAAAATTAGTAGCAGGAAAAATATTCATAAATATCAAAGCAAAAAAATGAAGTAGAGACTGAAAAGAACAATGGAAAAGATCAATAAACCAAGAGCTGTTTGCTTAAAAATGTAAAGAAAATTGATAAAAATTTTAGCCAGACTCATCAGGAAAAAAGAGAGAGGACCCAAATCAATAAATTCAGAAATGAAAGAGAAGTTGTAACTGACACCACATAAATACAAAAGATCATAAAATATTACTACGAACAATTATTTACCAATAAAATGGACAACTTAAAAGAAAGGAACAAATTCCTAGAAATGTGCAATCTCCTAAGACTGAACCAGAAAGAAAGAGAAAATATGAACAAATCAATTAACAGTAATGAAGTTGAATCAGTAATAAAAAAAAAAAAAAGTCCAGGGTCAGATTTCTTTACAGGTGAATTCTACCAAACATTTACAGAAGAGTTAACACCTATCCTTCTCAAACTATTCTAAAAAATTGCAGAGGAAGGACTGCTTCCAAACTAATTCAATGAGGCCACCATTACCCTGATACCAAAACCAAACAAAGTCACCACAAAAAAAGAAAATACAGGCCAATATCACTGATGTACAAAGATGCAAAAATCCTCGACAAAACATTAGCAGACCAAATTCAACATTCATTAAAAGAGTCATACACCATGATCAAGAGGGATTTGTCCCAGGGATGCAAGGATGGTTCAATATCCACAACTCAACCTGAAACCATAAAAATTATAGGAGAAAACATAGCACTACACTCTTTGACATTGGTTTCAGTATTTCTGGAGGGATATATATCTTCAGGCAATGGAAACAAATGCAAAAATCAGCAAATGGGACTACATCAAACTGAAAAGCTTTTGTACAGCAAAAGAAACTATCATCAAAACAAAAAGCTGCCTACTGAATGGGCGAAGATATTTGCAAGCAATATATCTGATAATGGGTTAATATCCAAAAATATATAATGAACTCATACCACTCAACATCAAAAAAACAAACAACATGATTAAAAAATGGGCAGAGGATCTGAATAAATGGTTTCCCAAAGATGACATACAGATGTTCAAGCAAGCGAAAAGGTGCTCAACATCATTAATCTTCAGGGAAATGTTAATCAAAACTACCATGAGATATCACCTCACACATGTCGGGATGGCTATTATCAAAAAGACAACAAATATCAAGTGTTGGCAACGATGTGTAGGAAAGAGACCCTAGTGCATTATTAGTGGGTACGTAAATCTGTACAACCACTATAGAAAACAGTATGGAGAGTCCTGAAGAAATTTAAAATAGAACTACCATATGATGCAGTAAATCCACTCCTGGGTATTTATCTGAAGAAAAGAAAAATTCTAATTTGAAAAGATATACACACCTCTACATTCACTGAAGCATTATTTACAATAGCCAAGATATGGAAGCAACCTAAGTGCTTTCAATAAATGAATGGATAAAGAATATGTGGTATATATGTAACTCAGTCATAAAAAAGAATGAAATCTTGACATTTGTGACATGAATGGGCCTACAGGGTATTGTACTAAGTGAAATAAGTCAGACAGAGAAAGACAAATATCATATGATTCTCTTGTATGTGGAATCTAAAAAGAAACAAAGCAAATGAACACACATGACAAAAAAGAAACAGAATCATAGATACAGAGAATAGCTGGGTGGTTTTCTGAAAGAAGGGGACTGGAGAGTTGAATGAAATAGGTGAGGGAAATTAAAAGGTAAAAACTTCCAGTTACAAAGTAAATGAGTCTCAGGGATGAAATGTGCACCATGAATAATATAGTTAATAGTAATATAATATCTTTGTAAGGTGACAGATGGTAACTAGACTAGTCATGGTGTTCATTTTGTAATGTATAGAAATAACAAATTCTATGTTGTGAACTAGGAACTAATATAATGTTGTAGGTCAATTATACTTCAACAAACAAACAAACAAACAAACTTATAGAAAAATAGATCAGATTTGTGGTTACCAGAGGCAGGGAATGGGGGTAGGGAGAATTGAATGAAAGTCATCGAAAGCTACAAACTTCCAGTTATAAGACAAGTAAGTACTAGTAATATAATGTACAATATGATTAATATAATTAACACTTGTGTATGTTATATATGAAAGTTGTTAAGAGAGTAAATCCTAAGGAAATTTTTTTTCTTTTGCCTTTATTTTGTATCTATATGAGATGATGGATGTTCACTCAACTTACTGTGGTAATCATTTTGTGATGTGTTTAAGTCAAATCATTATGCAGTACACCTTTAACTTATACAATGCTGTGTGTCAATTATATTTCAATAAAACTGGAAGGAAAATAGAAAATTACAAGGCATACCAAGAGGCAAAAAACATAAGTTGAAGACACAAAGCAAGCATCAGAATCAGACTTGGCAGGGATGTTGGAATTATCAGACCGTTCATTTAAAATAACTATGATTAATACACTAAGGGATCTAATAGATAAACTATACAATATGCAAGACAGATGAACAAAGAAAGCAGAGTGATAGAAATCCTAATTAGGAGCCAAAAATAAGTGCTAGAGATAAAACTGTAATACAAATGAAGAATGCCTTTGATGGGTTTATTAGTAGACTGGACATGTCTGAGGAAAGAATCTCTGACCTAGAGCTTATATCAATAGAATCCCTGAAAACAGAAAAACAAACAGAACAAAGAGTGAAGAACAGAACCAAATATCTGAGGAATGTGGGACAACTATAAAAGGTGTAACATATACATGATGGGAGTACTAGAAGGAGAAGAAAAAGAGAAAGGAACAGAAGAAATATTTTAAACCATAACGACTGAGAATGTCCTCCAAATTAATGTCAGACACTAAACCACAGACCCAAAAAACTACACATCAGTATATCATTTACAAAATATGAAAATCAAGATAAAGAAAACAATTCTAGAAGAATCCAGAGGGGGGGAAAAACTTTACTTACAGAGAAACAGAGATAAGAATTACATCTGACTTCTCAGAATAGTGAAATATATAATGTATTGACAGAGAAAAAACCCCACCAACCTAGAATTCTCTACCCTGTGAAATTTTTCTTCAAAAGTGAAGCAGATATAAAGGCTTTCCCAGACAAACCAAAAGTTAGGGAATTTGTTACCAGTAGACCTTTCTTGCAAGAAATGTTAACAGACATTCTTTAGAAAGAAGGAAAATAATATAGGTCAGAATCTCAGGTCTACATTAGAAAAGTAAAGCATCAATGAAGGAATAAGTAAAAATAAAGAATTTTAACCTAACAGATAACAGTTTGTTCAAAATAATAATAGCAAAATGTACTTGATTATGTATGTTTATATTTCATTGTACCTAAAGGAGTTGAAAACATGTTCGAGGATGTTTATAGCAGCTTTACTCGTAATTGCCAAAACTTGGAAGAAATCGAGATTTCCTTTAGTAGATAAGTGAATACATAAACTGTAGTATTTACAGACAATGGAAAATTATTTAATGGTAAAAATAAATGAGCTATCAAGCCATGAAAAGACATCGAGTAAACTTAAATGCATACTATTAAGTGGAAGAAGCCAATCTGAGAAGGCTATATACTATATGATTCCAACTATGTGACATTCTGAAAAAGGTAAATCTATGGAGACAATAAAAAGATTAGTGATTGCTAGGGATTGTGCAAGGAGGGATGAATAGGCAGAGCAGAGAGGACCTTTAGGATAGTAAAAATATAATCACAGGCTTATGTTATTATACATTTGTACAAATGCATAGAATATACAACATCAAGTATGAATCCATAGGTGAACTATGGACTTTGGGTGATAATAATGTGTCAATGTAGGTTCATACTTGATTTAAAAAGTGGACCATTCTGGTGAGTGATATGGATAATGAAGGTAACTAGGGGGTATATGGGAAATCTCTATACTTTCCTCTCAATTTTTTTTTTTTAACATCTTTATTGGAGTATAATTGCTTTACAATGGTATGTTAGTTTCAGCTTCACAACAAAATGAATCAGTTATATATATACATATATTCCCATATCTCTTCCCGCTTGCGTCTCCCTCCCTCCCACCCTCCCTATCCCACCCCTCCAGGCGGTCACAAAGCACCGAGCTGATCTCCCTGTGCTATGCGGCTGCTTCCCACTAGCTATCTACCTTACGTTTGGTAGTGTATATATGTCCATGCCTCTTTATCGCTTTGTCACCGTTTACACTTCCCCCTCCCCATAGCCTCAAGTCCATTCTCTAGTAAGTCTGTGTCTTTATTCCTGTTTCACCCCTAGGTTTTTCATGACATTTTTTTTTTAAATTCCATATATATGTGTTAGCATACGGTATTTGTCTCTCTCTTTCTGCCTTACTTCACTCTGTATGACAGACTCTAGGTCTATCCACCTCATTACAAATAGCTCAATTTCATCTCTTTTTATGGCTGAGTAATATTCCATTGTATATATGTGTCACATCTTCTTTATCCATTCATCCGATGATGGACACTTAGGTTGTTTCCATCTCTGGGCTATTGTAAATAGAGCTGCAATGAACATTTTGGTACATGACTCTTTTTGAATTATGGTTTTCTCAGGGTATATGCCCAGTAGTGGGATTGCTGGGTCATATGGTAGTTCTATTTGTAGCTTTTTAAGGAACCTCCATACTGTTCTCCACAGTGGCTGTATCAATTTACATTCCCACCAACAGTGTAAGAGGGTTCCCTTTTCTCCACACCCTCTCCAACATTTATTGTTTCTAGATTTTTTGATGATAGCCATTCTGACTGGTGTGAGATGATATCTCATGGTAGTTTTGATTTGCATTTCTCTAATGATTAGTGATGTTGAGCATTCTTTCATGTGTTTGTTGGCACTCTGTATATCTTCTGTGGAGAAATGTCTATTTAGGTCTTCTGCCCATTTTTGGATTGGGTTGTTTGTTTTTTTGTTATTAAGCTGCATGAGCTGCTTATAAATTTTGGAGATCAATCCTTTGTCAGTTGCTTCATTTGCAAATATTTTCTCCCATTCTGAGGGTGGTCTTTTGGTCTTCTTTATGGTTTCCTTTGCTGCGCAAAAGCTTTTAACTTTCATTAGGTCCCATTTGTTTACTCTTGTTTTTATTTCCATTACTCTAGGAGGTGGGTCAGAAAGAATCTTGCTGTGATTTATGTCATAGAGTGTTCTGCCTATGTTTTCCTCTAAGAGTTTGATAGTTTCTGGCCTTACATTTAGGTCTTTAATCCATTTTGAGCTTATTTATGTGTATGGTGTTAGGGAGTGATCTAACTTCATACTTTTACATGTAGCTGTCCAGTTTTCCCAGCACCACTTATTGAATAGGCTGTCCTTTCTCCACGGTACATTTCTGCCTCCTTTGTCAAAGATAAGGTGACCATATGTGCGTGGGTTTATCTCTGGGCTTTCTATCCTGTTCCATTGATCTATCTTTCTGTTTTTGTGCCAGTACCATACCGTTTTGATAACTGTAGCTTTGTAGTATAGTCTGAAGTCTGGGAGCCTGATTCCTCCAGTTCCTTCTTTCGTTCTCAAGATTGCTTTGGGTATTCAGGGTCTTTTGTGTTTCCATACAAATTGCAAAATTTTTTGTTCTAGTTCTGTGAAAAATGCCAGTGGTAGTTTGATAGGGATTGCATTGAATCTATAGATTGCTTTCGGTAGTAGAGTCATTTTCACAATGTTGATTCTTCCAATCCAAGAACATGGTATATCTCTCCATCTATTTGTATCATCTTTAATTTCTTTCATCAGTGTCTTATAATTTTCTGCATACAGATCTTTTGTCTCCTTAGGTAGGTTTATTCCTAGATATTTTATTCTTTTTGTTGCAATGGTAAATGGGAGTGTTTTCTTGGTTTCACTTTCAGATTTTTCATCATTAGTATATAGGAATGCCAGAGATTTCTGTGCATTAATTTTGTATCCTGCCACTTTACCAAATTCATTGATTAGCTCTAGTAGTTTTCTGGTAGCATCTTTACGGTTCTCTATGTATAGGATCATGTCATCTGCAAACAGTGACAGCTTTACTTCTCTTTTCCAATTTGGATTCCTTTTATTTCCTTTTTTGCTCTGATTGCTGTGGCTAAAACTTCCAAAACTATGTTGAATAAGAGTGGTGAGAGTGGGCAACCTTGTCTTGTTCCTGATCTTAGTGGAAATGCTTTCAGTTTTTCGCCATTGAGGATGATGTTTGCTGTGGGCTTGTCATATATGGCCTTTATTATGTTGAGGAAAGTTCCCTCTATGCCTACTTTCTGCAGGGTTTTTATCATAAATGGGTGTTGAATTGTGTCAAAAGCTTTCTCTGCATCTATTGAGATGATCATATGGTTTTTCTCCTTCAGTTTGTTAATATGGTTTATCACATTGATAGATTTGCGTATATTGAAGAATCCTTGCATTCCTGGAATAAACCGCACTTGATCATGGTGTATGATCCTTTTAATGTGCTGTTGGATTCTATTTGCTAGTATTTTGTTGAGGATTTTTGCATCTATGTTCATCAGTGATATTGGCCTGTAGTTTTCTTTCTTTGTGATATCCTTGTCTGGTTTTGGTATCAAGGTGATGGTGGCCTCATAGAAGGAGTTTGGGAGTGTTCCTCCCTCTGCTATATTTTGGAAGAGTTTGAGAAGGATAGGTGTTAGCTCTTCTCTAAATGTTTGATAGAATTCGCCTGTGAAGCCATCTCGTCCTGGGCTTTTGTTTGTTGGAAGATTTTTAATCACAGTTTCAATTTCAGTGCTTGTGATTGGTCTGTTCATATTTTCTATTTCTTCCTGATTCAGTCTTGGCAGGTTGTGCATTTCTAAGAATTTGTCCATTTCTTCCAGATTGTCCATTTTATTGGCATAGAGTTGCTTGTAGTAATCTCTCATGATCTCTTTTATTTCTGCAGTGTCAGTTGTTACCTCTCCTTTTTCATTTCTAATTCTATTGATTTGAGTCTTCTCCCTTTTTTTCTTGATGAGTCTGGCTAGTGGTTTATCTATTTTGTTTATCTTCTCAAAGAACCAGTTTTTAGTTTTATTGATCTTGGCGATTGTTTCCTTCATTTATTTTTCATTTATTTCTGATCTGATTTTTATGATTTCTTTCCTTCTGCTAGCTTTGGGGTTTTTTTGTTCTTCTTTCTCTAATTGCTTGAGGTGCAAGGTTAGGTTGTTTATTCGAGATGTTTTCTGCTTCTTAAGGTGGGCTTGTATTGCTATAAACTTCCCCCTTAGAACTGCTTTTGCTGCATCCCACAGGTTTTGGGTCGTTGTGTCTCCATTGTCATTTGTTTCTAGGTAGTTTTTGATTTCCTCTTTGATTTCTTCAGTGATCACTTCATTATTAAGTAGTGTATTGTTTAGCCTCCATGTGTTTGTATTTTTTACAGATCTTTTCCTGTAATTGATAGCTAGTCTCATGGCGTTGTGGTCAGAAAAGATACTTGATACAATTTCAATTTTCTTAAATTTACCAAGGCTTGATTTGTGACCCAAGATATGATCTATCCTGAAGAATGTTCCATGAGCACTTGAGAAAAATGTGTATTCTGTTGTTTTTGGATGGAATGTCCTATAAATATCAATTAAGTCCATCTTGTTTAATGTATCATTTAAAGCTTGTGTTTCCTTATTTATTTTCATTTTGGATGATCTGTCCATTGGTGAAAGTGGGGTGTTAAAGTCCCCTACTATGAATGTGTTACTGTCGATTTCCCCTTTTATGGTTGTCAGTATTTGCCTTATGTATTGAGGTGCACCTATGTTGGGTGCATAAATATTTACAATTGTTATATCTTCCTCTTGGATCGATCCCTTGATCATTATGTAGTGTCCTTCTTTTTCTCTTCTAATAGTCTTTGTTTTAAAGTCTATTTTGTCTGATATGAGAATTGCTACTCCAGCTTTCTTTTGGTTTCCATTTGCATGAAATACCTTTTTCCATCCCCTTACTTTCAGTCTGTATGTGTCTCTAGGTCTGAAGTGGGTCTCTTGTAGACAGCAAATATATGGGTCTTGTTTTTGTATCCATTCAGCCAATCTGTGTCTTTTGGTGGGAGCATTTAGTCCATTTACATTTAAGGTAATTATCGATATGTGTGTTCCTATTCCCATTTTCTTAATTGTTTTGGGTTTGTTATTGTAGGTCCTTTCCTTCTTTTGTGTTTCTTGCCTAGAGAAGTTCCTTTAGCAGTTGTTGTAAAGCTGGTTTGGTAGTGCTGAACTCTCTCAGCTTTTGCTTGTCTGTAAAGGTTTTAATTTCTCCATCAAATCTGAATGAGATCCTTGCTGGGTAGAGTAATCTTGGTTGCAGGTTTTTCTCCTTCAACACTTTCAATATGTCCTGCCACTCCCTTCTGGCTTGTAGAGTTTCTGCTGAAAGATCAGCTGTTAACCTTATGGGGATTCCCTTGTGTGTTATTTGTTGTTTTTCCCTTGCTGCTTTTAATATGTTTTCTTTGTATTTAATTTTTGACAATTTGATTAATATGTGTCTTGGCGTATTTCTCCTTGGATTTATCCTGTATGGGACTCTCTGTGCTTCCTGGACTTGATTAATGATTTCTTTTCCCATATTAGGGAAGTTTTCAACTATAATCTCTTCAAATATTTTCTCAGTCTCTTTCTTTTTCTCTTCTTCTTCTGGAACCCCTATAATTCGAATGTTGGTGCGTTTAATGTTGTCCCAGAGGTCTCTGAGACTGTCCTCAGTTCTTTTCATTCCTTTTTCTTTATTCTGCTCTGCAGTAGTTATTTCCACTATTTTATCTTCCAGGTCACTTATCTGTTCTTCTGCCTCAGTTATTCTGTTATTGATCCCATCTAGAGTACTTTTAATTTCATTTATTGTGTTGTTCATCGTTGCTTGCTTCCTCTTTAGTTCTTCTAGGTCCTTGTTAACTGATTCTTGCAATTTGTCCATTCTATTGTCCATTTTATCTGCAAGATTTCGGATCAACCTTACTATCATTATTCTGAATTCTTTTTCAGGTAGACTGCCTATTTCCTCTTCATTTGTTAGGTCTGGTGGGTTTTTATCTTGCTCCTTCATCTGCTGTGTGTTTTTCTGTCTTTTCATTTTGCTTATCTTACTGTGTTTGGGGTCTCCTTTTTTGCAGGCTGAAGGTTCGTAGTTCCTGTTGTTTTTTGTGTCTGTCCCCAGTGGCTAAGGTTGGTTCAGTGGGTTGTGTAGGCTTCCTGGTGGAGGGTACTAGTGCCTGTGTTCTGGTGTATGAGGCTGGATCTTGTCTTTCTGGTGGGCAGGTCCACGTCTGGTGGTGTGTTTTGGGGTGTCTGTAGACTTACTATGATTTTGGGCAGCCTCTCTGCTAATGGGTGGGGTTGTGTTCCTGTCTTGCTAGTTGTTTGGCATAGGATGTCCAGCACTGTAGCTTGCTGGTCGTTGAGTGAAGCTGGGTGCTGGCGTTGAGATGGAGATCTCTCGGAGATTTTTGCTGTTTGATATTATGTGCAGCTGGGAGGCCTCTTGTGGACCAGTGTTCTGAAGTTGGCTCTCCCACCTCAGAGGCACAGTACTGAGTCCTGGCTGCAGCACCAAGAGCCTTTCATCCACAGGGCTCCTTAATTTGGGATGATTCGTTGTCTATTCAGGTATTCCACAGATGCAGGGTATATCAAGTTGATTGTGGAGCTTTAATCCGCTGCTTCTGAGGCTGCTGGGAGAGATTTCCCTTTCTCTTCTTTGTTCTGACAGTTCCCAGGGGCTCAGCTTTGGATTTGGCCCCGCCTGTGCGTGTAGGTCGCCGGAGGGCGTCTGTTCTTTGCTCAGACAGGACGAGGTTAAAGGAGCCGCTGATTCGGAGGCTCTGGCTCACCCAGGCCGGGGGTAGGGAGGGTCATGGAGTGCGGGGCGGGCCTGCAGCGGCAGAGGCCGGCGTGACGCTGCAGCCTGAGGCGCGCCGTGCGCTCTCCCGGGGAGCCGTCCCTGGATCCCGGGACCCTGGCAGTGGCGGGCTGCACAGGCTCCCCAGAAGGGCGTGTGGCTAGTGACCTGTGTTCGCACACAGGCCTCCTGGCGGCGGCAGCAGCGGCCTTAGCGTCCCATGTCCGTCTCTGGGCTCCGCACTCTTAGCCGCGGCTCGCGCCCGTCCCTGGAGCTCTCTCAAGCAGCGTTCTTAATCCCCTCTCCTCGTGCACCAGGAAACAAAGAGGGACGTAAAAGTCTCTTGCCTCTTCGGCAGGTCCAAACCCCTCCCCGGACTCTCTCCCGGCCAGCCGCGTTGCACCAACGCCCTGCAGGCTGTGTTCACGCCGCCAACCTCAGTCCTCTCCCGGCGCTCCGACAAAAGCCGGAGCCTCAGGTCCCAGTCCCGCCCGCCCCGGCGGGCGAGCAGACAAGCCTCTCGGCTGGTGAGTGCCGGTCGGCCCGATCCTCTGCGCTGGAATCTGTCCGCTTTGCCCTCCGCACCCCTGTTGCTGTGCTCTCCTCCGCGGCTCCCAAGCTCCCCCACTCCGCCTCCCGAAGTCTCCACCCGCGAAGGGGCTTCCTAGTGTGTGGACACTTTTCCTCCTTCACAGCTCTCTCCCGCTGGTGCAGGACCCGTCCCTATCCTTTTGTCTCTGTTTAGTTTTTTCTTTTGCCCTAACCAGGTACGTGGGGGGTTCCTTGCCTTTTGGGAGGTCTGAGGTCTTCTGCCAGCGTTCAGTAGGTGTTCTGTAGGAGTTGTTCCACGCGTAGATGTATTTCTGGTGTATCTGTGGAGAGGAAGGTGATCTCCGCGTCTTACTCTTCCGCCATCTTCCCGGAAGTCTTTCCTCTCAATTTTGTTGTAAACCTAATACTACTCTAAAAAATAAAGTCTTTAAAAATATTAATGATATTTATCACCAGGTATTACATTTGTAATCTGAAAAAACACATTGTTTCAGAAAAACTACTATCCTGTATGCTAGAAACAGAGATGGGTAAGCCCCAAACAGCCTCTGTGGCCCTTAGATTATGTTGTGAATGCCCAGACTCTTGCTGAAGAGATTGTAGATACAACTGGATAGACACTGGCATGGTTAACATTCTTCTCTGACATCACACTAGTACATGTATCAATGATTGCAAACCTAATTGATGCTGTCTGTTTAGGAGACATAAGTTTCCTGGTACTGCTGTTTCCATTTTTCCGGCTTAAAACAACTACAGTGCCTTCTTGCACAGTAGTAGGAAATTTTTGAAAAGATCCTGCTATTCTAGCACCCAATCCATCAGTTTTGAAGGTAAGACACAGTGATGAGCATTCCAGGGTGTGTTGTGTTAAGGTCCCTTCAAAAATGACCACTCAGTAAAACCTATATTAGGTAAAGTGTCCTTCACTTTCCCCTTGACAGCAGACTTGTAGCCTGTGAGAGCAGTCATGGCTGATCACAAATAATTCATTTTATATTAAGTGCTAAATTCCATAGTAGTTCTTAACAACAAGGGACTCTCAAAGGGAAAAAGACTGAATAAACTTAAACTTCAGGGAATAGTGAGCACTTACTTTCAGCAATCGATAGCCTTTTACTATGGAGAGCAAAAAAACCTTTTGGCTTCCTGACTGCAAGTCAAGTCTCTGATCCCCATTCTAACCATCATTCATTTTCAGGGCACTTTGATTCTGTGCCTCTCATGTGGAGGCAACAAGGTGCTGGCCTCTATTTGAACTCAAATCCCATGGAGAAAAAGATTCCCCAACAGAGAAAATAAATACTTCCTAACTTCTTTGTTTGTCTTCCAGGCTCCCAGTGGGCACAGAACTCCTGCTCCCTCTGGGTAGCACTCTTCAACTCTCCCTGCTAATTAACCTCTCCTACAGGGTTGCCAAATGAGCTGCTGACAACCAGCCCTGAGCAACTAGAAAACACCAGGACAGCAGACTGAATTGTTAAATTCGTCCATTAAGTCTAGGAGCAGAGAGCGCCTTTGGAGTTTTACTTGAACGCAATAGTGGTAGGTTTACATCATGGTCAGAAGAGGGAAAGAATTTGTGCCATACTTGCTCTCTAACTACCAACAGGATACAGTTTTTGAATATTTTTTCATGCGGTGAGGAGGTGAAAAATAGTAGTAATTGAACTTGAGACCTTTTTACAACAATAAATGAAAAAGATTCTGAGAAATATTAGGGATGCTATAGAATTTTCAACATTTCTTCCTCCCCTTCATTAATATAAATGGATCCCAAACCAAAAGCCAAATGGCCTTTTTTTTTGCTTTAGCTGAGTAAGGTGTGAGGGTAAATATGCATGCCTGACAAGTTATGGGGGCCTAATAAATATTAAAGAAGAACAAACATTTGTTAAAACACATAGTTGCACATTTATGTGGTATGAGAATACCACAATTTTCAGAATCTCCCCCACCAATGATACAAAAACAAATCAACTGTGAATCATTTACTTAAAAGTAAACTTTAGTAAAACCAAATAAGGAACAGTTTTGCTTTAAAGTAAATGAAAATCAATTTCCAGTCTTAGGTATGGCCAGATGGATAAATATATTTTTGTGACCTTCAAAATTAATGTTTCTTTAAGTCAAGGTCACCTAAGGATTTTCAATGGGCCGAGTATCCAAAGGGTCAGTACATGGCCATAAACATTTTATGAAACTCAGAAATGTTGATATCTGCTTCATTTAGAGCCAAAAATTCTGCTTTCTGCCTTTTTTCTACCTGCCTCACTTCTATCACTTACATACACACTGATTTTTCCATTTTTCCCTTAATTTCTTTCTCTTTCTGACCTCAGTATTCCTTAACTTTCTACACCAAACCTCTTTTCATAGATTGTGTTTAAACATGACTGTTGGCCAAACTGATGTTTAACAATTTCTCCTTCCACCCTCAGCTTAAGCCTTACACTACAAGGTAATTATTCACCCACATCATCTGATTTGAAGGATAGCAGCTAATCAAATGCTTCCACAATTCTTGAAATTCTGATATTAACATATTCTTCTTTTGGATGAATGTCTCTGCTCACATTTTCTCTTAATTTTGTACATAAACCTTGATGGTTTAATAAGATCACAGATGCCTATTATCACCCCAACTAATCCCCACTGATTGGTTTTGAGGGCCTGGAATGCTACATTGTGAAGAACTCCAAGGGGAAGTTCAGCAAGAATATTGGCCATAATCAATTAATGATGTCTGCCATAGGAAAGTGCTTGTACTTGCTGTGCCTTTTCCAACTACATCTGCTGGCTTCTCTGTATGAATGTATTGGTCAGTCTCTTACTTGCTGAGTGTCAGGAGAGATCCTTAATTACATAAGGTGAAGTTCATGAAAAAGGAAACCCTAAATAGAAGGGATTCTAAATACAAAGTGTTAAAGTGCCATTATTTTGCTTTCTGTGCTCAGATCTAGCCCTGAATACCTATCTCAAAACACTTATTCAAACGCAATCTTCTCTTTCCAAAAGCAAAATTAAAAAGTGCCAAAATAGACATAGCAATACTTATTTCCAGGAGCATATCAGTCACAAGAAAAAAAATATGTAGGGCACCAGTCTACAAGTAATTTTTTGTTCACAATTAGAGGGGGTCATACTATAAAAAAAAGAAAAAAATATTGAAACCCAGAATGAGCATGTTGTACTTAAGTAGACAGACAACTGCACAAAAATTTTCTGAGCAGTTTCTTTTACAGGTTCCTCTTCCTTCCCAATTTCTCTAAATATTAGTAACATGTAAAGCTCTCTCCTTAAGCCATTTCTCTTCTCCTTTTTTTATTCTCTCCATAGGCAAACCCACCCCTTGCTGAAAGTCTTTCCTCTCTTTAAATGACTTCCAATCCCAAACCTTCAAAATTACACCTGATTATTTACTTGAATAGTAAAATCTGGATTCTGGAATGTTCTACCTAAACTTTTAAAATATCCCAAGGTAAATTAATCATTTACAAATGAAAGTTATTTTTTTCCTTCCTAAGTTTTTATGTTAATGGGACTACAGCATTCCAATCACTAAGCTTGTTCATTTTGTCTCCAAGTTTTTCTTCTTTATATCCCCAATGTACCGGGGCTGTTTTAGGTCCTGAATTCCTATATTTGTTCTATCTCAATTACCTCTGAAATTGATCTTTTGAGATTTTTCCTTTCAATTCATATTAAATGCCTTTACCAGATATTTAATTTTAATGCATAATTATAATTTATTGTTCCCCTATTCAGAAACCTGCAGAGATTGCCTATTATCTATGGGATAAAGCACAGAACTCTCAAGCTGGCATTCAAGATCCTCTGCTAACACATATATATGGAATTTAAGGAAAAAAATGTCATGAAGAACCTACGGGAAAGACAAGAATAAAGACACAGACCTGCTAGAGAATGGACTTGAGGATATGGGGAAGAGGAAGGGTAAGCTGTGACAAAGCGAGAGAGTGGCATGGACATATATACACTACCAAACATAAAACAGATAGCTAGTGGGAAGCAGCCACATAGCACAGGGAGATCAGCTCCATGCTTTGTGACCACATAGAAGGGTGGGATAGGGAGGGTGGGAGGGAGGGAGACGCAAGAGGGAAGAGATATGGGGCTATATGTATATGTATAGCTGATTCACTTTGTTATAAAGCAGAAACTAACACACCATTGTAGAGTAATTATACTCCAATAAAGATGTAAAAAAAAAGATCCTCTGCAAAGCATCACAAGGCTAACTATCTTATCCATCTATCTCACTCTCCCTCTTTGCTTCCTTCCATCCTTGATTATCCTTTCACTCTTTCACAAGTACTTACTGAGTGATTATTACGTGTTCAGCCTTGTGTTAGGCTTTGGGAATACTAAGCCAAATAACACAGGTACATACTGAATCAGTCTAATAAAATAAATATATTAAAAAATTACAATAAATTTTAAATAAATACATAAAATTACAATACAATACAGTGAATGCTAATAAAGAGCTAAGGACAAAGTATGATAGGAACACAAAGGAAGAAGCAACTAACTGTTCTGGGGGAGAGAAAAGGACTGTTCAGATAAGAGTATATGTAAAATGTGATACTGGCTTTGAGTATTAAAGGATGAAAAAGAGCTCCTTTAGGCCATATCTCTCACTCTTTTCCCACATTTTGTGCACTTTCCAGGTAGACTAGATGACTTTTCTCTGTTAACACATCCCTAATGTACATTTGATCATGTTTTTTTCTCCTTTCCCATCTGTACCAGGTTGATTAGTGTCTCCCCAAATATTCATGTTCATTCAAAACCTGAGAATGTGACCTAATAAGAGATCATATATAATTTGTTGAGGATCTTGAGATGAAGTCATCCTGAATTTAGAGTGGGCCCTAAATCCAATGATTAATATCCTTATTAAAAGAAGGATAGAGCATCCAGAGATACACTGAGGAGAATGTCACATGAAGATGGAATTAGAAATTAGAGTGATACCACTATGAGCCAAGGAAAACCAAGGATTGCTAACAGTCACCAGAAGCTGGAAGGCATGAACAGATTCTTCCTGAAAGCCTCCAGAAGGAAACAAATCTGCTGGCACCTTGATTTCATACTTCTGTTCACCTGAACTGTGAGAGAATAAATTTCTGTTGTTTTAAGCCACCCATTCTATGATAATTTGCTTTGGCAGCCTGGAGAAACTAATGCACCATTTCAATTCCTTGAAATTCTATCCAGTCGTTAAGATCTTCTCAAATGCCACTTTTTCTATCAAGATTTTTCCTACTGCTTCTTCCCCACTAACAGATTAGATGTGATTTCTTTTTTCTTTGAGCTTCATTTGTGACTCTTCTGGAATTTCACATTTTACCCTACATCTGACATTTTTGTGTGTCCTTCCCTATTCAACCAGATTGCAAGCTTTTTGAATGATGTTAACATAATTTATTCATCTCATATTTTATACAGCACAGTTTCTAGCACTTTCTTAGCATAGGGTCCATCAAAAATGAAAACTGGTTTAAAAAAAAAGTATATGTGTGAATAGTTTTAGTAACATGGTACATAGAAGTTGCACAATAAAGTATACAGAAAATGTTCAATAAATGTTTGTTGAAGGAATATATGAATAAATAAAACAAAGACTAACATGTTATAAATCCATGGAGGACAGGCATCCTATCTATTCAATATAAGCCACTGCCTAGCATAATGTCTATTGTACACAGCATGTCCTTAATAAATAAATTGATGAATGATGAATGAGCTCAATTCAAGGGACTTCATCCAGTATGAGTCCTTTGTTTTACAATTGTCCTGTGTTCTACTGAACCATACCTTCTCCCCTGGTCAGAGAGGGCTAATAATATAAAAACTCCAAATAGATTACAATCATCTCTAAATTACTCTTAAGTTTATGTGATCATAATTAACATGTAGCAGATTATCATATCTGATTGATTAATTCTGTGTATAAAATTAAAGGTTGCTTGTTCACCTATTATCTTTATTCAGAATTCTGACTTGAGTTTTAAAGATGAAATTGAGACCCCTAGTGATTTGTCAAAAGTCACAGAAAATAGCAGAGCTAGAATTTAAAATTAGATTTACTCTATTACAAAGCTCATACTATTTTCACTCTTCCAAGCTGACTTGGCTTTAAATCACTTGAATTTTTCTGACCTCAAAATCCTCCACTCACCAGCTCAAGTTGATTCCTTTATTTCCACCATCCTGCTAGCTCTGAATTGTTTCTAGGCTTCCAATCACCTTGTGATAGGAATGCCACCCACTTATGCTGTGCTGACCGCCATCTGGTCTTCGTCAATGTGATTTTACCCTCATCATCTCTTCAGGGCACTTGCCCTTTCTTTGCCACCTTCCAAGACCATATGGCACATTTTTATGTCACATGGCTTCCATACATCCCACTTCCTTATGTTCACCATCCTCTTAATCCCCTTTATATACACTTTGACAATTTTTCCCTGCTCTTAGATTTCTGATCTCTACTTTCATCCCAGGTTTCACTGTGGTGCCCTGTTCTTTCTCATTTCATGGCATGCTATACAGTCATGACTGTAACATATGTCTATAATTCCTTCATAGTATTGGGAACATCCATCACACTGCTGACACCACATAAATTTTGTGCATACGTTACAGATTTTAGAGAAAAGGAGGACACTTCCATCCAAAATAAGCTGACATTGCTTCACAGGTTGATTTGGGGGCCCATCAACCCCCAACAAAGTGACATCACATGAACATACAAAGAATTCAAAGACCAAATATTTTTATTGTATTTCTAGAGATTAAATTACATGTGTATACACAAATAAGATTGCACATACAAAACACATATGCCATTATTCTTTTGTTTCCAAATTTGTATTATACATTTTACAATGCTGAAATGTTTAAATGAACAATGAACATCCATATGCTCAACATCTAAATTCAATAATTGTTAACTTCTGCCACATTTGCTTAACATAGCTATAAATGTGTGTATATTTCTTTTTAAAAAATGAATTATGTGAAAGTAGTGAAAGACATCAAGATGTTACAGCATGTATTTCCTAAGAATGAAGATGTTTTCATTTATAGCCATAATATGTCATTATTATACTTAAGAAATTAAAGATTCCATAGTATCATCTAAATTGTTGCCCATATTCAAATTTCTGCCACTTGTTCCTAAAATGTATTTTATAGCTTTAATAAAAATCCAGGACTAATGAAGTTTCATACAATGCACTTGGATATTTTGTCTGTTTTAATTTACTACAGTAGTCCTGCTGCCTATTTCTTATGCCCATGCATGACCAAACCAGGCTCATTCTCTTGTACAATGGGTCAAATTCTGGATTTGTCTGTATAGTTTCTTGTGTTGTCACTTAATTTCTTTCCTTATTTCTTTATTTTCTGTAAATATTAGATGATGTTTAAAGTAGATTAGGTTCTGTTTAAACATGTTTGAGAGAATGTTTCATAGATAGTGATGTGTAAGTTAAATCTCTTCACATCAGGGAGCACATATTGTCCCACATTTGATCACTTGGTTAGGATGGAGAAAGCCAGTTGCCTCCATTGTAGAGGTACATTTTTCTAATCGCAATTGGCAAGCAGTCTGTGAACTGACGGTTTGGCAGTGTGAGTTACCTATTCCCTTGACTGTCTTTCCTACAATGAATCTAGTGCCTGAAATAATTATTGCATTAGAAGTTGCAAAATTTTGATTTTTCTAATTCTATCATTCTTTCTAGATAGAATTATTACCTGGCATTCATCTATAAAAGAAAACTTCCTCTCATCAACTAAGATAAATTCTACTTCCTCTGAAAAAGGCAGGTTAAATACTTATTCTTTCCCTTTAATTACCAAGTTTTAAAATAAGTGATTGTTATAATCATCATCACTAATGAAGGCAAGTGAGCTTTTCCCCCTTTTACTTCTTTTAGACTCATTGATTTTTAGTTGTTCTATTATTTATAATTATCAAAGTTGTTGTTCTTATTCATGCTCAAATTACCCCAAATTTGGTCAGTGGGAGTCCCTAGGAGCTAGCTTGTATTTTCTTTCATCACCATTGAAATTAAATATTTCCTTGTTTTCTAGCACACTCATATTCTCTTGTATTTTTCTTCCCAGGACAATGTTAGCAAGGAAATTTACAAAATTTTTTGTTCAGATGAAAAAACACTGTGCCTATAATTTGCAGTAGGTCATTCAAAAATATGCTTAATGTAATGCAAATACATTAGTTCCATAAATTAGATGTAACCACCAGAAGAAAGATGTTCAGACCCATGGCCTAACTTTTGTGTTTTACTCCACAGGTGAGAAATAAGCACACAAAGGAAACAGAAAGAGAAAACTAACATGACTCCCAGACCATACCCATGATCTATTGATATGTACAATAGATTGGAGCAAGAGTAGAGAAACATTAGCAACACTACAAATGAAAAAGCTTGTTACAAAAATATATTAAATGTCTATTAAATGTCATGCTGATGCATTTATAAAATGAGCTAGAAAATTTTAAAAATGGAAAAAGAAATTATCAAAATGCTATAATTTAATATTCAAGGGAAATAGTAGTAGTGCTAGCTTAATATTAGTTTAGGACTAGCCAAAATCATAAGGAAGCAATAAAATAAAAATCTAACATGCTGCATCAAGGTGAGAGGGAATTCTAAAATATCTAATATTATATATTATATCATACCAGTGCACTGAAAATAAGTAGTCTCTGCAACTAAACACCAATAGTTAGATTTCCAGAATTTGTAATAAATGTCAGAAACTAGAATAATTCTCAGGCACTTTAGTAAGTCTAGAGCTTATGCAGGCACAGTCATTCAAAAAATATAATAGGATCAAGGAGAATCCTGATAACATTTGATGTCTGTTTATCATACTGGGGCTTTCATATAAAAAAGCCTTCAAAAGAGCACCAGCATCCTACAAAGGTTAAGTGAACGTCAGGAATTTATAACAAAAACATTTAGACATTCCCGGAACAAAATAAAGTTAATGGATCGCTCATGTAGCTGGAATTCAGAGAAGCAGAGCTCAGACAATTCTAAACAGATGTTGGTAAGAACAATGCAAAAGAGGCAGTGTGTCAGCTTGTTTTTCAGGGACAAATGCAGTGATATTTTGGCCAGCTAACACCATGGCTATATTGTGAAATATATTAATAGATTAACTAAAACTGTGCCACCACAGTATCTACCTCATTTCCATACATATTTATTCTCTTATGCATATACATTTTGTCCCACACCAGTTTTTAAATGAATATGAGGAAAACACATTTGTCACTTGTTATCTTCTCTGAAACTGCAATCACTTCTGCCAGAGGTAGTCCTTGGGAGTTTTAAGAGCATCCATCTCACACCTAAAGGGAGAGAATCTTACAGCTATTGAGCTGAGCACATGTTCCTTTCACAACATCTAGGTTTTTTGCATTAAGTTAAGGACGATTTTTCACAAAAGGCATTCAAGATGAATGGCTAGCTACTGTCCTGCTTTCCACTATGTTTGAGACAGGAAGGAGCAGATCACAAGTACTCTTTCCTCTATGCTAATGGTTCTTAAATGCTTGGGGAGGGGGGTGGTGTCAAGATCCCTTTGAATACCTGATGAAAACTATAGACTTTATCCTTGGAAAAATGCACAATACTTTGCTTGCAATTTAGGGGCATTTACTGATCTCCTGAAGCCCATCTTTGGACAGAAATGTACTCCATGAACCTGGATAATAAAGCAAGCACCCACATAATCAAGGCTATGAATAAAAAAGTTTCTGAGCACTGCACTTCACTCAACATTTCAACAAGAGAGACATACTGATGTGTGACTGTCATATGTGAAGAGTTAAGAATAAGTCAATGATGAAAATTGTGGCAATTCTAGACAGTTCCACAGAGCTTCCAAAGTAGTATGATTATGATCAAGTTAGAAAAAAAACCTGATGATAAGAAATTTCAGTCTGGAAGAGACAGTGACATAAACCAGATTTCTTAAAGGCCACCACATTTCCCACATCATTCTAATTAGTACTATGTTGGAAGTGTCTATTCATGCTAGTATATGATTTGGTTGCTTTGCTAGGAGTTGTTTATTTTCCTGGCAATCCACAAAAACATTATTCTGTGCAACTGCTGACAGTATTTGTTTTCAAATTAACAAAATTTCATTGGACATTTATGAAATTCCATGATTATTGTCCATGCTTAAAAGTAATCTCTCCTGTAGAGTTGAAATAATTGATATTTGTTTGGTTTCTGGTTTGGGGGCTCTTTTGTTTTTAAACCCAGTTGATTTTTTAAAAATTTTATTGGGGTATAATTAATTTACAATATTGTGTTAGTTTCAGGTGTACAGCAAAGTGAATCTGTTATACAAATACATGTATCCACTCTGTTTTAGATTCTTTTCCCAAATAAGCCATTAGAGATTATTGAGTAGAGTTCCCTGTGCTATACAATAGGTCCTTATTAGTTATCTATTTTATATATGGTAGTGCATATGTTTCAATCCCAATCTTGAAGTTTATCCCTCCTCCCTTCCTTACCCCCTGAGGCCCATAAGTTTATTTTCTACTTCTGTAACTCTATTTTGGTTTTGTAGATAAATTTATTTGTAGCCTTTTTTCAGATGCCACATATAAGAGGTATCAACTCACACCGGTCAGAATGGCCATCATCAAAAATCTACAAACAGGGCTTCCCTGGTGGAGGAGTGGTTTAGAGTCCGCCTGCCAATGCAGGGTACACGGGTTCGTGCCCCGGTCCGGGAAGATCCCACGTGCCGCGGAGCGGCTGGGCCCGTGAGCCATGGCCACTGAGCCTGCGCGTCCGGAGCCTGTGCTCCGCAATGGGAGAGGCCACAACAGTGAGAGGCCCGCGTACCAAAAAAAAAAAAAAAAAAAAATCTACAAACAATAAATGCTGAAGAGAGTGTGCAGAAAAGGGAACCCTCTTACACTGTTGGTAGTTATGTAAATTGATACAGCCACTATGGAAAACAGTATGGAGGTTCCTTAAAAACTAAAAATAGAACTACCATACGACCCACCAATACCACTATTGGGCACATACCCAGAGAAAACCATAATTCAAAAAGACACATGCACTCCAATATTCATTGCAGCACTATTCACGATAGCCAGGACATGGAAGCAACCTAAATGTCCATCAACAGAGGAATGGCTAAAGAAGATATGGTACATATATACAATGGAATACTACTCAGCCATAAAAATGAACAAATGTATGCTAACACATATATATGGAATTTAAAAAAAAAAATGGTCATGAAGAACCTAGGGGAAAGATGGGAATAAAGACACAGACCTACTAGAGAATGGACTTGAGGATATGGGGAGGGGGGAGAGTAAGCTGGACAAAGTGAGAGAGTGTCATGGACATATATACACTACCAAACGTAAAATAGGTAGCTAGTGGGAAGCAGCTGCGTAGCACAGGGAGATCAGCTCGGTGCTTTGTGACCACCTAGAGGGATGGGACCAGGAGGGTGGGAAGGAAGGAAGACGCAAGAGGGAAGAGATATGGTGACATATGTATATGTATAACTGATTCACTTTGTTATAAAGCAGAAGCTAACATACCATTGTCAAGCAATTATACTCCAATAAAGATGTTTTAAAAATAAATGAACAAAATAATGCCATTTGCAGCAACATGGATGGACCTAGAGATTGTCATACTGAGTGAAGTAAGTCAGAGTAAACCCAGTTGATTTTGATGATTTGTTTGTGTTGAGTCTGGAAACTTATGAGGAGTTAATAAAGAAAAATTGTTAGTGAGTCTTTTTCCCAAGGCTCCTGGATAATAAAGAGTTCTTCATTATGCTCTTTGCCATGACCTTCAAAGCCTTTGCAATCAGACCTAAATCATTACCAATTTTATTGCTTTTGATCACCCATCTCAGACCTTTTACCATTTCCTGCAGTGCCTTGTATCCATGCCTTTACCATGCTGTGCTAGTTGCCTAGGATGCCATTTTTAGCTCATCTACCTAATGAAGAGCTACTTGTTATTCAAAGCCCAGCTCAGCTTATCTCTCCAATTTGAAGCCTTCTCCCACTTCTCCAGGCAAGCACAGTCTTTTCTGTTATTAATTGGCATAGCTCTTCTTTGGAAGGAAGGAAGGAAGGAAGGAGGGAAGGAAGGAAGGAAGGAAGGAAGGAAGGAAGGAAAGAAAGAAGGAAGGACAAGTAAGTGCTACATATCTTGAAAATATTTCTAGCCTATATGACACTGGAATATGCAATAAATAGAGCACAGCTTTTGGACTCAATCAAATCTAGATTTTAATACTGTTTATTGCTAAATAGTTACATAATAATGGGAATTCACTTTTTTGAGCATCAGTATTTATACCTGTTAAATGGAGATCATCACATTTATTTCATAGGCTTGCAATGAAGTTTAAAGAGATAATATATGCAACAGCCTTAACACAAGGTAGGTGTTTTCAAATGTTAGCTCTCCCTTCCTGCCACCCCACATCTATTGTTCCAGAGATGTCTACCTCACCCCAACTCCTTTATGTGACTGTGTGTGCCATGTGAACAAAGCCCATGCCTATGTTTTCTTTTCTTTTCTTTTTTTACATTTTTATTGGAGTATAATTGTTTTACAATGGTGTGTTAGTTTCTGCTTTATAACAAAGTGAATCAGTTACACATATACATATGTTCCCATATCTCTTCCCTCTTGCATCTCCCTCCCTCCAACCCTCCTTATCCCACCCCTCCAGGTGGTCACAAAGCACTGAGCTGATCTCCCTGTGCTATGCAGCTGCTTCCCACTAGCTATCTACCTTACATTTGGTAGTGTATATATATGTCCATGCCTCTCTCTCTCGCTGTGTCACAGCTTACCCTTCCACTTCCCCATATCCTCAAGTCCATTCTCCAGTAGGTCTGTGTCTTTATTCCTGTCTTACCCCTAGGGTCTTCATGACATTTTTTTTCTTAAATTCCATATATATGTGTTAGCATATGGTATTTGTCTTTCTCTTTCTGACTTACTTCACTCTGTATGACAGACTCTAGGTCTATCCACCTCATTACAAATAGCTCAATTTTGTTTCTTTTTATGGCTGAGTAATATTCCATTGTATACCTGTGCCACATCTTCTTTATCCATTCATCCAATGATGGACACTTAGGTTGCTTCCATGTCCTGGCTATTGTAAATAGAGCTGCAATGAACATTTTGGTACATGACTCTTTTTGAATTATGGTTTTTTCAGGATATATGCCCAGTAGTGGGATTGCAGGGTCATATGGTAGTTCTATTTGTAGTTTTTTAAGGAACCTCCATACTGTTCTCCACAGTGGCTGTATCAATTTACATTCCCACCAACAGTGCAAGAGGGTACTCTTTTCTCTACACCCTCTCCAACATTTATTGTTTCTAGATTTTTTCATCATGGCCATTCTGACTGGTGTGAGATGTTATCTCATTGTAGTTTTGATTTGCATTTCTCTAATGATTAATGATGTTGAGCATTCTTTCATGTGTTTGTTGACAGTCTGTGTATCTTCTTTGGACAAATGTCTATGTAGGTCTTCTGCCTATTTTTGGATTGGGTTGTTTGTTTTTTTGTTATTGAGCTGCATGTGCTGCTTATAAATTTTGGAGATTAATCCTTTGTCAGTTGCTTCATTTGCAAATATTTTCTCCCCTTCTGAGGGTTGTCTTTTGGTCTTGTTTATGGTTTCCTTTGCTGTGCAAAAGCTTTGAAGTTTCATTAGGTCCCACCCATTTGTTTATTTTTGTTTTCATTTCCATTCCTCTAGGAGGTGGGTCAGAAAGGATCTTGCTGTGATTTATGTCATAGAGTGTTCTGCCTATGATTTCCTCTAAGAGTTTGATAGTTTCTGGCCTTACATTTAGGTCTTTAATCCATTTTGAGCTTATTTTTGTGTGTGGTGTTAGGGAGTGATCTAATCTCATACTTTTACACGTACCTGTGCAGTTTTCCCAGCACCACTTATTGAAGAAGCTGTCCTTTCTCCACTGTACATTCCTGCCTCCTTTATCAAAGATAAGGTGACCATATGTTCGTGGGTTTATCTCTGGGCTTTCTATCCTGTTCCATTGATCTATATTTCTGTTTTTGTGCCAGTACCATACTGTCTTAATTACTGTAGCTTTGTAGTATAGTCTGAAGTCAGGGAGCCTGATTCCTCCATCTCCGTTTTTTGTTCTCAAGATTGCTTTGGCTATTCAGGGTCTTTTGTGTTTCCATACAAATTGTGAATTTTTTTTGTTCTAGTTCTGTGAAAAATGCCAGTGGTAGTTTGATAGGGATTGCATTGAATCTGTAGATTGTTTTGGGTAGTAGTGTCATTTTCACAATGTTGATTCTTCCAATCCAAGAACATGGTATATCTCTCCATTTATTTGTATCATCTTTAATTTCTTTCATCAGTGTCTTATAATTTTCTGCATACAGGTCTTTTGTCTCCTTAGGGAAGTTTATTCCTTGATATTTTGTTCTTTTTGTTGCAATGGTAAATGTTTTCTTGATTTCATTTTCAGATTTTTCATCATTAGTGTATAGGAATGCCAGAGATTTCTGTGCATTAATTTTTTATCCTGCTACTTTACCAAATTCATTGATTAGCTCTAGTTGTTTTCTGGTGGCATCTTTAGGATTCTCTATGTATAGTATCATGTCATCTGCAAACAGTGACAGCTTTATTTCTTCTTTTCTGATTTGGATTCCTTTTATTTCCTTTTCTTCTCTGATTGCCGTGGCTAAAACTTCCAACACTATGTTGAATAAGAGTGGTGAGAGTGGACAACCTTGTCTTGTTCCTGATCTTAGTGGAAATGGTTTCAGTTTTTCACCATTGAGGATGATGTTGGCTGTGGGTTTGTCATGTATGGCCTTTACTATGTTGAGGAAAGTTCCTTCTATGCCTACTTTCTGCAGGGTTTTTATCATAAATAGGTGTTGAATTTTGTTGAAAGCTTTCTCTGCATATATTGAATTGATCATATGGTTTTTCTTCTTCAATTTGTTAACATGGTGTATCATGTTGATTGATTTACGTATATTGAAGAATCCTTGCATTCCTGGAGTAAACCCCACTTGATCATGGTGTATAATCCGTTTAATGTGCTGTTGGATTCTGTTTGCTAGTATTTTGTTGAGGATTTTTGCATCTATGTTCATCAGTGATATTGGCCTGTAGTTTTCTTTCTTTGTGTATGTTTTCTTCTATACACAGGCATGACATATAGCTGGTGTTTGACAAATAGTTATTGAAATCAATCAGTCAATCACTCCAAAGTATTTTAAAATGGCTTTCACTTCTTCAAAGTAAAATTCATACTTTAAGAACTGAATACATAATGGACATAAATGTGAGAGTTCTCTGGAAAATGTGGAGTATCCTGCTATTATTATTTTAATTTTCAGAGGGCAGCAGGTTATGGTGTTAGGAGTTCAGGCTCTATAGTTAGACACCTAAAAGTTGATCTAGGAAAGTTACTAAAGCACTCTGTGCCTTAGGGAGTAATAATCAAACAGGCCTTATGTTGTTTATGTGAGCATTAAATGAGATAATACACATAACACTTAGAGTGGTGCCTAGTATAGAGTAAGATGTTAAAATTTTAGCTACAAGCGATTACAGAGGTGGTTGTTGAAGTGATAAAGTTAATATTTATTAAAAGCTATTTGAAGACAACTGTTTTAATTTTTTAGAAGAACCCAAGGGAGATGCTTATACAAATGTAATATGTTGGTCATTTCTTCAAATGTTTGTAGCACTTAGTTTCTTATGTGAAGGAATATTTTACGAAAAATGCTTAATGAAAATGTATATCATATTTGTAAGAATAGGCAGGCTCTAGAGTAAAACATTTTCTTGTGTTTGAGGAATCCTTTCAATTGAGAGAGAAAGATGTGCCAAAGTTTCTGTGTACCAGGGAGTTACGGGTGGTATGGCAGATGTTTGTAGGGGGTACAATAGAGGGGATGGCTAGTTCTTCCTGAGTAGTGAGAGAGGGAAGCTAGGAAAATCTTCATAGAAGTGATGATGTTTCAGCCAAATCTTGAAAAGCACTCTTTCCACTCAGCTTGATTTTTCACTGGGGTTAAGTAAGACCCACTAAAGGTCAACAGAATGAGAAGAAATCAGTAAATAGGACGTGAGTGGAGAAGTCAAGAAAGGGAGAGTTTATCAGTTGTTAACTGTCTGCTACAGAATAACTTCTCTAGCCTGTAAAGTAAGATAGGAACCAGAAGTTAAAATTGAGGAAGGTAAATATTTTAAAATATTTACAAACTAATAGAAGGATGAGATATGATATAGCATTCTTATAGATACTTCTTTTTCTTATTAGTGTAACAATCTCAAGGAAGAATAAGTTTAAAGGAGATTATCAACTGAATAATATTTCAAATGTGGGTTTCTGTTTATAAAAGAATGATATTTTTCTCCATTTCTCTCCTTTAATATTCATTTAAAATGACAGAAAGGAAGAAAGGAGGAAAGAAAGGAAGGGAGAAAGAGAAGAAAACTTTATTATCAATGAAACAAAAACATATTCATAGTTTTAGATTACAAAATCTGAAGAACATTTGACAAATACTATAATACTTGGAAAAGAAAATAAATTATTGAAAGTTTATATATACTCCCCCAGACTTCAGACAGGAAGAGATTTCTTAAAATTAAATATCCATGTTCTTTAAAGTTCATGTATTAAACCTTTGATTAAAGCAATAAAATAAAAAGTTTTAGAAAGGTCAGAGAAAAAGAGAAAAATGTCCCTATAACGAACAAATTGATAGAAAAGATTATTAAGAGAGATAAGACTAAAGCACAATTCTACAAATCATACCAATATATCTTTTTTGTGATAGATTTTATAACATCCTAGTTAAAAATATCTGCTGGAGGTATAATGACAGATAAATTGAAAGTGGTAAAACCCAAATTATAAACTCAGAGATCATATTACTTAAGAGGCTTCACTATGGGCCAACCTGAATTCCTGAGTGGCAAAAACTGAAGGAGATAGGCACCCAGGATAATAATAACAAATGCAGGAAGAGGGTATCAAAGAACACAAATTTGATTTAAATCTGAGTACTAACCAAACTGAATCAGTTTAATTCTCTTCTTTCTTTCCTTGGCAAATAACTGCTCAGAGTTGAGCACTCATTCCAAGATAAATAGTAAGTAGAAAGGAAACAATGATGATAATGAACAGTATGAATAAAAAGAGTTCTCTGAAATTTCACTTATAATCTTTCTAACAGAAGAATCCAAAAGTAAAGGGAGAAAAAAAGAATGAAAGAAAGAAAGAAGAAACAAAGAAACAAAGAAAGAGAAAGAAAGAAAGAGAGAGAGAAAAATATTATCAGTAGTAAGAAGCAAAAGGAGCTAGTGGATCTCAGGAAACACATGGAAATAATAATAATCATTAAAGGAGAACATCAATATTGATTTTTTAAAAAGACACAAAGAAGATGAAAAAAGAAATAAAAATATGAAATAGAAAATAAAAAGCTATAAAAAGAATTACAATGAATATGACATGTATGGATGACAAAGATGATAACATTTCTGAAAAAATAAAACAAATGGATGCTGTAAATGTAGTTGACAGAACAGAAGAAAACTTTTCTGATAAAAGACCTGAACAACTTGAAAGACAGTGGTTATGCATTGAAATTTTCAAATTTCAAGGATTAAGTTAATACGTTTGTTAATAGCCATTTTTAAAAAGCAAATCACTTCAAGAAGGAAAAGAAATAATAAATTCTTACAAGTTCATTGCCAGAAGACAGTAGAACAATGTCTACAAAGATCTGAGCAAAATTGTGACCAAAGAATTAGAACCAACAACATTCCCTTACGGACATAAAGTCAACAGACTAATATGCTCAAGTATGCAGAATCTCAGGGAGTACTGCATCTATGAACCTTACTGAAAAAACTACTCTAGGATGAAATCTAGCCAACCAAGTGATGTATCAAAATAAAAAGGTGAGATAAGGGGATTCCAATATGAAAACGTTATTGATGAACATTAAATCATATTAAATATAGAACTAAAACTAAGAAACTATAGACTTATGGTAATAGAACAGAATGAAAATATTATATCATATGTAAAGATAATATTACCAACAGAATTTGAAGTTTGGGGAGGAGAGATGATAGGAGAAAAAAGTATCTAATTATTTCATCAACTATGGCAGGAAGAAGTAAATGTTGACAGGTGAAAATATAATTAAAATAATTATCTCTTACCTTCTAATTTTTTTTAACTCTAGAGATACCTCTTAACAGTTGTATTATGTATGTGTGAAATACATGAATATACATGCATACAAAGGATCTAGAATAGGTATGTCCTAGATCATTTGCATTTCCATATAAAGTTTAGAATCAACTTGCCAATTTCTACAAAAATTGCTTTCTGAGGTTTGATTAAGATTGCTTTAAACCTATAGGTAAATTAAGAATTGACATGTTAACTATATTATCTTGTGAGCCATCAGCATGGCATATCTCTCCAGTTATTTAGGCCTTATTTAATATAAGAAGGGTAATTTTTCACTTCTTTTACTCTTCCTCCCATCAGTAGTTTCTTGCCCATGATAGGCACTCAAGAAATATGTATTTATGTAATCAGTGTCCCCCAAACTAAAACATTTATTCAGGGAACAGTATCTAGAGACAGAGATGTGGGTAAGAACAAGATATGCCAAAGCTACAGGTAAATAAATTGTCCCAGCATCAACTTAAATTTTAAAGCCTCATTGCTTTTGCACAGTTTAAAGTTTGAAAGACCATTTTATTTTACTTAATTAGTATAACTCCCCACTGGGATTCCATAACTTTATCTCCAATATACACATAATTATCATTGAGTTAACATTTGTTGAATGAATAACCTTTATATTTTACCCTTGAATATCTGTTCCATGATGCTGTGTCATGAAAATCTGATTTTTTTCAAAGAGGAAGCAGATCTGCCACAAATACTTGCTTAAACCTCACATGAAACAATATATTGCAGATGTCTCAGGAAAAGTTCATGACACTATGGTTGAGCCATAGAAATGGACAGTTATATAACAAAACTGGCTTTTTGAAGAGAAAGCATTGGAAAAGGGAGAAAAGAAAAGTTCAGGGTATTCGAGAGGTAGTGGAAGGAAATAAATGAATGATGAACATTAGTAGTTATAAAATAAATGCATTTAGGGAACCACTGATTGAGTTTATAGAACTACTGGGAAATTCTTCTATGTATGTCATGATGAAGTGATCAAGACATTCACAATAGGACAGTGTCCTGATTTACAGCCAGCTGGTATGCTTTTCTGAAATGACTAACTAGTGTTAACAACCTAGTCCTTTATGCTGGGACAGAGTATCTCTCTATAGACATAAGTGTATTGAACTTCCATATATGAAACTTTAACTCACTGAGTTAATTGTCCCTAATTAAATTATTAATGATGATGCAACAATATAATTGCTGTTGAAGTCATTGTTTATTATAGAAAAAAACGAGGAAGCAACATTGGCATCTCAAGAATAACAAGTATTATACTCACTCACAACAGGCAAGAGGGTTCGATAGATCTGCTGGACTGATCTGGTGTGAAATAATTGCATTGATGACTTTCTTCAGGTTGTCATCACCAAATATCTCCTGGCAATTATTTTGAACAGCTGGCTTCTGTTATTGTGCATCTATTTTTATAAAGCTGTCCTCTTCAACAAAGCTGGGATCTTGTAAGCATTTGTCTGTAGCCAGTTTTTGTCTCTTCTTGAAAGATGATTTTTTGCAGACCTTAGTTCTTGACAGCCTTCCCCCTTAACACTACCAATATTCAATACCCTTTTCTGGATCTTCTTTATTTATACATTTTTTCTATTAACAGATCCGTCCCATGCAATCAAAACGAAAACAACTCTGAATTAATTAAGTCATGACTGGTTTCTGTCATATTGTAAAACAAATGAGATTATATCTCATCCCTAGTTTACAAGATCTTTTCCAAATGCATTTGGGATGATAGCAATTGTTCTTCTTCAGCTTCTGATTTCCTCTTGTAGAACTTCAGGATTTTATGTTATGCTTTACAGATGCAACTAAATGAAAGTAAATAGTGGAAGTCATTTTAAAAACTGCTTCAAATTAAAGTATAGCACTTTTGGAAAAATTGTCATTGAATATTTCAGCTTAAAAAATACTGTTCATGTGTGTATATCCTAAGACAAATTAAACAAATATCAGGAGGAGATGACAGATTAATGGTGGCATGTTTTCTCAGAGGACACTCCAGCATCTGTTCCAGGTTTGGTCATTTGCTAATGCTGTTTGGAAGATGAAGCTAGCAAAAGAACTATCCCATGGAAAATGTCCAGACTATATAAGGAATGGGTAAACTCTAAATTAGCACTGTCCAATAGACTTTCTGAAATGACATAAATATTCTATATCAGCCACTAGCCACATGTGGCTACTGAGTATTTGAAATATAATGAGTATAACTGAATAACTGAACTTTTATTTAATTTTAATTAATTGAAATAGAAAAAGCAGCATGTGACTAGTGGCTACCATATTTCCAGGTCTATGTAATAAGCTCCAATCCTATAAACCATAATTTTATTTGTGAGATTAATAAGTCAAATATATAAATATGTATATTTAGATTTTATATGAAAATATCATTAGATGGTTGGCTTTTTACTCACAATAAAGTATGTTTCTGGGAAATCTAGGCTTTTCTGCACTATTATTTTATTCATATTTTTATAAATTTCATGAATGCTTTAGTTACAGAATTTAGAAGTTGAATAAAATTAAGAAATAACTTAGTATAACTTCATTTTATAGATGAGTAAAATGATTCCAAAGTGTTGAAATGACTTCCTTAAGGTCACTTGGCCTTGTGAGAAACAAGGTTAAAACCAAGATATTTTTTGGTTTTGGTGGACAGATTTTCTCCCACTTTATTCTACCTTTTCAAAAATGTTTTATTTATTTATTTATTTATTGCTTTAATTTTTTTAAACTTTTATTGGAGTATAGGTGATTTACAATGTTGTGTTAGTTTCAGGTGTAAAGCAAAGTGAATCAGTTATACGTATAAATATATCCACTCTTTTTTAGATTCCTTTCCCATAAAAGTCATTATAGAGTAATGAGTAGAGTTCCCTGTGGTATACAGTAGGTCCATATTAGTTACCTATTTTATATATAGTAGTGTGTATATGTCAATCCCAATCTCCCAATTTATCCCCCCCTTTCCCCTCTGACAACCATAAATTTGTTTTCTACATCTGTGAGTCTATTTCTGTTTGGAAATATGTTCATTTGTAAAATTCTTTTTCAGATTCTACATATAAGCACTATCATATGATATTTGTTTTTCTCTGTATGACTTAATTCGCTCAGTATGACAATCTCTAGGTCCAGGCATGTTGCTGCAAATGGCATTATTTTCTTCTTTTTTAAGGCTGAGTAATATTCCATTGTATATATGTGCCACATCTTCTTTATCCACTCTTCTGTCGATGGACATTTAGGTGGCTTCCATGTCTTGGCTACTGTAAGCAGTGCTGCAATGAACATTGGGGTGCATGTAATATCTGTTAGAATTATGGGTTTCTCTGGATATATGCCCAGGAGTGGGATTGCTGGATCATACAGTAGTTCTTTATTTAGTTATTATAGGAACCTCCATACTGTTCTCCATAATAGCTGTATCAATTTACATTCCCACCAACAGTGTAGGAGGGTTCCCTTCTCCATACCTCTCCAGCATTTATTATTTGTAGAGTTTTTTGATGATGGCCATTCTGACCAGTGTGAGATGATACCTCAAGGTAGTTTTGATTTGCATTTCTCTAATAATTAGTGATGTTGAGCATCTTTTCATGTGTTTTTGGGCCATATGTATACCTTCTTTGGAGAAATGTCTATTTAAATATTCCACCCATTTTTTTGATTGGGTTTTTTGGGTTTTTGATATTGAACTGCGTGAACTGTTTGTAAATTTTGGAGATTAATTCCTTGTTGGTTGCATCTTTTGAAAATATTTTCTCCCATTCTGTGAGTTGTCTTTTCATTTTCTTTATGGTTTCCTTTGCTGTGCAAAAAGCTTTAACATTTAATTAGGTCCCACTCATTTACTTTTTTTTAATTTTCTTTACTCTATGAAGTGTATCAAAAAAGATCTTGCTGCAATTTACGTCAGAGAGTGTGCTTCTTATGTTTTCCTCTAAGAGTTTTATACTATCCAGACTTACACTTAGGTCTTTAATCCATTTGCAGTTTATTTTTGTGTATGGTGTAGAGAGTGTTCTAGTTTCATTCTTCTAAATGTAGTTGTCCAGTTTTCCCAGCACCACTTATTGAAGAGACTGTCTTTCCTCCATTGTATATTTTTGCCTCCTTATCATAGATTAGGTGAATATAGGTGCATGGGTTTATCTCTGGGCTTTCTATCCTGTTCCATTGATCTATGTTTGTGATTTTGTATCAATACCATACTGTCTTCATTACTGTAGCTTTGTAGTATAGTCTGAAGTCAGGGAGCCTGATTCCTCCAGCTTTGTTTTTCTTTCTCAAGGTTGCTTTGGTTATTTGGGGTGTTTTGTGTTTCCATATAAGTTGTAAAATTCTTTGTTCTAATTCTGTGAAAAATATCATTGGTAGTTTGATAGGGATTGCATTGAATCTGTAGAATGATTTTGGTAGTATAGACATTTTCACAATGTTGATTCTTCCAATCCAAGAACATGGTATATCTCTCCATCTGTTTGTGTCATCTTCAATTTCTTTTATCAATATATTATAGTTTTCTGAGTACAGGTCTTTTGCCTCCTTAGGTAGGTTTATTCCTAGGTATTTTATTATTTTTGTTATAAAGGTAAATTGGATTGTTTCCTTAATTTCTCTTTTTGTCCTTTCATTGTTAGTGTATAGGAATGCAAGAGATTTCTGTGTATTAATTTTGTATCCTGCAACTTTACTAAATTCACTGATGAGCTCTAGTAGTGTTCTGTTAACATCTTTAAAGTTTTCTCTGTACAGTATCATGTCATCTGCAAACAGTGATAGTTTTATTTTTTTCTTTCCAACCTGGATTCTTTTAATTTTTTTTTTCTTCTCTGATTGCTGTAGCAGACTTCCAGAACTGTGTTGAATAAAAGTGGCCAGAGGGGATCCTTCTCTTGTAACTGATCTTAGAGGAAATGCTTTCAGTTTTTCACCATTGAGAATGATGTTGGCTGTGTGTTTGTCACATATGGCGTTTATTATGCTGAGGTATGTTCCATCTATGACCACTTTTTAGATAGTTTTCATCATAAATATGTGCTGAATTTTGTAAAAAGCTTTTTCTGTAACTATTGAGATGATCATATGGTTTTTATTCTACAGTTTGTTAATGTGGTGTATCACATTGATTGATTTACATATATTGAAGAATCCTTGCATCCCTGGGATAAATCCCACTTGATCTTGGTGTATGATCTTTCAGTTTGCTAGTATTTTGTTGAGGATTTTTATGTCTATGTTCATCAGTGATATTGGCCTGCAATTTTCTTTTTTTGTGGTAACAGGGTGGTCTGGTTTTGGTAACAGTGTTACGGTAGCCTCATAGAATGAGTATGGCAGTGCTCCTTCCTCTGCAATTTTTTGGAAGAATTTGAGAAGGATAGGTGTTAACTCTTCTCTAAATTTTTGATAGAATTCACCTGCAAAGCCATCTGGTCCTGGACTTTTGTTTGTTGGAAGTTTTTAAGTCACAGTTTCAATTTCAGTACTTGTGATTGGTTGGTTCATATTTTCTATTTTTTCCTGGTTCAGTCTTCAAAGTTGTACCTTTCTATGAATTTGTCCATCTCTTCCAGGTTGTCCATTTTATTGATGCATATTTCCTTTTAGCAGTCTCTTATGATCCTTTGTATATCTGTGGTGTCCATTGTAACTTCTTATTTTTCATTTCTAATTTTATTGATTTGAGCCCTCTTCCTCTTTTTCCTTTTGAGTCTGGCTAAAGTTTTATCAATTTTGTTTGTCTTCTAAAACAACCACGATTAATTTCATTGATCTTTGTTATTGTTTTCTTCATCTCTATTTCATGTATTTCTGCTCTGATCTTTACAATTTCTTTCCTCCTACTAACTTTGAGTTTTGCTTGTTCTTCTTTCTCTAGTTGCTTTAGGTGTAAGGTAAGATTTTTCTTGTTACTTGAGGTAAGATTGTATTGCTATAAACTTCCCTCTTAGAACTGCTTTTCTACATCCCGTAGGTTTTGGATTGTCATATTTTCATTATCATTTTTCTCTAAGTACTTTTTGATTTCCTCTTTGATTTCTTCAGTGAACCATTGGTTGTTTATTAACATATTGTTTAACCTCTATGTGTTTGTGTTTTTTACAATTTTTTTCTGATTTATAATCAAAAAATCGATTTCTAATCTCATAGCATTGTGGATGGAGAAGATACTTGATATGATTTCAATTTTCTTAAATTTACTGAGGCTTGATTTGTGACCCAAGATGTGATCTATCCTGGAGAATGTTCCATGTGCACTGGAATGATCATATGGAATGGCCTATAAATATCAATTAAGTCCATCTGGTCTAATGTGTCATTTAAAACTTGTGTTTCCTTATTGATTTTCTGTCTGGATGATCTGTCCATTGGTGTATGGAAGTGTTAAAGTCCCCACCTATTATTGTGTTACTGTTGATTTCCCCTTTTATGGCTGTTAGCATTTGCCTTATATATTGAGGTGCTCCTATGTTGGATGTATATATAGTTACAATTATTATATCTTCTTGGTTTGATCTCCTGATCATTGTAGAGTGTACTTCCTGGTCTCTTGTAACAGTTTATTTTAAAGCCTATTTTGTCTGATATGAGTATTTCTATTCCAGCTTTCTTTTGATTTCTGACTGCATGGAATATATATTTCCATATCCACACTTTCAGTCTGTATGTGTCCCTAGGTCTGACGGTGGTCTCTTGTAGACAGTATATATATGGGTTTAGTTTTGTATCCATTCAGCCAGTCTATGTCTTTTATTTGGAGCAGTTAATCCATTTACATTTAAGGTAATTATTGGTATGTATGTTCCTATTGTCATTTTCTTAATTATTTTTTATTTATATTTCTTGGTCTTCTTTCTTCCATTCTTTTGTTCTCTTCTCTTTGGGTTTGATGACTACATTTAGTGTTGTGTTTGGGTTGCTTTTTTGTTTTTGTGTGTGTATCGTTTGTAGTTTTTGGGTTTGCAGTTTCCATGATATTTTGATATAGCAGTCTATATATGTACAAGTTGTTTTAAGTTGCTTGTTTCTTTATTTCAAATGCAATTCCCATTTCTTTCATTTGTACTCTCCTCTTCTCATAGTTTTGATATATTTGTGTGTGGATGATTTCTTTCTATTACTTTATGTTTGCCTTTACTGGTGAGCTTACCCATTTGTGAATTTCTTATTTCTAGTTGTGGCCTCTTCCCCACCCCACCCCACCCCCCGAGAAGTTCCTTGAGCATTTGTTGTAAGTCTAGTTTGCTAGTGATGAATTCTCTTAGCTTTTGCCTGTCAGTAAATGTTTTGATTTCTCCACTGAATCTGAATGAGAACCTTCCTGTGTAAAGTATTCTTGGTTGTAGGTTTTTCCCTTTCATCACTTTAAATATATCATGCCACTCTCTTCTGGCCTGCAGAGTTCCTGTTGAAAAATCAGCTGATAAACTTATGGGGATTCCCTTGTATGTTATTTGTTGCTTTTCCCTCATTGCTTTTAATATTTTTCTTTGTATTTAATTTTTGTCAGATTGATTAATATATGTCTCAGTGTGTTCCTCTTTGGGTTTATCCTATAAGGGACTCTCTGCACTTCCTGGAATTGGGTGACCATTTTCTTTCCCATGTTAGGGAAGTTTTCAACTATAATCTCTTCAAATATTTTCTCAGGCCCTTTCCATTTCTCTTCTTCTGGGACCCCTATAATGCAAATGTTGGTGCATTTAACATTGTCCCACAGGTCCCTGAGACTGTCTTCATTTCTTTTTATTCTTTTTTTCTTTATTCTGTTCTATGGCAGTGATTTCCACCACTCTGTCTTCCAGCTCACTTATTTATTCTTCTGCCTCAGTTATTCTGCTATTGATTCCTTCTAGTGTATTTTTTCATTTTAGTTATTGTCTTGTTCATTTCTGTTTGTTTGTTTTTTAAATCTTCTATCTCTGTTAATAATTTCTTGTATCTTCTTGGTCTGTGTCTCCATTCTTTTTCCAAGATTTTGAATCATCTTTATGATAATTACTCTGAATTATTTTTCAGGTAGTTTACCTATATCCTCTTCATTTGGTTGTGCTGTGTTTTTTTTATCTTGTTCCTTCTTTTGCAACATATTTCTCTTGTCTCATTTTGTCTAATTTTCTGTGTTTGTGGTCTCTGTTCTGCAGGCTGCAGGATCATAGTTACTCTTGCTTCTTGTGTTTGCCCCCTGGTGGGTGAGTTTGGATCAGGGGGTTTTGTAGGCTTCCTGGTGGGAGGGATGGGTGCCTGCCCTCTGGTGGGTGGAGCTGGGTCTTGTCCCTCTGGTGGGTAGGGCCATGTCAAGGGACATGTTTTGAGGTGGCTGTGAGCTCAGTATGACTTTAGGTAGCCTGTCTTCTGATTAGTGGGGCTGTGTTCCTATCTTGTTGGTTGCTTGGCCTGAGGATTTCCAGCACCGGAGCCTGCAGGCTGTTGAGTGGAGCTGTGTCTTCGTGCCAAAATGGGGAGCTCCAGGAGAGCTCATGCCAATCAATATTTGCTGGGGCCTCCACTACTGGTGTCCTTGCTGCCACAGTGAGCTACAGCTGACCCTCGCCTCCCCAGGATACCCTCCAAAAACACTAGGTAGGTCTAACCCTGACTCCTATGGAGGTACTGCTTAATGCTGAGTCCTAGTGCATGTGAGACCTTGTGTGCACCCTCCAAGAGTGGAGTCTTTGTTTCTCCCAGCCCTGTGGAGCTCCTGCACTCAAACCCCACTGGCCTTCAAGGCTAAATGCCCTTGGGGTTCTTCCTTCCTAAGCCAGACCCTCAAACTCTCTTGGAGGGCTATTACTATGTGGGAACATTCCTGTGTAGCCTGCATGGATTTAATAATTTTTGGTGTGAGGGCTGTTGTTAGTGTAGATGTCTGCCACCTCTTTCCTCAGTGTATGCTGGTCATTATTCCCTTGATAAGAGGTGTGACTAATGTTGTGGTGATCTTAGCCTGCACTGGGTATTGAGCAGGGCCTCTGGTTGTCACTGCCCTGTCTGGGATGAGTTCTGCTTCCCAGTTGTTGGAGTAGACACCCCAAGTTCTGTTTCTTAGCTGTGTTTCTGACCTGTGTTGTGAGGTAGGCTGGATTGGAGCACTCCCACTGGAAGAGAAGCCACTGAGTATTCCTTCTCTGGAGATGTTCACTTGTGGGTGTGCTCTGTTGTGTCACCTTTCACCCATTGTATGAGCTCTCAGATTACACCATTGTTGTCACTGCTTTTGGCCCCACCATAACCATGTGTATGCTGGCAATTGCTCCTGTGTCTCTCAGGTGTTGTTTTCACCAGGTCATCAGCATAGATCCACTGAAGTCAGGATTGCAGTAATGATGGAACTGGACCCACTGTGGGTGCTATGGGGGCAGCTCAGACTTAGAAGCATCATTTACTGTTTTCTCCTGCTCTATTCAACACTTAAATATTGCTATCTTTCAGGACCCTTTTTCACTCTTTTGACACCCCTTCAGTGATCTCATCTATTCCCACTGCTTTAAACACCAACTTTATGTTCCTGACTCCCAAATTTAAACCTCAAGTCACATTTTCTCTAGTCTTGCATGTATAATTCTCAATCTGATATTTCTATTTGGTAGTTTCCCAAGTATTGCAAACTTAACAGGTTGAAAACACTTTGAGGGGTCCCCTTCAACCAAATTTTCCTATCATAGTGTTCAGTTCCACCTAAAAGAACTCTCAGATAAAAAGTATTGCTAGAGCCAGTCTTTCTCTCCCCTATTCATCTAAAGTTCTCCAATAATGCTAAAATATATCCCCAAAATATTCTTATTTTTTTATCTGGTCCAAGTCACAATCAAACCTCTCCTGGAACTAGTTCAATAACATCTGAAATGGGACTCCTTGTGCCTTATTTTGTTCTCCTAAATCTATTCTTTACAGAGATACCATATTGATAGTTTATATATATCATATATCATATCATTTCCCTTAGACTCTTAAATGGTATCCTACTACACTTAAAATGAATTCATAATTTAATTTTGTTTGGTCGTCTTCACCCCATCATGTGCACTCCTTCCCTCACTCATGGTGACCAGCCACACTGGCCTTTCCTTCTGTTCTTCAAACATTTTAAGGGACACACGCACATGCTGTTTCCTGGGCCTTGAATGATTTTTCCCTGTTTTTTTTACAGGGCTAGCTCCCTTTCCTTTTAGATCTCGGATTAAATATACCCATCTTGGAAAGACCTTCCCTGGAAATACTATCCAAAGAGGTCAATCCTATTGTTCTCTATACAAATATACTACTTTTTTATAGCCATTTTCATTTTTTATTTATGTATTATCTCTCTATCTCTCTATATCTATCTATCACCTATTTTTTTTTAATTTTCTATAAATGGTAAACTTCAAAGAAGGAAGAGACAGAGTCTTATTTTGTTTTTAGCTAAATATGCAGAACCTAAGACAGTGCATGACACAGAGCAGTTCCTCAGAAATCATTTGTTGAATAAATGATTGGATGAACGAAATACCACATAAAATGGTAGAGATTATTTGGGCATTAAAATCTGAGCACGATTGCACCACTTATTAGGGAAGAGTCTTTTCATATCATTATTTGTATACTTCACTATACAAATAGAGATGGGTAGTGAAGTACACAAATAATGATATCAAATCCATAATATTATTTTACCCCTTGTATCCTCCCGAGTGCTTGCACAATAAGTGAATACTAAATATTTACTTAACTGAAATACACAGTATAGTTTTTGGAAAACAGTTTTGGACCTGCCTTTAGATATGTCCTTAAATCATCTATATGCAGGGCTGGAGGGGTCATCCATTTAAGCATATATCTCAATTAAAGCTTCTCAGTGTTTAAAAGAGGGTTTTTAAGTCTTTCTCCTACCTGGGTAATTGTCAAAGTACACGGGTCTGCATTTTATCAATATCTCATAATACCTGAACTCTAAATTATTGCCAAAGATTACCACTTTAAACTCTCAGTTATATCTCCCTGTCTCTTCTTCAAAATATGCTGCTTAGAAGAATGACTGTTTGCCTTATTCATCACTCTTTCACAGAACCTAGCATAGAGCCTGATACATAGCAGGTACTCAATAGTTGTTGAATGAATGTTGCTTGATTCTTGCAAAAAAAATAATAAAATTTCGTGGGGAAAATATAATGCAAATTGCCTAAATGATTTCCTTTTGTTTCTCCAGAGCCTGAAGTCTTGATATTTAGATATTTCTGAAGATTCTGGATCTACAAATTATATTCTTAAACCAAGCCATCAAAGACTCCAACCCTAAAGTGTACTGTGCTTATGTTCTCATAGAAATGTTTTTAATGAACTGTGTTTAAATTATGTTTCAGATTACATAGTATAATCTGGCAAGATTATTTATTCATATTTAATTGAACTGAGCATCTAATTTCTGATTTGATGACAAATTCTCTCCATTCCCTTAGAAGAAATATGTTGATATTTTTCATTCATAATTTCACTTTGAAGGCACATAAAAATATAGGGTACTGTGAAAACTCAATTCAGTACATGTAAGCTGGTCTTAAATATATATTTTAAATTCTCATTCTTAACATTTTATAAGAAATTTATACCAAGCTACAGAAGTATGACCTCCTAGTTTTATGAATTTAAAGCTGATATATGCAAGATTCTTTCAGAAGGTACAAGGAATAATGAAAAAATTGGTACATCCTCCTGAATAAATTTATTCACTAGTAATTTAAAACATTATTTTAATATTAAAACTAGCATATATAGTTTATAGAGTAGAATACAAAGTTCACATGAATTGTTAAGATAAAATACAGAGACTTCAAAGAAAACCTATGCCTAGAAAAAGCAGCTGTAAGCTATCCTTTTGGGACCACCAGGAGTGCACAGTATCCTTCTCTAAAGTCAGGAATTCTTTGATGAAAATGTTTGAGATGCATTGAATCAGTTTTAAATAAAAGAGTCATCTCAGAACTAAAAAAGTGGTCCATCTAAGGATATAGAACTAAAGGAAAGCTTTAGAAAAGGGAAAAACCCAGAATTTTTTAAGAAAGTAGGTATGAAGAAATCCCTAAGTGAAGATGAGAGAAATGAAAAGCGTAGGAAACTATAACCAATCCCTAGAGTCCCTTCTAATAGCTCATAGCAATGAATCTCTGAAGGCAGAATAGAACTCACTATGCAAGAGTTCATCATATTCAGATTTGAACCTCTGCCCTACCCAGATATGGGATTCTCTAGGCCAGGAACAACAGCATGGAGATTTCTCTGGGCATAGTGTGAGATGGAGTTGGAGTAACAAGCTAAGTAAGAATTCCCCACCAGGGACTTGATGGTCCCATTCTGAAGAGGAGTGTCAGGAAGGGTAACTGTGGCAGACACAAAGATACACTGCCCAGATCCCCTTTCTAGAAAGGATCTACTGCCCAGATGTACAGAGGGCAGTCAGCATACTTCTTCCAGTTATCAGCTCATTTAACCTCAGTTATGGAGAGCTGCCTTATCCAAAGTCACAGCCTTCCCGGGGCAACCCATATTTACAGACTGGGTGGGACAGGACCCAACATCTGTCATTTTGGCCCATTAAGAGACAACTCTGATAGGTAATAGTCACTTCAGAGTTCTGAGCTGGCAAAGGCTTTTCTGGGCCTCTTTCAGCCTAATCCTCTTTCTTCTCTTTCTTTTCCCAGATGTCAACCCCTAATAAATTCTATCTCAGGATGTGCTTCTGAAGAACCCACCTGAGACAGTACCACATTTTGGCAGGACCAGAAGCAGTGCTTGTATTGGAGTGCAGATCTGCCATCATACAGCAGGAAAGTAGTGAGTGAAAAGAGGCTGGGAACAAGCAGGTGAAGAGAAGGGAACTTGTGGGAAAAAGAAGTCCTGGTAATTGCTTTGAATTTTAATTAAATTTTGAGACTAATTTTCGGGGGTCAGCAAAAGTATGATGAGTGGGAGAGAAGTTTATATAGCAAAGAGTGGAATAGGCATAATCCCTCCTTTTAAGGCCTCTTCCCTATGCAAGATAAGGCCAGGCATTCCAAGTTTTGACCCCATATTCATGCTGTGGGAAGAATGTTTCCTTACCTAAAATTTCAGCTCCATGCTTTCAATTTTACCTGCTGCTGGAGTCAGCCTTCACACTAATGGGAATCCAGTAATCCCCATACCATATTTTCCAATTAGATTTTCCATCTAGTTGTTAAGGCTGGATGCAGACCTCGGCAGGGAATTGTGGGGCTTTGATAAACCAGGCATGATGGGCAGCAGAAGACAACGTTGGTGTGTGGATAGACACAGTTGAAAGGTTGATGATTCCTCTGACCTTAAATGACCCTAAGTTGCATTTGTGCAGTATTTTGATCAAGAGCAGATGGTCCATATAAGATTGGAGTAGAAACAGATGGTATCTCACTGTCAGATTTTCTCTCCTGAGACCTGGTGCCTGTTGCTGTTTGCTTTATATTGCTCTTTGGTATGCTAAAGGGAGTTTTTAAGAACTCTTTGAATAGCCAGTGGCTCTTGCAGGACCTTGCTGGCCTTCTGCTTGGGGGAGATGAAAAGGTCTGAGCAAGGGCTATGAGTAAAAGCCATAGTTACAATACAAGGATGAATTCCAGTGGAAGGAGTGTAGTAAACAATAAGCAAATTCCCGGTGAATTCCAGTGGAAGGAGTATAGTAAACAATAAGCAAAGTCCCAGATGGTGAGTAAACCCATGCTGTCATCTGTACAATGTGCAGCAGTGACATGATCACAGGAAAGTGATGAAGCATGCAGACTCTGGGGCTCCAGTTCCAGTAATTTAACCACTATCGTGCAAACTTGAGCAATTTGCTTAGCCTCTCTTTCTCAGTTCCTTGTTTGAAAAGAAGAGGCAACATCATAGCACCTACCTATCTTATAGTTTTGTGAGGATCAAATGAGTTAATACATGCTAAATGCTTGCCATAGGAAAAGTATTCAGTAAATGATCATTTTTTATTGATTCATTCCATATGGCTATTGGTTTGAAAGCAAAAGAGCAGATAGGTAGAACCAGAGGTGATTGGCTTAACTACTGCCTTCTAGAATTGGGTCGTGACCCAGGGGCAGGTTTAGAGATGCTGTAGCTGAGTAATGTGAATTCTGAAAGCATCTTTAATCAGTGGAGGGTAGGGGCTTGTTGATAGAATGCAGGCAAGGGATAAATTGTACCCTGGGAGGGTAGCCATTATCACCATAATGAGTTCTGGTCATAGCAGGGGTTTGCAATCATAAAAATCCAATGAGCATTTATAGGTTGGGAATGGAAATAGAAGTTCTTTAAGCCTCTCGAATATGCCCTTGGCCTGAATATGTATATTACAGAGCATCCTGGGAGACACCAGGTGGCAGTATCAAACATCAATCTTCCCCACAGGGAGGAACAGCTGGACATATCAGCAGAAGGATGCTCTCCATTCCCCATCTCTCCTCTTGCTTTCCCCTCTCACATTCCACACCCCCCAGACCCTGTCCTGGTTACCTAAATCACAGCTTTGTTGTTTAGGCTTCTGCCTCTGTCTCTTGCCAGTTTGCCTCAGTCCTTGACAATTAATACTTGATGGTAGAGAGTTGTCAGGGAGAGAAATTTCTTGGGAAAAGTGGTTGCTTTCATCCCCTGATGATCTAGTGTATGTGATAGAATGTTTAATAGTTGTTTTTGGCTGTTCAGTACACTCATTTTTTCCATTATTTAACTACATCCTATGATGAAACAGGAACAAGATATATATATAATTAGAACAAAAGGAAAAGTGTCAGGATAGTAAAATTAAGCTCAGGGACAAACTTAATCTTAGAATGCATATTGTAAGGCCAAGAAAATTGGGTGGACTACAACTTAAGTCAGAAGAGTGCTTGTAAAACTTTGACCATAAGTTGAGATTACACAATACCAGTGGATCTTCAGAAAGTGGATCCTCAGAAAAGGGATACTATAAAATTTATGAATAATATCCTCAAAAACATCCTTTCAAAAACAATAGTAAATGTCACACAGATGCTTCTGATTTACCCCTCAGGGTAGGCAGAGGGCATAACAACAAAACACAATGTAGTTTTTTAAAAAACATATGATATAAATATTAAGGACAAAAGCAATGTGATCTAAATTCACAGCTCTCTGGTTTCACGCCAGCATACATTTTAAAATGTTTTTGTTTGTTTGTTTCACTGATTATAAAAGTAGTATATGGACATCACAGAAAATTTAGAAATGCTGGAGACACTTAAAATAAAATAACCTGTGCATCAGTTAGGACTTTTCCGAATTGCAAGTAATAGAAACTGACTCTATCTCAAGCAAAAAGAAACATTACTGGAAGAATATCAAGAACTCACAGAATCAATGTGACCGGACTGAAAATGAGCAGGAACAAGGGCTAATCCAGAGGGCAGGGAAGAAGGAAACACAATAATACCTATAGCTGAAATAGCCTGGCCAGATGCTGCTGTCTCACTGCAGGATACTAATGAGGAAGGGATTCTCAAATTTTAATGTTCATCCAAATCATCTGGGGATCTTGCTCTACTCCAGGTTCTAATTCAGTAGGACTAGTGTGAGGCCAGAGTCTGCGCTTCTGAGAAGCTTCAGGTGATGCTAATGCATCACAGCAGACAGTACAGACTCTGGTACTGTAAGTTATAGGATGAATCCCAACAGTTCAATAGACATTGGTTCTCTTGTTCTATATTTAGTTCCCATTTCAATTGTGTAGGTTCCAAGTCACATACTAAGCATATTGTTACCAAGGAGCAAGAAGAGAGAAAATCAAGATGCTTTTATTAGTAAGTATGGGTGGTATTTCATAAGGGACATACCTCAAGCAGGAAAAAAGCCCAGCCCAAAAGAAACTTGCAGATAAACACTACAATTTGTAATCTTAGAATCTAAGGATAACCACAGTCAACATTATAATATTCAGAGTTATTCCTTTAACTTTATTTTTTGAATTTATTTTTTCATGAGAGAAGAGTAGCATAAAGTTTGAGATTATATTTTCTGACAAAAACCTGAAATAAAAATTGTTTACTTTATGACTAACAGATTCATATGTCTCAGTAATCAATTATTTGTTTCAGGAATCAAATCAGTATTCACGTCTAAATAAATACCAGACCAAGATGCACCAAAGTAGTATCTGCAAAAATGGCAAGGCTTTCTTTAGAGAATATTTCTGGGTTTCCTGCAAAACCTGAAAAAGAATGTGCCATTGAGGCCCTACATTTTTATCTTTTGGAGTATATCTGTGATAATTTTACTTAAAAATGTGTAAACCAGTTATCATCACCTGCACATTCCAGCCAAAGAAGTTATTTTAAGCAATGTAACTTCCTGGTGAATCCTCTGGAATAAATTAGCTGTAAAATGAACCCTTAACTAACAAACTTGGCTCACAATTGGAATTGTTTGACATAAGCCAATCAAATGTAGGAGTGCATCTGCCAAAAATAATGATTTGGGTCTTGGACTTCTTTAGCTTATGTAATTCATTCTGGTAATAATTAAATAGTAGGACCATATTTAGGCTGCTTCTAGTTCATGACAAGTAAGCTATGTTATCGGCCCAGAAAAAAATGCTTATTGGGGCACATGCATTAATTTTTCCAAAAGTAGTTTCAAATCATTAAGATGCAAGTAAAAAACATAGAGTTAAATATAATTCCCTTTTCACTTATTTGATTTTATTAGGTGATACGTGAAGAGACCATCTTTATCAACCCTACTTTCATGCAAAGATCTGTAATGCAAGTCCTAAGAATTAAGAAACAAGCTATATATATTAAGTTCATACAACTAAACTTAAAATCCCTCCTTGTTAATAGAAATGTTAACACTTTTTTTTTTTTTTTTTTTTTTGCGGTACGCGGGCCTCTCACTGTTGTGGCCTCTCCCATTGCGGAGTTGCGGAGCACAGGCTCCCGACGCGCAGGCTCAGCGGCCATGGTTCACGGGCCCAGCCGCTCCGTGGCATGTGGGATGTTCCCGGACCGGGGCACAAACCCGTGTCCCCAGCATCGGCAGGCGGACTCTCAACCACTGAGCCACCAGGGAAGCCCAGAAATGTTAACACTTTTAATACTACTTATCTTGAATTTTTTATAAAATGATAACTTTTTTTAAAGATAGCAATGGAATCTCCAGTTTTCCCATGTAGAATATTGGACTGTAAAACCAACTTTGTTCTTCAAGGAAGAATATAACAATAGATGGAAGGTCCAGGAAATGAAACAAATGGATCTAATATTTGGTGAGATGTAGAATATTGCTCTTTTTGAAAGACAAATTAATGGAATGAGCCATGGGCTTTTGCTCATCCAGCTAGTATCATACCCATTGAATAAATTAAAGGAAGCCAGATATAGATATAGATATATAGATACACAGCATAAGACCAGACACTAAATAGCTCCTGTAAAAGAGAGTCTTTACCTCATGCTTTATTGTTTTGTTGTTGTGAGTTTATTATCAGTCATATAATATGAGAAACCATCACCAATACTGTATCAGAAAAGGGTAAATTATCCAAAAATTTAAACATTTTTCTGTGAGGTTATAACACTGAAAAAAATTCTGCTACTTCACTTCTATGTTCATATCACAAGTGATCATATACCAGAATCAATCCTCAGTGTCAATTCTAACAGCTAAACTTATGTTCTACTATGGGGTATATAGCATCTTAAAATTCTGTCACTTGATCATATTCTGGCTGAAGCCTCTCTAATTTGACTCCTACTATGTAAATCTATTTGGTAGAGCAGTATCACATGATTCCTTATCAGATACAGATTAAGTGGCAATGTGTAGAAAGTTGCCTTCCTAGCAGAAATGTCATGCACAAATATATAGCTACTATTGGCAAATCTTTTCCCCAATTCAACAGTTATATATGTAGCTCTTCATAAGGTAGTCAAAAGTTCATGACATAAAAAATCCTTTATTTCAGTAATTTTAGTGGGAACCTAGGCTAAGACTATTGGTACCAGAAGTAGTCCTAAAAAATCAGTCTCTCAGAATGGGATTTAGGGGCTGGATCACTCACCATCAGGCAGAAATAATGAACATCTTCCCAGTGATAAGTGGCAGGGTGGAAGTGGAATGCTTAGTGCCTCAAGTACTAAGAATCTCACAGAGGTGGATTGAGTTGAGTTGCAGGTCAGTGTCAGGTTATTCAATAGGTAGGTCACTTGAACATATGGTAGCTGTGGTAATTAAAGATTTTGGACTTGGCTGCCTTTTTACCTGCTTGTGATGACTTGAAAAAGAAAATGACATTCTCACGTCAACTAACTATCAATTCAAGACACTCTGTGAAAGGCAGAGAGATTCTATGACAACATTTAAGAAAACACTTATCAGACGGTGGGAAGATGGCGGAAGAGTAAGACGCGGAGATCACCTTCCTCCCCACAGATACACCAGAAATACATCTACACGTGGAACAACTCCTACAGAACACCTACTGAAGGCTGGCAGAAGACCTCAGACCTCCCAAAAGGCAAGAAACTCCCCACGTGGCTGGGTAGGGCAAAAGAAAACAAGAAAAAACTGAGACAAAAGAATAGGGACGGCACCTGCACCAGTGGGAGGGAGCTGTGAAGGAGAAAAAGTTTCCACACACTAGGAAGCCCCTCCGCGGGCGGACACTGTGGGAGGCGGAGGGGGGAGCTTCGATGCCGCGGAGGAGTGCACAGCAACAGGAGTGCGGACGGCAAAGCGGCGAGATTCCCGCACAGAGGATCGGTGCCGACCGGCAATCAGCAGCCCGAGAAGCTTGTCTGCTCACCCGCTGGGGCGGGCGGGGCTGCGAGCTGAGGCTCGGGTTTCAGTTGGCGGCTTGAACATAGCCTGAAGGGGTTAGTGCACCACGGCTAGCCGGGAGGGAGTCCGGGGAAAAGTCTGCACCTGCGGAAGAGGCAAGAGACCTTTTCTTCCCTCTTTGTTTCCTGCTGCGCGAGGAGAGGGGATTAAGAGCGCTGCTTAAAGGAACTCCAGAGACGGGCGCGAGCCGCGGCTAAAAGCACGGACCGCAGGAACGGGCGGGAGATGCTAAGGCTGCTGCTGCCGCCACCAAGGGGCCTGTGTGCGAGCACAGGTCACTATCCACACCCCTCTTCCCCGGAGCCTGTGCAGCCCACCACTGCCAGGATCCCACCCTGCATCTGTGGAATACATGAATAGACAACGAGTCATCCCAAATTGAGGAGGTGGGCTTCGAGAGCAAGATCTATGATTTTTTCCCCTTTTCCTCTTTTTGTGAATGTGTATGCTTCTGTGTGAGATCTTGTCTGTAGAGTTTTGCTTCCACCATTTGTCCTAGGGTTCTATCCGTCCATGGTTATTTTTTAAATTTTTTTCTTAATAATTAATTTTAATAACTTTATTATACTTTACCTTCTTTCTTTCTTTTTCTTTCTTTCTTTCTTTCTTTCTTTCTTTCTTTCTTTCTTTCTTTCTTTCTTCCTTTCTTTCTTGATTTCTTTCTTTCTTTCCTTCCTTCCTTCCTTCCTTCCTTCCTTCCTTCCTTCCTTCCTTCCTCCCTTCCTTCCCTCCTTTAGACAACGAATCATCCCAAATTGAGGAGGTGGTCTCTGAGAGCAAGATTTATGATTTTTTCCCCTTTACCTCTTTTTGTGAGGGTGTATGTGTATGCTTCTGTGGAAGATTTTGTCTGTATAGCTTTGCTTCCAACATTTGTACTAAGATTCTATCCGTCCCTTTTTTTTTTTTTGAAATAAGTATTTTTTAATTCAATAACTTTATTATACTTTATTTTATTTTTACTGTATCTTCTTTCTTTCTGTCTTTTTTCCGTCTTTCCCTCCTTCCTTCCTTCCTCCCTCCCTCCTTTCTTTCCTTCTTGCCTTCCTTCCTTCTTTGCTTCTTTCTTTCTTTCTTTCTTCCTTCCTTCCTTCCTTCCTTCCCTCCCTCCTTTCTTTCTTTCTTTCTTTCTTCATACTTCTACTAATTCTCTCTACTTTTTCTCCGTTTTATTCTGAGCCGTGTGGATGAAAGGCTCTTGGTGCTCCAGACAGGAGTCAGGGCTCTGCCTCTGAGGTAGGAGAGCCAACTTCAGGACACTGGTCAACAAGAGACCTCCCAGCTCCACATAATATCAAATGGCAAAAATCTCCCAGAGACCTCCATCTTAACACCAGCACCCAGCTTCACTCAACGACCAGCAAGCTACAGTGCTGGACAACCTATGCCAAACAACTAGCAAAACAGGAATACAACCCCACCCATTAGCAGAGAGGCTGCCTAAAATCATAATAAGGCCACAGACACCCCAAAACACACCACCAGACGTGAACCTGCCCACTAGAGAGACAAGATCCAGCCTCACCCACCACAACACAGGCACTAGTCCCCTCCACCAGGAAGCCTACACAGCCCACTGAACCAACCTTAGCCACTGGAGACAGAGATCAAAAACAGTGGGAACTATGAAACTGCAACCTGCAAAAAGGAGACCCCAAACACAGTAAGATAAGCAAAATGAGAAGACAGAAAAACACACAGCAGATAAAGGAGCAAGATAAAAATGCACCAGACCTAACAAATGAAGAGGACATAGGCAGTCTACCTGAAAAAGAATTCAGAATAATGATAGTAAGGATGATCCGAAATCTTGGAAACAGAATGGACAAAATGTAAGAAACAATTAACAAGGACCTAGAAGAACTAAAGATGAAACAAGCAATGATGAAAAACACAATAAATGAAATTAAAAGTACTCTAGATGGGATCAATAGCAGAATAACTGAGGCAGAAGAACGGATAAGTGACCTGGAAGATAAAATAGTGGAAATAACTACTGCAGAGCAGAATAAAGAAAAAAGAATGAAAAGAACTGAGGACAGTCTTAGAGACCTCTGGGACAACATTAAACGCACCAACATTCAAATTATAGGCGTTCCAGAAGAAGAAGAGAAAAAGAAAGGCACTGAGAAAATATTTGAAGAGATTATAGTTGAAAACTTCCCTAATATGGGAAAGGAAATAGTTAATCAAGTTCAGGAAGCACAGAGAGTCCCATACAGGATAAATCCAAGAAGAAATATGTCAAGACACATATTAATCAAACTGTCAAAAATTAAATACAAAGAATATATATTAAAAGCAACAAGGGAAAAATAACACACAAGGGAATCCGCATAAGGTTAACAGCTGATCTCTCAGCAGAAACCCTACAAGCCAGAAGGGAGTGGCAGGACATACTGAAAGTGATGAAGGAGAAAATCCTGCAACCAAGACTACTCTACCCAGCAAGGATCTCATTAAGATTTGATGGAGAAATTAAAACCTTTACAGACAAGCAAAAGCTGAGGGAGTTCAGCACCACCAAACCAGCTTTACAACAAATGCTAAAGGAACTTCTCTAGAAAAGAAACACAAGAGAAGGAAAAGACCTTTAATAACGAACCCAAAACAATTTAGAAAATGGGAATAGGAACATACATATCGATAATTACCTTAAATGTAAATGGAGTAAATGCTCCCACCAAAAGACACAGACTGGCTGAATGGATACAAAAACAAGACCCTTATATATGCTGTCTACAAGAGACCCACTTCAGACTTAGAGACACATACAGACTGAAAGTAAGGGGATGGAAAAAGATATTCCATGCAAATGGAAACCAAAAGAAAGCTGGAGTAGCAATTCTCATATCAGACAAAATAGACTTTAAAATAAGGACTATTAAAAGAGACAAAGAAGGACACTACATAATGATCAAGGGATCGATCCAAGAAGAAGATATAACAATTGTAAATATTTATGCACCCAACATAGGAGCACCTCAATACATAAGGTAAATACTAACAGCCATAAAATGGGAAATCGACAGTAACACAATCATAGTAGGGTACTTTAACACCCCACTTTCACCCATGGACAAATCATCCAAAATGAAAATAAATAAGGAAACACAAGCTTTAAATGATACATTAAACAAGATGGACTTAATTGATATTTATAGGACACTCCATCCAAAAACAACAGAATACACATTTTTCTCAAGTGCTCATGGAACATTCTCCAGGATAGATCATATCTTGGGTCACAAATCAAGCCCTGGTAAATTTAAGAAAATTGAAATTGTATCAAGTATCTTTTCCGATCACAACGCCATGAGACTAGCTATCAATTACAGGAAAAGATCTGTAAAAAATACAAACACATGGAGGCTAAACAATACACTACTTAATAATGAAGTGATCACTGAAGAAATCAAAGAGGAAATAAAAAAATACCAAGAAACAAATGACAGTGGAGACACAACGACTCAAAACCTGTGGGATGCAGCAAAAGCAGTTCTAAGGGGGAAGTTTATAGCAATACAAGCCCACCTTAAGAAGCAGGAAACATCTCGAATAAACAACCTAACCTTGCACCTCAAGCATTTAGAGAAAGAAGAACAAAAAAATCCCAAAGCTAGCTGAAGGAAAGAAATCATAAAAATCAGATCAGAAATAAATGAAAAATAAATGAAGGAAATGATAGCAAAGATCAATAAAACTAAAAGCCGGTTCTTTGAGAAGATAAACAAAATAGATAAACCACTAGCCAGACTCATCAAGAAAAAAAGGGAGAAGACTCAAATCAATAGAATTAGAAATGAAAAAGGAGAAGTAACAACTGACACTGCAGAAATAAAAAAGATCATGAGAGATTACTACAAGCAACTCTATGCCAATAAAATGGACAATCTGGAAGAAATGGACAAATTCTTAGAAATGCACAACCTGCCAAGACTGAATCAGGAAGAAATAGAAAATATGAACAGACCAATCACAAGCACTGAAATTGAAACTGTGATTAAAAATCTTCCAACAAACAAAAGCCCAGGACGAGATGGCTTCACAGGCGAATTCTATCAAACATTTAGAGAAGAGCTAACACCTATCCTTCTCAAACTCTTCCAAAATATAGCAGAGGGAGGAACACTCCCAAATTCCTTTTATGGTATCAAACACACCATCACCTTGATACCAAAACCAGACAAGGATGTCACAAAGAAAGAAGACTACAGGCCAATATCACTGATGAACATAGATGCAAAAATCCTCAACAAAATACTAGCAAACAGAATCCAACAGCACATTAAAAGAATAATACACCATGATCAAGTGGGGTTTATTCCAGGAATGCAAGGATTCTTCAATATACACAAATCTATCAATGTGATACACCATATTAACAAATTGAAGGAGAAAAACCATATGATCATCTCAATAGATGCAGAGAAAGCTTTCGACACAATTCAACACCCATTTATGATAAAAACCCTGCAGAAAGTAGGCATAGAGGGAACTTTCCTCAACATAATAAAGGCCATATATGACAAGCCCACAGCCAACATCATCCTCAATGGTGAAAAACTGAAACCATTTCCACTAAGATCAGGAACAAGACAAGGTTGCCCACTCTCACCACTCTTATTCAACATAGTTTTGGAAGTTTTAGCCACAGCAATCAGAGCAAAAAAGGAAATAAAAGGAATCCAAATTGGAAAAGAGAAGTAAAGCTGTCACTGTTTGCAGATGACATGATACTATACATAGAGAATCCTACCAGAAAACTACTAGAGCTAATCAATGAATTTGGTAAAGTAGCAGGTTACAAAATTAATGCACAGAAATCTCCAGCATTCCTATATACTAACAATGAAAAATCTGAAATTGAAATCAAGAAAACACTCCCATTTACCACTGCAACAAAAAGAATAAAATATCTAGGAATAAACCTACCTAAGGAGACAAAAGACCTGTATGCAGAAAATTATAAGACACTGATGAAAGAAATTAAAGATGATACAAATAGATGGAGAGATATACCATGTTCTTGGATTGGAAGAATCAACATTGTGAAAATGACTCTACTACCCAAAGCAATCTGTAGATTCAATGCTATCCCTATCAAACTACCACTGGCATTTTTCACAGAACTAGAACAAAAAATTTCACAATTTGTATGGAAACACAAAAGACCCTGAATAGCCAAAGCAATCTTGAGAATGAAAAATGGAGCTGGAGGAATCAGGCTCCCTGACTTCAGACTATACTACAAAGCTACAGTAATCAAGACAGTATGGTACTGGCACAAAAACAGAAATATAGATCAATAGAACAGGATAGAAAGCCCAGAGATAAACTCACGTACATATGGACACCTTTTCTTTGATAAAGGTGGCAGGAATGTACAGTGGAGAAAGGACAGCCTCTTCAATAAGTGGTGCTGGGTAAACTGGACAGATACATGTAAAAGTATGAGATTAGATCACTCCCTAACACCATGCACAAAAATAAGCTCAAAATGGATTAAAGACCTAAATGTAAGGCCAGAAACTATCAAACTCTTAGAGGAAATCATAGGCAGAACACTCTATGACATAAATCACAGCAAGATCCTTTCTGACCCACCTCCTAGAGTAATGGAAATAAAAACAAAAATAAACAAATGGGACCTAATGAAACTTCAAAGCTTTTGCACGGCAAAGGAAACCATAAACAAGACCAAAAGACAACCCTCAGAAGGGGAGAAAATATTTGCAAATGAAGCAACTGATAAAGGATTAATTTCCAAAATTTACAAGCAGCTCATACAGCTCAATAACAAAAAAACAAACAACCCAATCCAAAAATGGGCAGAAAACCTAAATAGACATTTCTCCAAAGAAGATATACAGACTGCCCACAAACACTTGAAAGAATGCTCAACATCATTAATCATTAGAGAAATGCAAATCAAAACTACAATGAGATATCGTCTCACACCAGTCAGAATGGCCATCATCAAAAAGTCTAGAAACAATAAATGCTGGAGAGGGTGTGGAGAAAAGGGAATACTCTTGCACTGCTGGTGGGAATGTGAATTGGTTCAGCCACTATGGAGAACAGTATGGAGGTTCCTTAAAAAACTACAAATAGAACTACCATATGACCCAGCAGTCCCACTACTGGGCATATACCCTGAGAAAAGCAAAATTCAAAAAGAGTCATGTACCAAAATGTTCACTGCAGCTCTATTTACAATAGCCCGGAGATGGAAACAACCTAAGTGCCCATCATCGGATGAATGGGTAAAGAAGATGTGGCACATATATACAATGAAATATTACTCAGCCATAAAAAGAAACGAAACTGAGCTATTTGTAATGAGGTGGATAGACCTAGAGTCTGTCATACAGAGTGAAGTAAGTCAGAAAGAAAAAGACAAATACCGTATGCTAACACATATATATGAACTTTAAGTAGAAAAAAAAATGTCATGAAGAGCCTAGGGGTAAGACAGGAATAAAGACACAGACCTACTGGAGAACGGACTTGAGGATATGGGGAGGGGGAAGGGTGAGCTGTGACAGGGCGAGAGAGAGTCATGAACATGTACACACTAACAAACATAAGGTAGATAGCTAGTGGGAAGCAGCCGCATGGCACAGGGATATCCCCTCGGTGCTTTGTGACCACCTGGAGGGGTGGGATAGGGAGGGTGGGAGGGATGGAGACGCAAGAGGGAAGAGATATGGGAACATATGTATATGTATAACTGATTCACTTTGTTATAATGCAGAAACTAACACACCATTGTAAAGCAGTTATACCCCAATAAAGATGTTAAAAAAAAAAAAACACTTATCTTTTGCAGCTGTAGAAATAATTTTGTTGTTGGCCATCCCAGAATCTAAATATGAGCTTTAAAGAGGATTGAGTGCACAACAAAAACAGGTCTCCTATGGTAAAGCCAGTGTCATGACAGGGGAAGAGTGGGACCTTGAGACCTAAGATAAGGACATTTAGGTCAATGAGCCTTAAAATCTTAAAACCCTGATTTCCATAGACCAAAAGAAACAGTCTTCTTCCCCTTGCTAGAGGAGAATCTGCAAAGACCTCACCAGATGAAGATACCTCACATAATGATGCTTATCCTTCTCACAATCCACACTCACTACCCATCATTACCTCCAGACTGATAATCAGGGAATCTACAAAGGAAAAAAATGTCCTGATTACAGGAGTAAATAACTTACACACTGAATAAATTGTAAGCCCTATTAAAATGTATTAGTGGAAACCTGGAGAATACACATGGGAGTGCATCTGGAGGATGTTGGATTGTGGGGCATAATATAAAGCTAGATACGGAATAATTTATTGACATGCGAGCACTCATCCATTGGTTGGAGTCCAGTGTCCTGACATCCTGCCAAGAATTCCTAGCAATGACCCTGTTACACCGCTGAGTTGGCTCTTTGAAGTTTAGACTAAATGTTGACTTATAGTTAGGAAGATGGAGCAACCTGGACCACCTGAGAGCATTGAAAAAGAGGTATGAAGATTCAGGAAGGTGAGAATGTTAGAATGGACTGACATATAAGATCAGAGAACCTCATTACCACACATTCTATTGCAAATTGGCTAGGCATGTTTTTAAAAGTAAAATAAACCTCCTAAGGTGAGGTTAGTTTTGATAAATATTTTATCTGTTATCAGCTTCTTGAGTTATTTTAAGAAGGTGTTGACCCACCTCTTTCTTAATTTAGTAAGACAATAAAGGAATCATTCATGGTGGACAGTCTTCTTGTTTTAGTTGTTACTCATAGGGAGGAACTTGCTGAGAATCCATAAGAATTCACAAGAAGATAGCACTTGAGAGCTAAGTTGAAGACAGAGGTTGGAAAGATTTAAAAAATAAACTTCATAGAAAGATTAGACTTTAGTGGGAAGAATCTGATGGAAAGGAAGACTAGGAGTGAGAGAAATACAAAGAAATTGGATGCTTTTCACACAACCTGCTTATTTGTCCAACTTGAGACCAAAATACAGCAGGGTATCTTGTATAGGAAGACTTACAAGAAATTAAGAAACTCTTCAATAACAAAACAGTCCTCAATAAGTTAGTTGTAGCATTTAATAGGACTTATTTAAAGTGATATAAATGAAATCTGCAGAGAAAACAGAACGAGTTTAAATTTCAATCTGGAATTTCAGTTATACAAAATGTCAGAATAACAATATATTTACATGGAATAACAAGAGAATTACAATATCTGTATTTCTGGAAAGTGAAATGGCAGCCTTATATTTCAGATGTTTAAAACCACTCAGTGCCTCTCCATTGCCCTCAACACAAAGTTTGAATTTACTAATAAATCTCACAAGCCCCTTCATAATTTGGCCCCTTTGCACCCACCATCTTCATTTATCATTGCTTCTACCACTCTCCTTCAACTTAGTCTATATTTCAGCCATGATGAGCTACTTTTAGTTCCTCAAATGCACCATGATCTCTTACATTTCATGTTCTGTCTTTTCTGCCCAGGATGTTTTTCTTATGGCCTTTCCCCCTTGTGTAATTCTCTGTGTTTATTCAGATCTCAGGACAGTAATTGTGTCTCTACTTTCAGCCTTCCCTGATGCTTGCCTCCCCTTATTTAGGGTTCATTAAAATATTCCCCCATAGTTCCACCACTTCCTTTGTGGTAGCACTCAACATATTATATGTTAATTGCATACTTACTTGTCTGTATCTCCCACTGCACAGTAAACTCTTAGGAATTGGGACCATGTTGAAATTCTCAATAATTTGATCAGTATTCAGTAATTGAGCACCTACTAATGTATCAAACATTTTTCTAGATCCTAAAGATACAATAAGACAAAGTCACAACTTTTATTGTGTTTGTATTTTAGAAGAATAAACAGATGAACGTATTAATGAATAAACAAAGTTTTCTAAATGTAAAATATATCAAAGACTAATCAACAAAAGCTTATTATTCAAGCACTTAAAATGTGTCATATCTGGAGGAATCACATCCCCTGACTTCAGACTATACCACAAAACTACAGTATCAAAACACTATGGTACTGTCACAAAAAAAGACACATAGTTCAATGGAACAGGATAGAAAGCCCAGAAATAAACCCAAACACTTATGGCCAATTAACATACAACAAAGAAGACAAGAATATACAATGGAGAAAAGATAGTCTCTTCAATAAGTGGTGCTGGGAAAACTGGACAGCTACATGTAAAATAATGAATTAGAGCATTCTCTAACACCATATACAAAAATTAACTTAAAATGGATTAAATGTAAGACCAGATACTATAAAACTCCTAGAAGAAAACATAAGCATAACACTGTTTGACATAAATCACAGCAATAATTTTTGGATTCATCTCCTAGAATAATGGAAACAAAAGTAAAAATAAACAAATGGGACCTAATTAAACTGAAAAGCTTTTACACAGCAAAGGAAACCATAAACAAAAGGAAAATACAATCTACGGAATAGAAGAAAGTATTTGCAAGTGATGCAACTGACAGGGGCTTAATTTCCAAAATATACAAACATTTCATACAGCTCAATATCAAAAAATAAATAACCCAATCAAAAAAAAGGACAGAAGACCTGAATAATCATTTCTCCCAAAGAAGTCATACAGATATCAAATGGACATATGAAAGGATGCTTAACATCACTAATTATTAAATAAATGTAAACCAAAACTACAATGAGGTATTACCTCACATCGGTCAGAATGGCCATCATCAAAAAGTCTAGAAATAATAAATGCTGAAGAGGGTGTGGAGAAAAGGGAACCCTCCTACACTGTTGATAGGAATGTAGATTGATACAGCTACTATGGAAAACAGTATGGATATTCCTTAAAAAACTGAAAATAGAGCTACCATATGATCCTGTAATCCCACTCCCAGGCATATATCTGGGGAAAACCATAATTTGAAAAGATACATGCACCCCAATGTTCATTGCAGCACTATTTATAATGGTCAAGATATAGAAGCAACAAATGTCCATCAGACAGATGAATAAATAAAGGTGATATATATATATATATATATATATATATATATGTATACACACACACACACACACACACACACACACACACACAATGGAATATTACTCAACCATAAAAAAGAATGAAATAATGTCATTTGCAGCAACATGGATGGACATAGAGATTATCATACTAAGTGACATAAGTCAGACAGGTAAAAATAAATATCATATGGTATCACTTATATGTGGAATCTAATGAACTTATTTTCAAAACAGAAATAGACTCACAGACATAGAAAACAAATATGGTTACCAAAGGGGAAAGGGGGTGAGGGATGAATTAGGAATTTTGAATTAACAGATATACACTACTATATATAAAATAAACAACAAGGACCTACTGTATAGCACAGAGAATTATTTTTAAAATCTCATAATAATCTATAATAGAAAATAATCTGAAAAAGTATATATATATGTATATATCTGTGTGTGCATATATATATCTATATCTATATCTGAATCACTTTGCTGTACACCTGAAATTTTGTGAATCAAATATACTTCAATTAAAAAAGAGAAAAAATAACACATGGGTAAATACCTGAGCACAGGATTACTGGATCTTATGGTAGGTTTTATGTTTAACTTTATAAGAAACTGCTAAACTGTTTTCCAAAATGACTATACCATTTTGCATTTCCATCAGCAATGTTTCATAGTTGGTCTGCAGGCTGATCAACACTTGGTATTGTCAATTTTTAAGCATTTTAATATTTGAATAGGTACATACTGATACATCATTTTGGTTTTGATTTATATTTCTCTAACAACTTATGATGTTGAGTTTCTTTTCATGGCTTACTTGGTATCTGTGTATATTGTTTGGTGAAGTGTTTGTTTGAATACTTTGCCTTTTAGAAACTTGGGTTACATTTTTCCCCCTGTTATTGAGTTTTCAGAGTTCTTTATATATTCTGGGTACAAGCCTTTTATCAGATCAGTATTTACCCATGTGAAGTGAAAAGTTATATTCATATAAAAACCTATATACAAATGTTTATAGTTTCTTTATTCATAATTGCTGAAAATGAAACAATCGAAATATCTGGCAACTGATGAATAGTTTAAAAATTGTAGTACAACTATAACATGGACTATTATTCAGAAATAAAAATGAGCAAACATCTGGTTCACATAAAAATGTTCTATCATCTTCAAGGTGCTATGTATGGTGATGAGGATTAACAAAAGCAAAACAAACAAATGAAAAACAGGATATGGCCACTAGAAATGTCCAACCTATTTGTGTTAGAAAAAATTAAAATAAATGTAAATCACATGTTCCTCTAATTAAAACTGCAGTAAATATATAAGTAGAAGAGATCATAGTTGACTAATAGAGTTGGGAGGGTTCACCTTCATGGAAGAATTGAAACTTGACTCAGATTATGGGGGATAACTAGTATTTTGCTTCACAGAGAGGAAGAAAGTATATTTTTACAAGAAAAATAGCTAGAGAAAAGCCATAGAGAACTGAAACTGAGTATGATTTTAGGCAGGAAAAGACTATTCCAGACTGACATCTCAGAAGAAAAGATGGGGGAAAGGAAGCTTGATCTTTATGCAGGTATCTACTTTGATTTATTTATTCATTCAGTAAACATCCATTGAGCATCTAATATGTATAGGCACAGTACTGAAGGATGAAATGACAAGGTGAGAAAATATAGACATGAACCCAGACTTCATAGGACTTCTCACCACATGTAGTTAGTAGAGAAGGGATTTCTATCGTTGTACCAGAAAAATGTCTAATCATAAAGGGGGTATGCAGAATCTGGTCTTCTTGCTCCTAGTCAAATGTTTTCTCAGGAAACATGGTAACCCCTCTGCTTATAACACTTGTGATGCCTTTCATTACCATGACTCCATCTTGACCTTTTCATTTCATAAAGGAATATATAACACATTTGGTTTTACTTTGGGTGAGTATAAATTTTCAATCTGAAGGTTATTTTTAAAGTGGGGACAAGGGAAAAAACATCTTTTAATCTAAGGTTCATTTTGTTAGGATAATGGGTTCTATCACTCAGTTTGCCTTTCTGAATGATCTTACTAAACCACACTGAGATTGAGCTTTGACATACTCAGGGTCCAATTATCAGTCCAGGGACTGCAGCCCCTCTCCCCAGAAGATGTACCTTTTCTTAAACCAAGCTTTTAATAACTAAGAAGCTTACAGAGCTCTGAAAGAGGTATTCCATGGGAAAGCAGTTTGCATAAGTCTAAATCAAGCCTATTTCATTACTAATTCAATGAATTAATAAAATATAGAGATAATTTTGCCCTTGTTTTAATTTGAATTAGAAAATGTTTTCAGACATGGTTGGTTAATTATCTGTCGCTAGCCTCACCATTACCTAAAGGGAAGGAAAAGAAGAGGATGATAAAGCTAAACCTAAGCACTGAGGGTGAACTCACAGCATTTCCTCTACAATTTGAGATATCCAAACGACCTGTCTGTATTCTTACAGATTTTCATCTTGCTTCAGAAAAAATTCATTGTATCACCAGGAAGTTCCTGTTAAAATGGAAACGTGGTAATGCAAAAAAATGAAAAAAAACATACTGAGTTTTAAATATTGATTTCATTAGTGGAAGGGAGATAGATAACTTCATGCTTTATCTAGAAGAGGAGATGTATTTTAGTCAAGTATGTACATCTCCATAGTAAAGCCGCACAAAATGTGTTGTTCTAATGTCACAGAAGCAAATGTATTATTGATAACCTGTCTAAATCATCCTTTCACTAGATTAAAAAAAAATTGACAACCGACTATATCGAGAAGGCTCCAGGTCACATCCCACAACCTCTCTCTGTGATACCTCTATAGGCTATGTATTCACAGTTGAGGTAAGTAGAAGCAGTGCCCTGAATGCAACTGACTTGATGTATGATTTTTTTCCCACATGTTTCAACAGGGAGTAATTGCGTTGCCAATAAGAAGCAATGTTGCTTAAAAACAATTATGAGGACAAAGTCTTTCCAGCTGGCTGAGATGTCCAGAAAAGCTGTTCATTAGTGAACTTAGCTTGTATCAAGCATCCCCTTGCTTAGCCAGGAAGGAAGTTAATCCTAACAAAGTGCACTGTCTGAGGATTCAAAGTTTCCTGTGAAAATAGTCACTATTTTTGTATATGGTTGTGTTTGGTGTCTGTGTTTGTGTGTACATATGTTTAGAGAGAGGGAGACAGAGAAGAAGAAAAAGAGAACACAGAGGAAGAAGAAAGGAAGAAATATTATACAAAATGTCAGCTTTTCAGGAGTTTGAGTGGAATATTACAACGATATAGAATACACAGTGACATAAAAAGTCCAGGATGGTCTCCTGACACATTCTCTTTGTCAGTGCAGAACCCTTGCCTTAGACCACCTCTTTCTTCTCATGCAGACCTATTGGTCTGCTTCACTACATTCTTCTCTCCTTTCTCCCTCCACATGCCAATGGGAATCATGTCTTCTTCTTCTTCTTTTTTTGAATATAAAGAAAGAGATTTATTCAACAAAAATAACGTGTATATGTGTGTGTCTGTTACAATTATAACACAATATACTGACTTGTTGGACACCCTGCGTTGGCTATCTTGGCATTTCAGTTATTTTCTATTTGTCACTGTATCACAAAAACTCATTAGTGTGAATATTTCTGAAATGCTGCATCATATCCAGAATGAGATATCAAGAAGGAGAATGAGAGTTTTGTTCACTACATTGTATCTCAATGTCCCCAAAGAAGGGAGATATTCACATACATTTTCTTAAAGTTCTCTTCCATACATTCTCTCATACTTAGAGCTGTCATTTAAAATTTCTGCTTCTTTTGAGAAACTAATGTAATTAAGCTGCCATTGCCGATAAGTGGAGAGGAAGTGGTACCTCTCATATAAACTGAATTCCAAACAGCTTCAGAAGTTGGGAATGTATGAGATTGGTGCCATTAGAGAAGTCCCAATGGTGATAGAGATACTGAGGCCAGCACAGGGTGTGGATCAACCATCAGTAGGATACCATTGTTAGTTGGTGACATACAGAGTGAGTAAGTGATATGGGAACCATGAAGAAGCTAGTTTCCTGTCAGTTGGGCAGGAGGGAGAGTGGGTCACTTTCTAATATACGCTGAGTTTCCCATATCATCTTTTATTTTACTTTTTATTTTACATTGGAGTATAGTTGATTAACAATGTTGTGTTAGTTTCAGGTGTATAGCAAAGTGATTCAGTTATAAATATATATGCATCATGTCTTCTTAAATTCAGTTTCCTGTACAAATTATCAGTCATTTAATATGCTGGTTGAAAATTGACTTCCTAGTTCTGATGGTGGGATTGAGAACTGGATATATTCTAAGCATATGGGTTTTTCCTTAGAGAATGCAACCCATAAAAAAAAGAGTAAAACAAATGTTAGCCTGAATGCTATCTACCACCTTCCTTAGATTTGGAAGGTAGAGAAGGAGAAGATTCATATCCCAAGGAAGAGTGAAGGTTTTCAGGAGGACCATTGATACTGGAGGAGGTGAGTGCACATTATCCCAGTCCCTGTGTGTCTCTGGGAGGGTCTGTATCCAACTCCTCCTGGAAGAGGAGGTACAAAATTCTTCCAGCAGGTACCAGCAAGTATAAGAGCAAGAACAAAGACTGAAATGTGTGTTCTGTCACCTCATCTGCCATGGGCTTTTTCCTTTGTAGGTCTACCTGAGCAAAGTCCACCTTTTTGCAAGAGTAGCCAAGCATCAGGGAAGTCTTCTAATTCTTTATAATAACATTTCAAAAAGTCAAGTCTTATATATTTCTGACATTGCATTATTTCTGCATTATAAAGAAACTGCATGGTTGTCTCTTAAACTTGTTTTAATGTATTTTGTTTAAAATTTAGATTACAGTCTTGTAACCAAATGAAGAATCTTAACCATATAGTTATTGCTTGAAGGACTCCTAAAAAGGATTGTCTTGGGGACCCTAAATACTGTTGTCATTCATTTCTGTGGACTTCCCTTCTGCGTTAGTTTCCAGATCCTGAGAGTGGAAGAAAAGAGGACACAGACGCTCAACATAGGCTGGTCACCAGTTTATTTTGTAAAAGAAAATGAGACCTTTAATGCTGCCAAGATTAACTTTCAACTAGCATATTTCCTGTATCCTATTATGAATAAGGGGTCTCTTTAGCTACTCTGATTTGTGTTAGCATAGGTAAATGTCAGGCATCAGGTAGGAAGGGAAATGAAACCTACCTTGCTATACATACATTGTCTCATCTAATCCTCAAAACAGTTATATGAGACAGTTATTATTATTATCCTCACTTTACAGAAGAAGAGATTGAAACTTGGAGAGTTTGAGGGATTTACCTTAGGTCCCATCCTTAAAATTAGCAGAACTATGATTAGAAGCTGGGTCCTTTCCCTCCAAGGATTGTGCTCTTAACCACCAAAGTACATAGGGTATCCCTTAGAACTCAGAAGGGTGATATTGTGTTCATTTATTTTTTTCATTCATTTGATAGACAACATTTTCTTAGTGCCTACTGTGTGCCAGTCAGTATAATGATTTGGGGAATATAATGATTATTACCTTCATGTAGCTCACAGAATTTCAGGGCATAGGAAACTTCTCTGGAGTTCCAGAAATCCAACAAAAGACCTTCAAAAAGGAACTGCTTACTGCACTCCTGTCCCATGGAAGACAAAACCCTTGAACCTTTCAGGAGACTTTAGTCTCCTGCTCACTTAATCAATCTGTCCAGGTTAGACTAAAGATCACACACTAAAAAAAAAAAAAGAGTTTTGTATAAGTTATCTTTCCCCCCAGACTTAAAGCTTACACACTGTTAAAAGCTGGTGTCTGCACCAGAGTCAGTACAAGGGCTCTCTGAGGGAATTCAGAGCTGGACAGGTGGAGACTCTCACTGCTGCTTCCCAGCCCTGTCACCTGGCATCTAAATCCCATAAGCAACAAGTCCAGGAAAGATAAATTGAAGAGGGATGTTTCTGTTCCCCATGTCCAGGTGTGGAACAGCTGGTAAAGGCCAGGGGACCCCAAAGCTGTAAACAATAAATTCTGTTGAAAGTCTGGCCATTTCACATCACTCCGAATTTCTCATATTAATAATCACTGCCCTGAGCAAAATGGAAGCTCAGGTGTGTTATGTCACTTTGCTCTCCAACATAGTCACCTGGTTTGGATTCACAGCAGGGCCTAGAAAAAATGACAGGCAGAATGCTTGATTTATATAGGGAGTGGGTAGTTAAGGCAAAATGCCTGGAAGGGCAGCCTCAGTTAAAGTTGTTTCACAACCTTGATTAGAAGCTTGCACTGTCCAAAAAGTCAATTTGAGAATATCCTGAATATGTATACACACACACAAACACACATTTAGAGAGCTAAATGTCTGAGAGTGCACTGAGCTCTTTACGCTACTGGCATTAACTCAGGATATTATGAGGGTTTAAGCTATGACATTGGGTTACATGCTTCTTTCTCAAAGTTTTACAGGCAAAAAAAGGGAAGGAAAAAATTGCAATTTGTGCAGTAAAAATAATTTGGCAATTTAACTGCACTAAAAATTAAGTTGGCCTTAATGTACAAAAACCAAAGATTATATATATATATATATATATATATATATATATATATACTGATTCACTTCAAATGTATCCTCTATGAAAAACTCTTTGGTCACATTTTGATTTTTTAATCTTATGCATCTCTGCATATAAACACAGGGATATAGATGCAGTCTGTCAAGTGTAGATTTTTGCCTTTTTTCTTGCTTTATGACACAAGAGCCTGTGTGCTTAATGCTCTTCAAAAACATACTCTGTGTTCATTGCAAAATTTTTTCTTAATTTTTATTTTATATTGGAGTATAGTTGATTAACAATGTTTTGTTAGTTTCAGGTGTAGAGAAAAGTGATTCAGTTATACATATACATGTATCTATTATTTTTTAAGTTATTTTCCCATTTAAATTATTACAGAGTATTGAGCAAAGTATTGAACTGTGTTCACTGCATTATTCACAGTAGCCAAAATATGGAAACATCTTAAAGGTCTGTCAGCAGATGAATGGATAAAGAATGGATACACACACACACACACACACACACAAAATGTATATATATATATATATATATATATATATACACACACACACATACATATATACACACACAGTAGAATATTATTCAGCCATAAAAAGTGAAGTCCTGACATTTTTGACAACATGGATGAACTCGGAGGGTATTATGCTTGGAGGGCATGGATGAACTTGGAGGGCATTTAACTAAGCCAGACAGAGAAAGACAAATGCTGTATGATATCATTTATATGTGTAATATTAAAAAAGAAAAAAAAAAACTAATTATAGAAACAGAGAATAGAATGGTGGTTTCCAGGGGCTGGGAGGAAAGGAAAATTGAGAGATATAGGTCAAAGACTGTAAAATGTCAGTTATAAGAATAATAAGATCTGAGGATCTAATATACAGCATGGTGACTATAAGTAATAAAGTTTGAAAGTTGCTGAGAGTAGACCTTAAGTGTTCTCAACACACACATATGCTTCTATGCCATTCTGCTTTCAAGAAAGTCAAGGGAGAGTAAAGCCTCCAAGTAATTAGGAACAGATGTGAACATGTAAGCATATTTTCTCCACCACTGCTATCTCTGCTAGTTGAAATCCTGTCCCTTCTTTGTCCTCCATGGCTGTGGAAGTCGGGAATCCTATGGATGTGTGTCCAAATACAGTTCTAACTTCTAGATTGTGTGATCTAGAATGAATTGTTTAACCTCTCTGAATAATCCTTACCTCACAGAATTATTGTGAAGAATGAATACATTGATTTATGTAGAGTGTTCTTTCCATGGCGGGCACAGATCAGGTGTTTATTAAATGTAGTTCCTGCTTGCTACCTATGCCAAGAAGACTATTTCTCAGAACTAGAAGAACTCTTTTCTTTCTCCATGGTTTCATGTATCGTTGTTTTATCCTCCTTTAAAAGGATATCATGGTTATTTGGGGCATTCAATTTTCCCAACTAACTTGTAAAGTGTCTGATTTCAGGATTAACTACTTATAACCAACAATCTTTGCTTATGCTCTCCAGAATGGGGAATGGTGCATAATTTTTGTCATTAAAATTCTGGCACAGAAATTTAGTCAGGGCAGGAAGAGATGATATGAATAACTCCTTGATATTGAAGGAATATTTAATATTGAAATATTAAAATTTCAATTAGTCAAGATTAGCAGACCCCTATGAAAATTAGAAGCTGAATAAAAAGGAGCTGTAAACTAATGAAATATATTTTGTATTAGAAATGTTCCATATTTATTCTTGATTCTAATCAGAGATATTATGGATGACTTTGAGATAATATTTTGAAATATCAGCATATGAAACAATGGTCACCTACTGAATGAATGAACTAATTAGGTCACTGGGTCATCATGATGACCTGTACACATTGCAAAATTATCCAGCTTGCTGTGTGATTGACATTAGTACTGAACTATATTGTGACTTGAAGCATTGGAAAGGCCACGAGCTTACCACACCCCAAGATGTTTGAGAATAGACTAAAATGAAGACATATAAGATAAATTTTCATGGACACATTTTCTTGATGATATTGAGAATGTGGTGAGTGTACTGTTTATTATTTAAATAATCAAGAAATCAACCTAGGGTTAAACATTAAAATAAGTCTGAGGACTATTAATTTTTAAAATAAGCAAAATTTTAAAATGAGATTACTTCTGAATTTTTAAGCATCAGAATACAAACACTATTTTATGGAAAATATTTGGGCTAAAGTAACTCAGTGTCCTTTCAGCTATGGCAAAGAATGCAAAATGACAAACCAAATAATTAACTGGGAAACTAACAAATAATTTGAAAAGCTTATCCTAATAACTATACTAGAAAGTATTGATAAGCAAGGGCCATATTGCAGAAATAGCAGTAAAAACAGAAAAATAACCTCTTTACACATTAGAAATCAAAACCCTCCAAAAATTACAGATGACTTGACAAAGCACACTAAGTAATTTGTAGTAGATTCATTCATTCATTTATTCTATTCATTTGTCAATTTATAAGCACATTTGAGTTAACATTTACTGAGCACATGTGAACCCTGTGCTAGATTCTGGAGATGAAATACTTCCAGCCAGGTCACAGCCCTCAAGGCAAAGAACAATTTGGGGGGAGTGGGAGTCTCAGTCATATAACCAATTAATTATGATACAAAGATATTGTCACTTTAATTGCGTGGTGAATAATTCTTCCTGAGGGAATCAGGAAACGCTGCTCAAAGAACTGACATCTAAGCTAGGCTCTGAAAGTAAGAGAGGTGGTGTGAAGGCATAGAGGTGGGTGGAGAGGGTGTTCACCAGATTAGTTAGGTTAGAAGGAGGGCTATTTCAGGTGCAGTATTAAATAAAATGAACTATTTGGGAAATAACAGACTGGCTGAATTACAAACTCAAGGAATAAGAACAATAGGAGGTAAGGTTACCTTAGTTTGGGAATAGCCTTTAAAGGGTCTTGGTGCCAGGCTAAGAAGGTTATTGAGCTTTATCATATAAACAAAAGAGCTGATTTTTGAGAGAGTGAAAGAATGTCATAAGCAGATATATTGTTTTAAAATATCACTGGCTGAAGTGTGGAGGCTACATTGGAGTTGAATAAGACTAGGTAAAGAGAAAATTACTAAATCCAATAATATGATAAGAGAATAGATATCAGATAATTTATGAAATTAACCTGTATGCAATGGAATAATTATTTTTTTTCAAACTCCTCCTTGACCGCTTGACTGATTTCAATGAGCCAGATATCATGTAAGAACTTAAAATTATTTGATCAAAGCTTTAAAACTAATTAATAAAATCCAATTAATTAAAGCTAATGGAAACAGTTGAAAAGGAAAGTCTCTAGATAAAAAACACATTGAATTGAAATATGTGTTGTTATAATTCATCATTAAAGATGTTCACAGGATAAATGATGAGGTGGTAGATAATAACAAAATGCTTCATTTTAGCAGGGAAGAAAAACTTGCTCATAGTAATGTGTTATCATTGACTCAGCAGACTTTATTTATTTTAAAAACTTAATCTTCTTTTTCACTTAGCACATACTACTTTGCATAAACGCAGAGAGGAAAAACTTTACATAAACTAAAAGTTACTGTATATAAAGAAAATAAGTTGAAAGAAAGAAATGGAACTCTATGGTTATTTTCCTTTGAAGTGTTTTTGTGGAAATAATTCTGTGGATTATACTGCCCTAGGAAAATTTCCCAGACTCTAAACATTAAAGAAAGGGTAGTATCTGATTCAGGAGAGTCAAATGATTTGCTAAACTAAGTCAATCATAGTCTCTTGAATAAGAATTTGAAATTGGTATACAAAGACACTCTTCAGTTGACCCAAAGTGCTAAAGCTGGGAAGACAAGTAAAGAGACAGGGTTGTCCTTTGTGTTCCAAGTATATGGCAAAGGAGAGAAAGTCAGTCTAAAGAGAGAATGTGGATGCAAACATCCAGAAGGAGACAGGGGATCATGGGACACCAGGAGAGAAAATAACAGAAAGAGTAACTAGCTTAGTTGCTGATTACTTTCTATATGCTGGGTCAAGTGTCTGCCTCTTATATCTTTGCAACATACTTTCAGTCCTTCTCAACATTGTTTCAGTGGATTTATCTTTGAAGTCAAGTAATTCCTAACCAAGACATGCATGTTTCCTGTATCAAAAAATGACATAATTGGGTAAGAAAATCGGGTATCCCTTGGCAAGAAACTATTCTGAAACTGAACATAACAACATATTAAAACTATGCAACCTTGTCCTTCTAACTTTAGCCCTAATATTTATGAATTTTAAATGTAATTCCTAGATATATTTACTACAAGAAAGAGTATCTCAAAGTCTTTTAAATTGATATTTTATATTTTCATGTCATTTTATAGAGCTATGGCAGAGTCTTCTGCAAGCAACTTCTAGAGTTTCGGCCTAGCGTCAAAACATGGTTGCCCAAGACTGGTTCAAAGTGGAGGACTAGAAGGACGTTTGCTCACCCCTTCTTGTGAGAGCACCTGAATTACAACTAACTGCTGAACAATCACTGATAGGAAGACACTGGAACTCACCAGAAAAGATACCCCACATTAAAAGGCGAATGAGAAGCCACAATGAGATGATAGGAGGAGCACAATCATGATAAAATCAAATCTCATAACCACTGGGTGGGTGAATCACAAACTGGAGAACAATTATACCACAGAAATCCACCCATTTGAGTGAAGGTTCTGAGCCACACATCAGGCTTCCCAAACTGGGGGTCCAGAAAGGAGAGGAGGAATCCCCAGAGAACTGGACTATTAAGGGCAGCAGGATTTGATTGCAGGACTCTGACAAGACTGGGGAAAACATAGACTCCAACTTGGAGAGTACACACAAAATCTTCTGTGCACCAGGACCCAGGGGGAAGGAGCAGTGACCCCATAGGAGATGGAACCAGACATACCTGCTAGTGTTGGAGGGTCTCCTGTAGAGGTAGGGGGCAGCTGTGGCTCATCACGGGGACAAGGACACTGACAGCAGAAGTTCTGGGAAGTACTCATTGTTGTGAGCCCTCGAAGAGTCTGCCATTAGACTCACCAAAAAGCCAGTTTGCTCCAGTACTGGGTCGTCTCAGGCCAAACAGCCAACAGGGAGGGAACAGAGTCCCAGGCATCAGCAGACAAGTGGATTAAAGTTATACTGAGCTCTGTCCACCAGAGCAACACCCAGCTCTACCCACCACCAGTCCCTCTACCCACCATCAGGAAGCTGGTACAAGCCTCTTAGATAGCCTCATTCACCAAAGGGAAGACATCAGAAGCAAGAAGAACTACAATCCTGCAGCCTGTGGAACAAAAACCACAATAATAGAAAGATAGATAAAATGAAAAGACAGAGGATTAAGTTCCCAGATAAAAGAACAAGATAAAACCCCAGAAAAACAACTAAATGAAGTGGAGATAAGTGACATTCCAGAAAAAGAATTCAGAATAATAGTAGTGAAGATGATCCAGGACCTCGGAAAAAGAATGGAGGCAAGGATCAAGAAGATGCAAAAAATGTTTAACAAAGATCTAGAAGAATTAAAAAACAAACAAACAGAGATGAATAATACAATAACTGAAATGAAAAATACACTAGAAGGAATCAATAGAGAATAACTGAGATAGAAGAACAGATAAGTGAGCTGGAAGACAGAATGGTGGAAATCACTGCTGTGTAACAGAATAAAGAGAAAAGAATGAAAAGAAATGAAGACAGCCTAAGAAACTTCTGGGACAACATTAAACACAACAACACTCACATTATAGGGGTCCCAGAAGGAGAAGAGAGAGAGAAAGGACCCGAGAAAATATTTGAAGATGTTAGAGTCAAAAACTTCCCTAACATGGGAAAGGAAATAGCCACCCAAGTCCAGGAAGCACAGAGAGTGCCAGGCAGGATAAACCCAGGATAAACATGTCAAGATACATAGTAATCAAATTGACAAAAATTAAAGACAAAAATTATTATTAAAAGCATCAAGGGAAAAGCAACAAATAATATACAAGGGAATCCTTATAAGGTTATCAGCTGATTTTCAGCAGAAACTCTACCAGCCAGAAGGGAGTGGCAGGATATATTTAAAGTGATGAAAGGGAAAAGCCTACAACCAAGAATACTCTACACTGCAAGGCTCTCATTCAGATTTGATGGAGAAATCAAAAGTTTTACAGACAAGCAAAAGCTAAGAGAATTCAGCACCACCAGACCAGCTTTGCAACAAATGCTAAAGGAAATCCTCTAGGTGGGAAAGAGACTAGCAACTTAAAATAACCTTGTACATATATAGACTGTTGCATCAAAACTTCATGGGAACAGCAAATCCAAAAACTACAATACATACACACACAGAAAAGAAAAAGCAAACCAAACACAACACTAAAGATGGCATCAAACCACAAGAGAAGGGAACAAAAGAGGAAGGAAAGAAAAAAGACCTACAAAATCAAACTAAAAATAATTAAGAAAATGGCAATAGGAACACACATATTGATAATTACTTAAATATAAATGGATTAAATGCACCAACCAAAAGACATAGACTGGCTGAATGGATACGAAAATAAGACTCATATATATGCTGTCTACAAGAGATGCACCTCAGACCTAGGGACACATACAGACTGAAAATGAGGGTATGGAAGAAGGTATTCCATGCAAATAGAAATCAAAAGAAATCTGGAGTAGCAATACTCATAGCAGACAAAATAGACTTAAAAATAAAGACAGTTATAAGAGGCAAAGAAGGACACTACATAACAATCAAGGGATCAATCCAAGAAGAAGACATAACAACTGTAAACATATATGCACCAAATATAGTAGCACTTCAATATATAAGGCAAATATTAACAGCCATAAAGGGAGAAATCAACAGTAACACAATAGTGGGGAACTTTAACATCCCACTTTCATCAATGGACAGATCACCTGAACAGAAAATCAATAAGGAAACACAGGCCTTAAATGAAACATTAGACCAAATAGACTTAGTTGATATTTATACAGCACTCCATCCAAAAGTAGAAGAATACACATTCTTCTCAAGTGCACATGGAACATTCTCCAGGATTGACCACATCTCGGGTCACAAAGTGAGCTTCTATAAATTTAAGAAAATTGAAATCATATCAAGTATGTTTTTCAACCACAATGCTGAGATTAGAAATAAACTACAAGAAAAAAAAACTATAAAAAATACAAACACGTGGAGGCTAAACAATATGTTACTAAATAACCAATGGATCACTGAAGAAACGAAAAAGGAGATAAAAAATACCCAGAGACAAATGAAAGCACAATGATCCAAAACCTATAGGTTACAGCAAAAGAATTTATGAGAAAAAAGAAAAGAATTTCATAGGAATAGAGGTCCCAACACAGGAAACAAGAAAATTCTCAAATAAACAACCTAACCTTATACCTACATCAACTAGGGAAAGAAGAAGAAACAAAACTCAAAGTTAGTAGAAGGAAAGAGATCATAAAAATCAGAGCAGAAATAAATGAAATAGAGACAAATAAGACAATAACAAAGATCAATGAAACTAAAACCTGGTTCTTTGAAAAGATAAACAATATTTGTAAACCTTTATCCAGACTCATCAAGAAAAAGAGGGAAGACAACTCGAATCATAAAATAATAAATGAAAAAGAAGTTAAAACTGACACCACAGAAATACAAAGGATCATAAGAGACTACTATATGCAACTGTATGCCAATAAAATGGACAACCTGGAAGAAACAGACAAATTCTTAAAAATGTAGTCTCCCAAGACTGAACCAGGAAGAATTAGAAAACATGAGCAGACTAATCACAAGCGCTGAAATTGAAACTGATATTGAAAAACTCCCAACAAACAATATTCCAGGACCAAATGTCTTCACAGGCAAATTCTATCAAACATTTAGAGAAGAGCTAACACCTATAGTTCTGAAACTATTCCAAAAATTGCAGAGGAAGGAAAATTCCCAAACTTATTCTTTGATGCCACCATCAACCCGATACCAAAACAAGACAAAGATACAACTAAAAAAGAAAATTATAGGCCAATATCACTGATGAACATAGATGCAAAAATCCTCAACAGAATACTAGCAATTTGAATCCAACAACACATTAAAAGGACCATACACCATGATTAAGTGGGATTTATCCCAGGGTTGCAAGGATTTTTCATTATATGCAAATCAATCAGTGTGATACACCATATCAACAAATTGAAGAATAAAAACTATATGATCATCTCAATAACTGCAGAAAAAGCTTTTGACAAGGTTCAACAGTCATTTATGATAAAAACTCTCCAGAGAGTGGGCATAGGGGGAACCTACCTCAACATAATAAAGGCCATATACAACACCTGACAGCAAACATCGTTCTCAATGGTGAAAAACTGAAAGCATTTCCTCTAAGATCAGGAACAAGACAAGGATGTCCACTCTCACCACTATTATTCAACATAGTTTTGGAAGTCCTAGCCATGGCAATCAGAGAAGAAAAAGAAACAAAAGGAATACAAATTGGAAAAGAAGTAAAACTGTCACTGTTTGCAGATCACATACTATACATAGAGAATCCTAAAGATGCCAGCAGAAAACTACTGGAGCTAATCAATGAATTTGGTAAATTTGCAAGCTATAAAATTAATACACAGAAATCTGTTGCATTTCTATACACTAACAATGAAGGATCAGAAACAGAATTTCAATAAACAATCCCATTTACCATTGCATCAAAAAGAATAAAATACCTAGGCATAAACCTACCTAATGAGACAAAAGAGCTGTACTCCGAAAACTATAAGATGCTGAGGAAAGAAATCAAAGAAGATACATACAGATGGAAAGATATGCCATATTCTTGGACTGGAAGAATAAATCTTCTCAAAATGACTATACTACCTAAGGCAATCTACAGATTCAATGCAATTCTATCAAATTATGAATGGCATTTTTCACAGAAATAGGACTAAAAATCTTAAAATTTGTATGGATACACAAAAGACGCTGAATAGCCAAAGAAACCTTGAGAAAGAAAAATGGAGCTGGAGGAATCAGGTTCCCTGACTGACTTCAGACTATACTACAAAGCTATTGTCATCAAAACAGTATGGTACTGGCACAAAAATAGAACTATAGATCAAGGGAACAAGATAGAAAGCCCAGAAATAAACCCATGCACCTATGGTCAATTAATCTACAACAAAGGAAGCAAGACTTTACAATGGTGGAAAGACCGTCTCTTCAAAACATGGTACTGGGAAAACTGGACAGCTACATGTAAAAAAATGAAATTAGATTATTATTTAAAACTACACACAAAAATAAGCTCAAAATGGATTAAAGACCTAAATGTGAGACCAGACACTATAAAACTCCTAGAGGAAAACATAGGCAGAACACTCTGAAATAAATCACAGCAATATCTTTTCTGATCCAACTTCCAGAGTAATGGAAATAAAAACAAAAATAAACAAATGGGACTTAATTAAACTCAAAAGCTTTTGCACAGTAAAGGAAAACATAAACAAAATGAAAAGACAACCCACAGATTGGAAGAAAATATTTGAAATGATGTGACTGACAAGAGATTAGTCTCCAAAATTTACGAACAGTTCATGTGGCTTAACATCATCAAAACAGACAACCCAATCAAAAAATGGGTGGAAGGGCTTCCCTGGTGGCGCAGTGGTTGAGAGTCCACCTGCCAATGCAGGGGACACGGGTTCGTGCCTCGGTTCGGGAAGATCCCACATGCCGCGGAGCAGCTGGGCCGTGAGCCATGGCAGCTGAGCCTGCGTGTCTAGAGCCTGTGCTCCACAACGGGAGAGGCCACAACAGTGAGAGGCCCACGTACCGCAAGCAAACAAACAAAAATAATGGGTGGAAGACCTAAACAGACATTTTTCCAAGGAAGACATATGGATGGCCAAGAGGCACAAGAAAAGATGCTCAATATAGCTAATGATTAGATAAATGCAAATCAAAACTACAGTGAGGGCTTCCCTGGTGGTGCAGTGGTTGAGAGTCCGCTTGCTGATGCAGGGGATGCGGGTTCGTGCCCTGGTCCGGGAAGATCCCACATGCCGCGGAGCGGCTGGGCCCATGAGCCATGGCCACTGAGCCTGCGCATCCAGAGCCTGTGCTCCACAACGGGAGAGGCCACAACAGTGAAAGGCCCATGTACCACAAAAAACAAAACAAAACAAAACTACAGTGAGATATTGCCTCACACCAGTCAAAATGGCTATCAACAAAAAATCTACAAACAGTAAATGCTGGAGAGGATGTGGAGAGAAGGAAACCCTCCTACACTGTTGGTGGGAATGTAGATCGGTACAGCCACTGTGGAGAGCAGTACAGAGGTTCTTAAAAAACTAAAAATAGAGCTACCATATGACCCTGCAATCCCACTCCTGGGCATATATCCAGAGAAAAACATGGTCCAAAAGGATACATGAACCCCAATATTCATTGCAACACTGTTTACAATAGCCAAGACATGGAAACAACCTAAATGTGCATTGACAGAGGAATGGATAAAGAAGATATATAGAATGGAATATTACTCAGCAACATAAAAAGAATGAAATAATGTCATTTTCAGCCACATGGATCGACCTAGAGACTGTCATACTGAGTAAAGTAAGTCAGACAGAGAAAGAGAAATATCATATGATATCACTTATATGTAGAATCTAAAAAGAAATGATAAAAATGAATGTATTTACAAAACAGAAACAGACTTAGAGAATGAACTTATGGTTACTGGGGTGGAAGGGTGGAGGGAAGGGATAGTTAGGCAGTTTGGGACTTACATGTACACACTGCTATATTTACAAAGGATAACCAACAAGGACCTACTGTATAGCACAGGGAAGTCTGCTCAATGTTATGTGGCAGCCTGGATGGGATGGGAGTCTGGGGGAGAATGGATACATGTTTATGTATGGCTGAGTCACTTTGCTGTGCACCTGAAACTATCACAACATTGTTAATCAGCTCTACTCCAATATAAAATTAAAAGTTAAAAATAAATAATGACCATGAGAATCATTATTTAAAAAGCAAAACAAAAAATATGCTCTTCCCTGAGTGAGAAAAGTCATTGAATGTCTGGACCTAAACAGAGCTTGCTATTCTAGAGGAGAAAGACACCTGTCTTTAGTATACCCTGCTTTGCCTTAGGTCGCAGTCTATGCAGATCTATGCCCAGGCTTTCGGTGATACTATCTTTTAAGATAGGAACAAAGAGGGAAAGCAGACTTGCAGATGGGCCATTTGCTGCTGCTAGTAGTGAGAAATAAAGTTAGCAAGCACCCACATTCAGAAGTCATCAGAAAAAATTTCCTATTTTACTCAATTCCTATCACCTTTTAGTAGAATTTTCCTAATGCTTAGTATGCCTCACACACACTAGGAATGGATGTATGGATGAATGGATGAAACAGATGGCTGAATAGATGGATGACTGAATGAAGACTTAAGCTCTTGAAAAGCATCTTTCATCTGTAGTTACCTACTTACTGTGGTTTATTAAATAAACAAGAGGTTTAAAAACTACCCACAAAACTTTACAATCTCCCTCCAACACACCCTACAATATAAAGCTGCAGCCAATTACTTCTCACCTAGCATTGAGCCTCTGATGTAATTGCCCTCAACCATTCTGAATAAAAATCAAAGTATCTCCTTCATGTATAAAAATTGCAGAGAGGAGATAGGGGGGCCAGAAATGAACCATATATAGGTGATGAAGAACTATCTTCTTCAATCAGTCCTAACAGAGATTTGTATTTATTGTTTGTTATAAAAACTTTATTACCCTTTTTATAACTCTAGCTGTCTAGGGTTTGATTTAACCAGAAAACATGCCAGTAATTTGCTCTTCACTGCGTACATATTTTTGAGATGTAGAAGTTACGGTCGTGACTTTGCTGTTCTTTCGGTATATGAATCAGTACTTCAGAATGAAAAGTGCAGGTTAGACACTAGATATTGAGGAAGGACCTCTAGTCAAGCAAGAACATGTGTTTTTGGATTAATTTTAGATAGCTTGCCCTGGGAAACTTATCTAAAAGTTGAATATGAAGTATATTGAAATTTTCTATATGTAAAATTACCATAAGTTACAGAAGTCATATGGGATATGTTGCCTATTTAAATAAAAATTGTGTGTCATATAGATGTTGATTTTGCTGCATAATTGGAGAAATTTACATTAGTGATTCTCATGTAGACATCCATACAACAAAAAATTCCATCTATCTTTTCTTCTTTTAGTTACTCATATCATATATCTTCCTGAGGCCTGAGTCCTCTGGAGATTTCACTTTCATTTTGATTTAGTAATAATATTAAGGTGTATGTTTTATTGGGTGCTACTGTGTATTTGTATCCCCAAATGATGTCTCAATTTAGTGTTATTCTAGGGAAACATTAATTATTTATAATTATGAGATTAGATTCACTCTGAGAGAAGCAATTAGAACACTTAAATGTAATAAAAAAATAAGAAATACATGTAATAGAAAAATAAGCTCTATTTCAGGTTTCTCTGACCAATTTTATCTACAACTGAGAAGATTCTAACAAAAACTTTCCTATCCCCCAAAACGTCCATTAGTCCAAATGTGATTAAATTAGCTGTGTGCTTAGTGAATGTGCTGCTGCTAGGGAAACCGTCTGGGGTCTGGGGAGGAGACTAATGGGAAACTATAAAGCTCTTGGAATAAACAGGAATGTAAATCATTCATGGGTTTAGCTAGCCCTAACCCCAAGAATGTACAGGCTTGGGAAAGTATTATTCAAACAATATTTTTTTCCAGTCTGCTCTTCAGAGAAAACAGCTGGTTTGGATTAAAAGAAATGGATTTCAAAAATAACTAAATAGAAAAGTTTTGAGCACCTTATCAGATTCAGGTAAGAGAGAGGAGAAAGGAATGCATTTCACCATGTCCTTTTATTTCTTTTCCTTTTCCTTTTCTGGAGGAAAGGGGATAGGAAAAATATTACTTAGGTTGCTTTAGCTATTGAATTACAGGGTTTTAGTCCAATAATATATGACAGATTTATAAGACCCTACTGAATGATAAAGCTACACTTCTCTTATCCAACCATTCTGAAATCATGGTCCATATACAAAAAGCATACAAAAGAAGTAATTTGATAAGATTATGCCAAAATACCAATTTGCACCTAAGTAGTTCTCATTTATTTATTACACATTGAATCCATCTAAAAGTATTGCATCAAGTAACAGGCTTTTCCTAAAGCCCCAGTTTGTCACCCTTTATGCAGTGAATGGCTAGAAATGCCAACAAGTGAACAGTGCTAACAGTTTAAAGTGTGTTTGCACAAGTTTAAAACTCAGGTAAAGGTGGAGGAGTCAAGATGTTGGAATAGGAGGATGTGGAATTTGTCCCTCCTCACAAGTTCATCAAAAACACATCTACAAATGGAACAATTCCCAAAGAGCTCCTGCTGAACAGTAGAGGTAGACTTTGGACACCTAAAATAATGAAAGAGAGAAGAAAAAAGAGAAAAAGAAAAGAGGAATCAAAAAAGAGACCAACAAACCTGGCAGGAAGCTGAAGGTGAGGAGAGATCCCTACATTAAGAAAGACTCCTTTACGGAGGGGAAATCAGCTGGGACAGAAGAGGAACTTTGGCGGATCAAAGGAGAATGCAGCAGATGGTCTGTGGAAGGCAGAACAAAGTAAGAACTGCATGCATGATCTACAAGACAGCTCTGCATTTTCCAGCCTGAATTGTGTGTCGCCTGTTGTGAAGGGGATCTGGGTGCTGAAAAGAGAGATTTGGAGTACAGACCCAGGGAGAGGACAGCTCTTGGCTGTGAAAAGACAGCGTGAATGGACAGGAGCAAGGGATGACACAACTGGGAAAGTCTGTGGAAAAAGCCTGAGACACAATAGCAAGGTGTCATTGTCCAGTGATATGCAAGGGGCGGAACCACCATTATAAGCCCCTTCCCCACCCGTCAGCTTCTTCAGCCTCTGTGGGCATTGAGAGGGGCTCCCACCTGAGTGGGCCCACCCACCCCTCTGGCCAGGGTTGCCTCCACCTGTGTAGGTTCCAGGGACTTGAGTGCTGCTCAACCCAAAACTTCCTTGGGAATCAGCCCAAGCCTCCCCTAACTTGGACAAGAGTCTACCAAAGCTGACAGGGTCAGAGGGCTAAAGTGTGGGGTTGGAAAAACAGACCCAGGGAGAGAAACGCAGTTGGCTGTGCAGATACAGTAGAAGAGATGGGAGTGAGGGGAAACATGGCCAGGAATGCCCCTAGAGGAAGTGGGGTCTGCCTGGGAAGTGAGATGCCATTGTTGAGAGGTGCATGGGGGGTGGGGCTCACAGCATTCCTATACACTAGTTCCTGCTGCTGCAGGTACTGGGAGTACCCATGTGTGCTCTAAGCAGCCACTGATTTTGCTCCCACTCACCTGGGCAAGGATCAGACAACTGAGGGTGGCACACACTCAGAGGAGGGGTTAAAACCAAACTTGAGCCCGAGGGGCAGTGCAACTAAGGAAGAAAAATACAAACCTTTTTATGCAGCAGCACGAGCTGTGAATTAAATCCCCAAGATTGGCTAGGTAAATCCTGCGTTTGTGGAATACCTGAATAGACAAAAAGTGTTTCAACATCTGAGACCAGTCTAGCTTTCACAGCATTGGACATTGTGGGAAAATACACACGGGAATTGGGCCAGATCAGAATCTGAGCTGGCCCCACAGTGACCACAGCAGGTCCAGAGACCTACCTAGAGGTGTTGGAATGCCTCCTGGGAGGTGGCCAAAGGAAAATATTCTAGTTACTACTATACTTTGTTTTTCTGTTTTATTTTGTTCAGTTGTTGGTGTTGTTGCTTTTATTCTTTTTTATCTTTTACTTTCTAGTTTTACTTTTTTTAAATTTTTTCTCTTATGATATTTTCTTAATATACATAATGTTTTGATATTTATATTCTTCCTTTATTGTTGCTCTGTGGCTTTAGTCTTGTCTTTATTCTTCATTTTATATATTTTCCCCTTTTTCTTTTTTAAAATTGTTTTTAGGTGTATATTCTATGTTTTATTCACCTGTTATTGTTGTTGTTGATGTTGTTTGCCTGCCCCCATTTCTGTTTTATTTCTCATTCTTTGTTTACATTAGTATAATCCTTATCAACTGTTCTCATATGAGAATCCTCTTGTTTGTTTGTCTGTTCCCTTGCTTTTGGTTTCTTTTCTGTGTGTGTCTCTGTGTGTGTGTGTGTGAGTGTGTGTTGTGTTGCTGTTGCTGCTATTTGTTTGCTTCCATTCTTGTTATTTGCCTTGAGCTTTGTTTGTCTGTTTTTGGTTTTGTTTTCTTTTTTTGTTTGTTTTTATTTTCTTTTTTATTTTCTTTTCCATATTTCTATTGGGCCACACTGTGCAGCTTAAGGGCTCTTGGTTCCCCAACTGAGATTTGGCCTGGGCCCCCAGGATGGAAAAATAGACTCCAGGAGGCTGAAACATAGAGAATTCCTAGGCCCAGGAAATATTAATCAGCATGTGCATTCCTGAAGGTATCCATATCAACACCAAGCCTGAGAAAATATTTGAAAGATTATAGCTGAAAATTTCCCTAACACAGAAAAAGAAATACTCAAATAAGTCCAGGAAGTGCAGAGAGTTCCATACAGGATAAACACAAGGAGGAACACACTAAGACACATATTAATCAAACTAACAAAAATTAAATACAAAGAAAAAATATTAAAAGCAGCAAGGGAAAAGCAACATATAACCTGCAAGGGAATCCCCATAAGGTTATCAGCTGATTTTTCAGCAGAAACTTTGCAGGACAGAAGGGATGGCAGGACATATTTAAAGTGTAGAAAGGGAAAAACCTAAACCAAGATTACTCTACACAGTGAGGATCTCATTCAGAACTGATGGAGAAATCAAAAGCTTTACAGACAAGCTAAAGCTAAGAGAATTCAGCACCACCAAACCAGCATTACAACAAATGGTAAAGGAACTTCTCTATGGGAAATACAAGAAAAGAAAAGACCTACAATGTGTGTGTGTGTGTGTGTGTGTGTGTGTGATGAATTGGGATACTGGAATTGACATATATAAACTAATATGTATAAAATGGATAACTAATAAGAGCCTCTGTATAAAAAAATAAAATAAAATAAAATTCAAAAGTAAAAATTTTAAAAAAAGACCTACAAGAACAAACCCAAAAGAATCAAGAAAATGATAATAGGAGCATACATATCTATAATTACCTTAAACGTAAATGAATTAAATGCTCCAACCAAAAGACAAAGGCTGGCTGAATGGATACAAAAATAAGACCCATATATATGCAGTCTATAAGAGACCCACTTCAGACCTAGGGACACATACAGACTGACAGTGAGGGGATGGAAAAAGATATACCATGCAAATGGGAATCAAAAGAAACTGGAGTAGCAATACTCATATCAGACATGATAGATTTTAAAATAAAGACTATTACAAGAGACAAGGAAGGACACACATAATGATCAAAGGATCAATCCAAGAAGAAGATATAGCAATTGTAAATATCTATACACGCAACATAGGTACACCTCAATACATAAGACAAGTAAAAAGAGAAATCAACAGTAACACAAAAATACTGGGGGACTTTAACACCCCACTTACACCAATGGACAGATCATCCAAACAGAAAATAAATAAGGAAACACAAGCTTTAAATGACACATTAGACCAGATGTACCTAATTGATATTTAGAGGATATTCCACCTGAAAGTGGCAGAATACACTTTCTTCTCAAGTGCTCATGAAACATTCTCCAGGATAGATCACATCTTGGGTCACAAATAAAGCCCCAGTAAATTTAAGAAAATTTAAATCATATCAAGCATATTTTCTGACCACAATGCTATGAGAGTAGAAATCAATTTTAGGAATAAAAGTGAAAAACATACAAATACATGGAGGCTAAAAAATATGCTACTAAATAACCAAGACATCACTGAAGATAATAAAGAGGAAATTAAAAAATACATAGAAAGAAATGACAATGAAAACCCAACCACCCAAAACCTATGGGATGCAGCAAAAGCAGTTCTAAGAGGGACGTTTATAGCAATACGATCCTACCTCAAGAAATAAGAAAAATCTCAAATAAAATAACTTAATCTTACACCTAAAGAAACTAGAGAAAGAAGAACAAACAAAACTGAAAGTTAGTAGAAGGAAAGAAATCGTAATGATCAGAACAGAAATAAATGAAACAGAAATGAAGAAATCAACAGCAAAGTTCAATAAATCTAAAAACTGGTTCTTTGAGAAGATAAAAAAAAAATTGATAAACCTTAAGCAGGCTCATCAAGAAAAAAAGGGAGAAGACTTAAATCAATAAAATAAGAATGAAAAAAGAGAAGTTACAACTGTCACCACAGAAATACAAAGGATCATAAGACAGTACTACAAGCAACTATACAATAATAAAATGGACAAATTCTTAGAAAAGTACAATCGTCCATAGAAGAAATAGAAAATATGAACAGACAATTCACACATGCTGAAATTGAAATTTAAAAATCTTCAAACAAACAAAAGTCCAGGACCAGAAGACTTCACAGGTGAATTGTATCAAACATTTAGAGAAGAGCTAATACCTATCTTTCTCAAACTCTTCCAAATATTGCAGAGGAAGGAACATTCCCAAACTCATTCCACAAGGTCACCATCACCCTGATACCAAAACCAGACAAAGATACCACAAAGAAATAAAACTACAGGCCAATATCACTGATGAACATAGATGCAAAACTCCTCAACAAAATACCAGCAAACAGAATCCAATAACACATTAAAATGATCATAACCATGGTCAAGTGGGATTTACCCCAGGGATGCAAGTATTCTTCAATATATGCAAATCAATCAATGTGATACACCATATTAACAAATTAAAGAATAACAACCATATAATCAGCTCAATAGATGCAGAAAAACTTTCAACAACATTCAACACCACTTATGATAAAACTCTCCAGAAACTGGGCAAAGAGAGAACCTACCTCAAAATAATAAAGGCCATATATGACCAACACACAGCCAACATCATTCTCAACGGTGAAAAAATGTAAGCATTTCCTCTATGGTTAGGAACAAGACAAGGGTGTCCACTCTCTCCACTATTATTCAACATAGTTTTGGAAGTTATAGCCACAGCAATCAGAGGAGAAAAAGAAATAAAAGGAATCCAAATTGGAAAAGAAGAAGTAAAACTGTCACTGTTTGCAAATAACATGATCCTATACATAGAAAATCCTAAAGATGGCAGCAGGAAACTCCTAGAACTAATTAATGAACTTGGTAATGTTGCAAGATACAAAATTAATACATAAATCTCTCTTTCATTCCTATACGCTAACAACAAAAGATCAGAAAGAGAAATTAAGGAAACAATCCCATTTACCATTATAACAAAAAGAATAAAATATCTAGGAACAAACCTACTTAAGGAGGCAAAACCCTTGTACTCAGAAAACTATAAAACACTGAAAAATGAAATCAAAGATGACATAAACAGAAGGATAGATATACCATGTTCTCGGATTCGAAGAATCAATATTGTGAAAATGACAATACTACCCAAAGCAATCTACAGGTTCAATGCAATCCCTATCAAATTACCAATGGCATTTTTCACAGAACTAGAACAAAATACTTTATAATTGGTATGGAAACACAAAACACCCTGAGTAACTAAAGCAATCTTGAGGAAAAAAATGGAGCTGGAGGAAGCAGGATCCCTGACTTCAGACTGTACTACAAATCTACAGTAATCAAGACAGTATGATACTGGCACAAAAACACAAGTATAGATCAATGTAACAGGATAGAAAGCCCAGAGATAAATCCTGTACCTCTGGTCACCTAATCTATGACAAAGTAGGCAAAAATACAATGGAGAAATGACAGCCTCTTCAATAAGTGGTGCTGGAAAAACTGGACAGCTACATGTAAAAGAATGAAATTAGAACACTCCCTAACACCATACACAAAAATAAACTCAAAATGTATTTGAGACCTAAATGTAAGACCAGACACTATAAAACTCTTAGAGGAAAACATAAGCAGAACACTCTTTGACATAAATCACAGCAAGATTTTTTTTGACCCATCTCCTAAAGTAATGAAAATTGAAACAAAAATAAACAAATGGGACCTAATAAAAGCTTTTGCACAGCAAAGGAAACCATAAACAAGACAAAAAGACAGTCCTCAGATTGGTAGAAAATGTTTTCAAATGAGGCAACTGACAAAAGATTAATCTCCAAAATATACATGCTGCTCATACAGCTCAATATCAAATAAACAGCCTAATCAAAAAATGGGCAGAAGACCTAAATAGACATTTCTCGAAAGAAGATATACAGATGGCCAACAAACACATGAAAAGATGCTTAACATCTCTAATTATTAGAGAAATGCAAGTCAAAACTACAATGAGGAATCACCTCACACCAATCAAAATGGCCATCATCAAAAAAATCTACAAACAATAAATGCTTGAGAGGACGTCAAGAATAGGGAACCCTCATACACTTTTGGTGGGAATATAAATTGATACAGCCACTATGGAAAACGGTATGGAAGTTCCTGAAAAAACTAAAAATAGAACTACCATATGACCCAACAATCCCAATACTGGGCATATACCCAGACAAAACCATAATTCAAAAAAAGACATGCACCTCAACGTTCATAGCAGCACTATTTACAATAGCCAGGACATGGAAGCAACATAAATGTCCATTGACAGATGAATGGATAAAGAAGAAGTGGTATATATCTATACAATGAGATATTAGCCATAAAAAGGAATGAAATTGGGTAATTTGTAGAGATGTGAATGGACCTAGTGTGTGTCATACAGAGTGTAGTAAGTCAGAAAGAGAAATGCAAATATCGTATAATAACAGATATATGTGGAATCTAGAAAAATGGTATAAATGATCTTATTTGCAAGGCAGCAGTAGAGACACAGACGTAAAGAGCAATGTATGGATACCAAGGTTAAAGGGGTGGGGTGGGAGGTATTGGGAGACTGGAATTGACACATATACATTATTGATACTATGTATATAATAGACAAATGTTGGGAATATACTGTATAGCACAGGGAACTCTACATAATGCACTGTGGTAACCTAAATGTGAGGCAATTCCAAAAAGGAAGGGATATCTGTATGCATATGGCTGATTTATTTTTTTGTGCAGTGGAGGCTAACACAACATTGTAAACAACCATGCTCCAATAAAAATTAATAATAAAACGAAAGACAAAAATTAAAAAAAAAATAAAGCTCAGTTAAGAGTGAAGTAGGTAAAAGGTGGTAAGGCAAAAACATCTGCTCTAACAACTTGGAAGAATTTATAACAACTGCCAAGATTCAATTCCTCTACACCTTCAAATGCCTTTAGGCAATACCATAGTTACAGCTCATTGTGTTTGGAATGTAAGGAGGTTATTTTTAGAGGGTTTTTCAAAAGCAGGGGTAATACCATATTCTTGTATTCCTGAAACTGAGAAGTAATGGAATTTCAGAATCTGGACACTGTATATAGCTCTGGTATCTTTTAAAGCCTGAATTTTCAGGCATTCAGAGCTACATTGTTAATAGCACTTCTCTTCTGCTTTCACAAGTTACTGGGACTGATGTTCGTGGAAAGAGACACCTTGTTAAATTCAATGTAGCTGCAGCTGTAGCTCTTCATAAAACTGCAAATATGTTGTATGGTGATAATCTGAAATATTTTGAAAGAAGTTAAGCTCCTACCATGTCTGCAACTTTTTAATCAGTTTAATAGTGGTTCCAGTGAATAAGTTTTAAAATGTTCTCGCCATTTTTCTCCATGGCACCCAAGACACATCCCACTTCCACTGCTCTGCAACTAACAAAAAGAGCTTTGGGATTTGAGATTCAATCACTGGATTTACAATGCACTGATGTTTGTTACACTCATTAGTGTCAAAGCTGTGTGGTTTAATATACAATGGTATAATATTTAATTTTATGGACACTGTTGACATTTTGCTTCCAAAAATAGCATGATAAGTTAGTCCTTGTCTGAGAGTGAAGGGAAGCTGAGAGTTGTTTAGAGGTGATTGTTCTTCTATGAATTAGTAGACATTTTTCAGCTGTTTTCAGTCCTCCTTTTCTCTAACAACCCAAGAGCATGAACCAAATCTATTTATCAGTCAAATTGCTCATCAAAAACAAACACCAGAAAGAGAAGAAAAGGAACAGTGTGTATGCATCTCTTTGTTGAAAAACTCTGAGGTGAACCTAGAAAATGGATTCTGCCACTGAATAGACAAATATCATATTCCAAGAAATTTTGACTTATACTTACCAGTCAGTAACTATTAAGGCAGTACCTCTTAACTGGTGGTGTACATCAAAATTATCCATTTGACTTTTGAAGCTACATCACCCTTAGTCCCAGCCCCTAGATTGTGGCCCAGGTGTTTGTTACTTACTCACAGTGATTCTTATGTGCCTCACTATTCATTTGTTTATACTGAGGTTCTGTATACAGCAACTGAGATTTTTAGCAACGTATTAACCTTAATGTCTTGCCATTACAGTATATTTAAATTAGTTTTAATTCTCTTTTGCGATAAATATCATCCAGACTTCACTCAGTCAAGGATGGGCCAACAAAAATATTTCAAGTTAAATCTCATGGGTAGGAAGATCTGTCATGGTAAATCTAAATAAGCAGTTCCAGCACTTAACAGAATGCATAAATAGGGAGACTTTTGAGCAGGATGCATCAGATGGATCTAGATCAGCACCAAGGACAGCACCAAGTGAAGCAGTGAATGTTGGCTTCCAAGGAACTGCTTTGGCTTTTCATTCTAAGCCATTCAAAATTACTGAGTCGGGCTTGTCTCTGGTACAGTTCTGCAGACTTAGAATAGTTCTAAATCAGAAGTGTTTATCACATGTGGAGCTTTTTAAACCAATTCTCATGTCCCATCTCAGACCCTCTAATGCAGAAGCTCTGGGGCAGAGACAAGGACAAATTTATAAATCTTTACAGATTCACCAGTTGTTCATAATTGATTAAAAATCACTTAATTCTGTTATTCATCAGAAGTACCTGGATAATTAAACTTAGATTTATGACCTCTAGACTCAGAATTTTCTGATTAAGAGGATTGGGGGGTGAGACCTGAGAATGTGCATCTCTAAGTTCCCAAGTGATTCTGATGCTAATCTTTGTGAAAAATACTTTGAGAACCACTAACTTAAATTATGGTGATAAGTTATTGCAGGCCCAGCTCCAGTTGAATAATCTGCTTCATTTACCAAGGAGATCCTTGTTAGGGGTCCAAAGGTAAAATCATATATCTAAGTAACTTTGTGATGCATCCAGAAGAACTATGGGATCTTCAGAGGCCTCAAACTTCTTATCATTTGATCATTCAGCCTGATAATCCTGCCAGCTTCCAGGAACATAACAGATATTCTGGAAGCAGGAATCCTGATCAATGAGGTTTCTCATACAGGGATTTTCCTTTATCATTCTGATAAAAATATATGGGTAGATATCATCTGGTCTTAACTGCCTTTTTACTTCTTTTTCATTCTCTTTATTAACCATTTATTTTAGAATGACCCAATTTTCATGGATTGAATTTTGACCTTCCAAAAAGATATGTTGAAGTCCTAACTTCCATTAAGGCAGATTGTGACCATATTTGAAAATAGGATCTTTACAGAAGTAATCAAGTTAATGTGAGGTCATTATGTTGGGCATTAATCCTTATAAAAAGGGAACATTTGGACACAGAGATAAACACAGAGAGAGAAGACAATATGAAGAAACACAGGGAGGAGACAGCCATGTGATTGAAAAATGATGTACAGCTGACCCGTGAACAACACAGTTTTGAACTGGGCAGGCCCACTTATATGAGGGTTTTTTTCAATAAGTGTATGCAGTGCTACACATTCAGTGGTTGGTTGAATCTGCAGATGCAGAACTACAGATACATAGGGCCGACTATAGGACTTGAGGATTTGCTGGATTTTGGTATACACAAGGGCTCCTGGAACCAATCCCCCTTGGATACCAAGGAACGACTGTACTTGCAAGCTAAGGAATGTCAAGGATTGCCAACGAATACCAGAATAGAGGTGTCAAGGAAAGATTCTCCTCTAGAGATGTCAGAGAGAGTATGACACTGTGGATACCTTGATTTCAGATTTCCAACTTCAAGAACTGTGAGGCAATAAATTTTCACTGTTTTAAGCCACCCAGTTTTTGGTACTTTGTTATGGCAGCCATAGGAAACTAATATACTTATCATAAGCTAAAACAATGAGGATATAAATATTTATGTAGTGCTTTATAGTTTACAAGGTATTCATATTATCATAGTCAATTTAAGTAGCTAAGTGAGGCAATTTTTGGTAATATGTTTATTTTACAGATGAGAAACCAAGACTGAGAAAAGTTGAATGAGTTGAAATACATCATAAAAAATAGTTAAGTAGCAGGAACAAGATGCAGAAAACTTTGCTCCTTACCCTTTACCACCTTTTACATTTGTAATTGTTTCCCAATCAAAAGAAGAGAACACTTGCTCCTATGGTGCAAATGACTCCATAAAATAGAAATTTCAAATTATCTAATTTTTTTTTTGCGGTACGCAGGCCTCTCATTGTTGTGCCCTCTCCCGTTGCAGAGCACAGGCTTCAGACGCGCAGGCCCAGCAGCCATGGCTCACGGGCCCAGCCACTCCACAGCATGTGGGATCTTCCCGGACTGGGGCACAAACTCACGTCCCCTGCATCGGCAGGCGGACTCTCAACCACTGCGCCACCAGGGAAGCCCCAAACTATCTAATTTTGATTCAAGGCCATTAACAAAAGAAGTCAGCATTGAAAGTGGTGTGGGTTTGCAGCCAGACAACCATGGGTTCAAACCTCAAATTTGCTACTAATTATGTATGTGGCTATAACCAAGTTAAGTAACGTACCTAAGCCTTATTGTTAAAAGACAAAACATTAATAATTATCACATAGGGATCTTTAGAGATGTAAATGAGACAGCATATATAAAGCTCATAACAAAGTTTTGGTGGATATTAAATAGATGTTAGTTTCCTCATTCTTCCTCTTGAGTTAGATCAGTTGAATACAAAAAAAAAAAAAAAGCAAAAAATAAAAGTTTGAATCTCTGAAAGCATACTTAGAAAACAATGATTAACCTTCATATTCAAACAAGTCACCATTGATTATTTATTACAGTCTTTATTGACACAAGAAAAATCTTGGGCACTTTAGTTTTACATCCATAGAAGCTAGATGGGAAAGGATTAAGCTAGAGAAATTTTTCACTTTTTGATTTAGAGACATTTAGCATTTAGTTGTTATTTGGCCCGTAACATTTTTTCCTGTGTCCAATCCGGAACACACATAGGAGGTAAGCTACAGGTCAAGATTTTGATCACATTGATTATTCCTGGATCCTTGTGTTGCAGAGAAATCATTGGGAGTGATAGTTTCATGGTGCTGCCCCACAGTACAGCATTAAGAAAAACTGAAGGTCAGGAAAATTCTTATCACCTACTTCCACAGCCAGACCATCATCTGTGAACCAAACCAAAATGGAGCCTGATGTCACAGACCAAAAGCTCTTGTGCCTCATTTTCTAAAAGTCTATCACTTATCATAACAAAATCCTGATCTTTTAATATTTAAGAATATATTTGTTTCCACAGTCAGGACCTTTGATGGCAGGGGAAGGAAATACATGAGATAGAATGCTGAGAAATTAATGAAGACTAGGACATTAAGGATTCAAAAATAAAATTTGAAGGATTTGGTGTCTGGTCTCTGTATATGAAATGATACCCCTTAAGCACAGTAGTAACTGGTTTAATCAGAAGGGAAGGATCAGCATTGGTAGATTGAATTTAAAAAACATGAACAAGGTGACTTCTTGGCCAACATGGGGGAGTACAAAGACACTGAATGCACCTCCTCCCACAGGCACACCAAAATTACAACTATTTACAGAGCAATTATTGATGAGAAACACTGGAAAACTAGCAGAAAATATCTTCTACAACTAAAGATATAAAGAAGGAGCCACAATGAAACTGGTAAGAGGGGTAGAAAATTGTACAGTCAATACCCATAACTCTGGGTGGGTGACTCACAAAAGGGAAGATAATTACAATTGCAGAGGCTCTCCACAAGGAGTGAAGGGTCCAAGCCCCACATAAATTCCCCAGTCTGGGGGTCCAGAACCAGGAAGATAAGCCCCCAGAATATTTGGCCTTGAAGGCCAGCAGGTCTTGCTTTCAAGAGGGCCAGAGGGCTGTGGGAAATAGAGACCCTACTCTTAAAGTGTGTGCACAAATTCTCAAATGCTCTGGGACCCAGGGAAAAAGCAGTAATTTGAAATGAGCCTATATCAGACCCATCTGCTGACCTTGAAGAGCTTCCCAGAGAGGCAAGAGGATCTCGGCCTGGGTAAATAGACACTGGCAGCAGCCATTTTGGAGTACTTGATCTACCATGAGTACACGGCTGCTGGTGAGCACCATTCTGGATCCTCCCTCTAGCTTATGAGCACTGGAACCTGACCCCACCACCAGCCTGTCAGCACCAGTATTGAGATGGCTCAGGTCAAGTAGCTAGCCAGGTGAGGACACAGCCTCACCCACCAGCAGACCTGCTGCATTAAGAACCCCTAAGCCCAGAGCCACCCCAGGATACCCTGGGCCCCAGCTTCACCCACCAGCAGGCCAACATACCAACTCTGGTACCTCCAGGGCCCCACAGCTACAGATCCCAGGACCTGGCTTCACCCACCAGTGGTCTGGCATTAGCCCCAGGACATGATCTCACCCATGAGTGGTTGGACACCAAGCCCAGGACCACCAAAACACCACAGTCAGTCATGTCAGGAGCCAGACCACGCACTACAGGCTGGCACCTGCCAGCAGGCCACACACACAAGTTTCAGGACACCTTGGACTCCATTGCCAGCTGTGTCAGGAATTGGCTGTGCCCACCAAAAGGCCAACATCAGACCCAGGACCATCAGGACTTTGCAGGCCGAGATCTTGTACAAGGACTTTGCCCACCAGGAGGATGATACCAGCTCTGAGACACGTTGGACCCATCAGTCAGATGTCCCAACATCCAGTGCCACTCACCAGCAGGAAAATAACTGCTTTGGGACAGCCTGGGCTCACAGCAAGCCATGACATAATCTGACCCCACCCACCAGCATGTTGACACTAGATCTGAGACCCCCAACACTATAACACTCACTCTGGAGCATGATTCTGCCCACCAGTGAGCCAGCATTAGCCCTGGGACCCCTCAGTGCTCTACAACCACCTTTCTTGTGACCTGGGTCCTGTCCACCATTGACCAACAGCCACTGAACAAAGAAGGACCTGGAAACCAGCTAGATGAGGGGCCAACCAGACCCACCAGACCACACATAGTAGTCAGTCCAGCAAAACAGAAAGACCAATGCAGGCCACAAAGGAGGCACCCATGGAAAATATTGCTCTAGTTGCCAGAGGGAAGTGTGCTGCTGGGACATATAAGATGTCTCCTACAAAAGCCCATTTCTCCAAGGTCAGGAAGCACAACAAATAGTACTAAACATATAGAAATAACAACAGCAAATTAAGCTAAATGAGATGACAGAGAAATATGTTCCAAATGAAGGAATAAGATAAAATCTGAGAGGAAGAACCAAACAAATTGGAGGTAAGCAATCTACCCAATGAATAGTATAAGTTCAATGATAGTAAAGATGTTCAAAGAACTTGGGAGAAGGTTTGATGAACAGAGTGACAAGTTAGAAGTTTTAAAATAAGAATTAGAAAATATAAAGAGGAACGAAAAGGAGATGAAAAATACAATGACTGAAATAAATAATACACTAAAAGGAATCAACCATAGATTAGATAATACAAAGGAATAGATCAGTGAGCTGAAAGGCAGAGTAGAGGAAATCACTGAAGCTGAACAGAAGAAAAAGAAAAGAGAATATAAAGAAATTAGGACAACTTAAGAGACCTCTGAGACAACAATAAGTGTACTAACATTGCATTATATGGGACCCAGAAGAAAAGAGATAGGGGCAGAGGTAGTATTTGAAGAAATAATAGATGAAAACTTTCCTAACCAGAGGAAGGAAACAGACTTCCAGGTACAGGAAGCACAGAGACTCCAAAACAGGATCAACCCAAAGAGGACCACACCAATACATACTGTAATTAAAATGGCAAAAAATAAAGTCAAAGAGAAGATATTAAAAGCAACAAGTTATATATAAGGAAAAGCCCATAAGGTTATAAGTTGACTTTTCAGTAGAAACCCTGCAGATCAGAAGTAAGTGTCATGCAATATTAAAGATAATGAAAAGGAAAAAAAAAAGCAACTAAGAATATACAACCTGGCAAGACTTTCATTCAGATTTGATGGAAATATCAAATTCTTACAGACAAGAAAAACCCAAAAGAGTTCAGTACCACCAAATCAGCTTCACAAGAAATGTTAAAGGAACTTTTCTAAGCTAAAAAAAAAAAGACCACAACTAGAAGTATGAAAATTACAAAAGAAAAAATCTCACTGGTAAAGGTAAGTAGGGAGTAAAAGTAGTAAATCAACACATATAAGGTTAGTAGGAAAGTTAAAAAACAAAAGGAGCAAAATCTTCCATATTCACAAGAAGTAGTTAAGAGATACACAGACAAAAAAAAAAAAACCTGTAAAATATGATGTCAAAAACACTAAACATTGGGGAGAGGGACTAAAAATGCTAGGTTGTTAAAATGCATTCAACTTAAGAGATCAGCTATTCAAAATAATTACATGTAAATACAGATTGCTATATGTAAACCTCATGATAGCCACAAACCAGAAATCTATATCAGATACAAACATAAAAACGAGAAAGGAATCCAAAAGTAATATTAAAGAAAGCCATCAAATCACAAGGGAAGTGAACAAAAGAAGAGAAAAGGAACCAAAAAAATGGACTACAAAACAACCCCCAAACAGTTAAGAAAATGGCAATATATACATACCTATCAATACTTACTTTAAATGTAAATGGACTAAATGCTCAAATCAAAAGACATTGGGGGCTTTCCTGGTGGCACAGTGGTTGAGAGTCCACCTGCTGATGCAGGGAACACGGGTTTCTGTCCTGGTCTGGGAAGATCCCACATGCCACAGAGTGGCTAAGCCTGTAAGCCATGGCCGCTGAGCCTGTACATCTGGAGCCTGTGCTCCGCAACAGGAGAGACCACAACAGTGAGAGGCCCAAGTACCGCAAAAAAAAAAAAAAAAAAAAAGGTAAAAGACATTGAGTGGCTGCATGAATATAAAAATAAAACATTATATATATATATATATATATATATATATATATACATACTTCCTACAAAAGAATAATGTCATATCTAAAGACACACACAGACTGAAAGTGAGGGGAGGGACAAAGGTATTCAATGCAAATGAAAACAAAAAGAAAGCCTGAGTAACAGTACTTAAAACAGATAAAATAGATTTTGAAACAAAGACTGTAACAAGAGACAATGAAGGACATTATATAATAATCAAGGGATCAATTCAAGAAGAAGATATAACAATTGTAAAAACCATATGTACTCAACATGAAAGCACCTAAATATATGGGCAAACATTAAAAGACATAAAAGGAAATATTAGCAGTAACACAACAAGAGTAGGGGACTTTAACACCCCTTCACAACAATGGACAAGTCATCCAGCCAAAAATTCAATAAGGAAATTCTGGCCTTAAATAAAACAATAAGAATGATGAAGTTAATGGATATATATGGAACACTCAATCAAAAAGCAGCAGAATTAACATTCTTTTCAAGTGCACATGGAACATTCTCCAGGATAGACCACATGCTAGGCAACAATAAAAGTCTCAGTAAATTTAAGAAGACTGAGATCATATCAAGCATCTTTTCCAACCACAGTGCTGAGACTAGAAATTACCTACAAGAAAAAAAAAACAAAAAACAAAAATGCAGAAAACATAAACATGTGGAAGCTAAACAGTATGCTACTAAACAAATAGGTCACTGAAGAAATCCAAGAGGAAATCAAAAAATACCTTGAGGCAAATGGAAATGAAAACACAATAATCCAAAATATATGAGATGCAGCAAAAGCAGTTCTAAGAGGGAAGGTTATAGCTATAAAATCCTATCTCTGGAAACAAGAAAAATCTCAAATACACAACCTAAACTTACACCTAAAAGAAATAGAAAAAAAGAACAAACAAAAACCAAAGTTAGTAGAAGGAACATAATCGTAAAGAGGAGAGCAGAAATAAATGAAGTAGAGAAAAAAAGCAATTGAAAAGATTAATGAAACTAAGAGCTGGTTCTTTGAAAAAGTAAAGAAAATGGGTCAACCTTTAGCCAAACTAATAAAGCACAAAAGTGAGAGGGCCTGAATCAAATTCTTAAATGAAAAAGGAAATGTTACAACTGAAAACAGAAATACAAAGGATCATAAGGGATTATTACAAACAATTATATGCCAATAAAATTGACAACCTAAAAGAAATCAACATAGGAGATTGATTCAAGATGGTGGAGTAGAAGGACGTGTGCTCACTCCCACTTGCAAGAGCACCAGAATCACAACTAACTGCTGAACAATCATCAACAGGAAGACACTGGAACTCACCAAAAATGATACCCCACATCCAAAGACAAATGACAAGATGCAATAGACAGTAGGAGGGATGCAATCACAATAAGTCAAATCCCATAACTGCTGTGTGGGAGACTCACAAACTGGAGAACAATTATACCACAGAAGTCCACTCACTGGAGTGAAGGTTCTGAGCCACATGTCAGGCTTCCCGACCTGGCAGTCTGGCAAAGGGAGGAGGAATTCCCAGGGAATCAGGCTTTGAGTCATAGTGGGATTTGATTGCAGGACTTCAACAGGACTGGGGGAAACAGAGACTCCACTCTTGGGGGCACATACAAAGTAGAGTGTGCATCAGGCCCCGGAGGAAGGAGCAATGACTCCATAGGAGACTGAACCAGACCTACCTGCTAGTGTTGGAGAGTGGCCTACAGAAGCAGGGGTGGCTGTGGCTCACTGCAGGGTCAAGGACACTGGCAGCAGAAGTTCTGGGAAGTACTCATTGGTGTAAGTGCTCCCAGAGTCTGCCATTAGCTTCACCAAAGAGCCTGTAGTCTCCAGTGCTGGGTCACCACGGGCCAAACAACCAACAGGGAGGGACCTCAGTCCCAGGCATCAGCAGACAAGTGGATTAAAGTTTTACTGAGTCCTGCTCACCAAAGCAACACTCAACTCTACCCACCATTAGGCCCTACCATCAGGAGGTTTGCACAAGCCACTTAACCTCATCCACCAGAGGGTAGACAGAAGAAGCAAGAAGAACTACAATCCTGCATCCTGTGGAAAAAAAACCAAAATCACAGAAAGAGAGACAAAATGAAAAGGCAAAGGACTATGTCCCAGATGAAGTAACAAGATAAAACCCCAGAAAACAATTAAATGAAGTGGAAATAGGCAGCCTTCCAGAAAAAGACTTCAGAATAATGATAGTGAAGATGATTCAGGACCTCAGAAACAGAAAGAAGGCAAAGATCGAGAAGATGTAAGAAATATTTAACAAAGACCTAGAAGAACTAAAGAATAAAAAGAGATGAACAATACAATTACTGAAATGAAAAATACACTAGAAGGAATCAATAACAGAATAACTGAGACAGAAGAATGAATAAGTGAACTGGAAGACAGAATGGTGGAAATAACTGCTGTGGAACAGAATAAAGAAAAATAATGAAAATAAATGGAAACAACATAGGAGCTCCCTGGGACAACATTAGACTCACAAACATTGGCATTATAGGAGTCCCAAGAGGGGAAGAGAGATAGAAAGGACACTAGAAAATATTTGAAAAGGTTACTGTCAAAAATTTCCCTAACATGGGAAAGGGAATAGCCACCCAAGTCCAGCAAGTGCAGAGAGTCCCAGACAGCATAAACTCAATGAGAAACACACCAAGACACATAGTAATCAAATGGACAAAAATTAAGGAAAAAGAAAAACTATTAAAAGCAACAAGGGAAAAATGACAAATAACATACAAGGGAACTCCCATAAGGTTAACAGCTGATTTCTCAGCAGAAATTCTGCAAGCCAAAAGGGAGAGGCAGGATATATTTAAAGTGATGAAAGGGAAGAACCTACAACCAAGAATACCCTACCTGGCAAGGATCTTATTCAGATCAATGGAGAAATCAAAAGCTTTACAGACAAGCAAAAGCTTAGAGAATTCAGCACCACAAAACCAGCTCTACAACAAATGTTAAAGGAAATTCTCTAAGTGGAAAACACAAGAGAAGAAAAGGACCTACAAAAACCAATCCAAAACAATTAAGAAAATGGTAATAGGAACATACACATCTATAATTACCTTAAATGGGAATGAATTAAATGCTCCAGCCAAAACACACAGACTGGCTGAATGGATACAAAAACAAGACCCATAAATATGCTGTCTACAAGAGACACACATCAGACCTAGGGACACATATACACTGAAAGTGAGGGGATGGATAAAGATAGTCCATGCAAATAGAAGTCAAAAGAAAGCTGGAGTAGCAATACTCATATCAGATAAATTAGACTTTAAAATAAAGAATATTACAAAAGACAAAGAAGGACACCACATATGATCAAGGGATCAATCCAAGAAGAAGGCATAACAATTATAAATATATATGCACTCAACATCGGAGCACCTCAATACATAAGGCAAATGTTAACAGCTATAAAAGGGGAAATCGACATTAACACAATAATAGTGAAGGAGTTTAACACCTCACTTACACAAATGGACAGATTATACAGACAGAAAATTAATAAGGAAACACAAGCTTTAAATGACATGATAGACCAGATAAATTTAATTGATATTTATAAGACATTCCATCCAAAAACAGCAGGTTACACTTTTTTCTCAAGTGTGCACAGAACATTCTCCAGGTTAGACTACATCTTGGATCACAAAATCAAGCCTTGGTAAATATATGAAAATTGAAATCATATCATGCATCTTATCCAATCACAAGATTAGAAATAAATTCCAATGAAAAAATCGTAAAAAACACAAACACACGAAGGGTAAACACTATGCTATTAAATAACCAAGAGATCACTGAAGAAATCAAAAACAAATCAAAAAATACCTAGAGACAAATGACAATGGAAACACGACAATCCAAAACCTATGGGATGCAGCAAAAGCAGTTCTAAGAAGGTAGTTTATAGCAATACAATCCTACCTCAAGAAACAAGAAATATCTCAAATAAACAACCTAACTTTACACCTAAAGCAATTAGAGAAAGAAGAACGAAAAAACTGCAAAGTTAGCAGAAGGAAAGAAATCATAAAGATCAGATGAGAAAGAAATGAAAAAGAAATGAAGAAAACAATAACAAAGATCGATAAAACTAAAAGCTGATTCTTTGAGATGATAAACAAAATTGATAAACCTTTAGCAGACTCATCAACAAAAGGAGAGAGGACTCAAATCAATAAAATTAGAAATGAAAAAGGAGAAGTTACAACAGACACTGCAGAAATACAAAGCATCATAAGTGACTACTATAAGTAACTCTATGCCAATAAAATGGAAAACGTGGAAGAAATGAACAAATTCTTACAAAGGTATAACCTTCCAAGACTGAATCAGGAAGAAACAGAAAATGTGAACATACCAATCACAAGTACTGAAATTGAAACTGTGATTAAAAATCTTCCAACAGGGCTTTCCTGGTGGCTCAGTGGTTGGGGGTCCGCCTGCTGATGCAGGAGACATGGGTCCGTGCCCCGGTCCAGGAGGATGCCACATGCCACAGAGCAGCTGGGCCCATGGGCCATGGCCACTGGGCCTGTGTGTCTGGAGCCTGTGGTCTGCAATGGAAGAGGTCACAGTGGTGAGAAACCCGTGTACTGAAAAACAAAAAAATCTTCCAACAAACAAAAGCCCAGGAACATATGGCTTCACAGGCAAATTCTATCAAACATTTAGAGAAGAGCTAACACCTATTCATCTCAAACTCTTCCAAAAAAATTGCAGAGGAAGGAACACTCTCAAGCTCATTCTACAAGTCCAGCATCACCCTGATACAAAAACCAGACATATACTACAAAAAAAGAAAATTAGAGACCAATAACACTGATCAATATAGGTGCAAAAACCCTCAACAAAATATTAACAAACCAAATCTAACAACACATTAAAAAGATCATACACCATGATCAAGTGGGATTTATCCCAGGGATGCAAAGATTCTTCAATATATGCAAATCAATCAATGTGATACACCATATTAACAAACTGAAGCATAAGAACCATATGATCATCTCAATAGATGCAGAAAAAGCTTTTGACATATTTTATCACCCATTTACGATAAAACCTCTCCAGAAAGTGGGCATACAGGGAATCTACTTCAACATAATAAATGCCATATTTGAGAAACCCACAGCAAACATTATACTCAATAGTGAAAAACTGAAAGCATCTCCACTGAGATCAGGAAGAAGACAAGGTTGTCCACTCTTGCCACTATTATTCAACATAGTTTTGGAAGTCCTAACCATGGGAATCAGAGAAGAAAAAGAAACAAAAGGAATAAGAATTGTAAAAGATGAAGTAAAACTCTCACTGTTTGCAGATGACATAATACTCTACATTGAAAGTCCTAAAGATGCCATCAGGAAACCACTAAATTTCATCCATGAATTTGGTAAAGTTGCAGGATACAAAATTAATGTGCAGAAATCTCTTGCATTCCTATACATGAACAACAAGAGATCAAAAAGAGAAATTAAGGAAACAATCCCATTCATCACTGCAACAAATAGAATAAAACACCTAGGAATAAACCTACCTAAGGAGGTAAAAGAACTGTGCTCACAAAACTATAAGACACTGATGAAAGAAATTAAGGCTGACACAAACAGATGGAGAGATATACCATGTACTTGGATTGGAAGAATTGGTATTGTGAAAATGACTACTACCCAAAGCAATCTGCAGATTCAATGAATTCCTATCAAATTACCAATGGAATTTTTTACAGAACTAGAAACTAAATTTTAAAAAAAATCTTAAAATTTGTATGGAAACAAAAAAGACATCAAATAGCAAAACCAATCTTGGGAAAAAAATAAATGGAGCTGGAGGAATCAGACTCCCCAACTTCAGACAATATTTTACTGGCACAAAAACAGAAATATAGATCAATGGAACAAGACAGAAATCCCAGAGATAAACCCATGTACCTATGGTCAACTAATCTATGACAAAGGAGGCAAAGATATACAATGGAGAAAAGACAGCCTCTTCAATAAGTGGTGCTTGGAAAACTGGACAGCTACATGTAAAAGAGAAATTAGAACACTCCCTAACACCATACACAAAAGTAAACTCAAAATGGATTAAAGACCTAAATGTAAAACCAGACACTGTAAAACTCTTAGAGGAAAACATAAGCAGAACACTCTTTGACATAAATCACAGCAAGATCCTTTTTGATCCACCTCCTAAAGTAATGTAAATTAAACCAAAAATAAATAAATGGGACCTAATGAAACTTCAAAGCTTTTGCACAGCAAAGGAAACCATAAACAAGATGCAAAGACAACCCTCGAATGGGAGAAAATATTTGCAAATGAATCAACGGACAAGGATTAATCTCCAAAATATATAAACAGCTCATGCAGCTCAATATTAAAGAAACAGAGAGATCAGGGAAGATGGCGGAAGAGTAAGCCGCGGAGATCACCTTCCTCCCCACAGATACCTCACAAATACATCTACACATGGAACAATTCCTACAGAACACCCACTGAACGCTTGCAGAAGACCTCAGACTTCCCAAAAGCCAAGAAACTCACCACGTACCTGGGTAGGGCAAAAGAAAAAAGGAGAAACAGAGACAAAAGAATAGAGACGGGACCTGCACCAATGGGAGGGAGCTGTGAAGGAGGAAAGGTTTCCACACACTAGGAAGCCCCTTCACGTGTGGAGACTGCAGGTGGCAGGTGGGGGAAGCTTCGGAGTCGTGGACGAGAGCACAGCAACAGCGGTGCATAGGGCAAAATGGAGACATTCCCGCACAGAGGATCATGCCGACAAGCACTCACCAGCCCGAGAGGTTTGTCTGCTCACCAGCCGGGGTGGGCGGGGGCTAGGAGCTGAGGCTCAAGCTTCCGTGGGATCGCAGGGAGAGGACTGGCAGTGTGAACAGAACCTGAAGGGGTTAGTGCACCACGGCTAGCCGGGAGGGAGTCTGGGAAAAACTCTGGACCTGCTGAAGAGACAAGGGACTTTTTCTTCCCTCTTTGTTTCCCAGTGCACGAGGAGAGGGGATTAAGAGAGCTGCTTAAAGGAGTTCCAGAGACGGGCATGAGCCGCGGCTATCAGTGTGGACCCGAGACGGACATGAGACGCTAAGGCCACTGCTGCCACCACCAAGAAGCCTGTATGCAAGCACAGGCCACTATCCACACCACCCCTCCCAGGAGCCTGTGCTGACCGCCACTTCCAGGGTCCCGTAATTCAGGGACAACATCCCCAGGAGAACGCACGGTGCACCTCAGGCTGGTGCAATGTCACACTGGCCTCTGCCAATGCAAGCTCGTCCCGCACACTGTGCCCCTCCCTTCCCCTGGTCTGAGTGAGCCAGAGACCCTGAATCAGCTGCTCCTTTAACCCCGTCCTGTCTGAGAGAAGAATAGACGCCCTCCGGTGACCTAAATGCAGAGGAGGGGCAAATCCAAAGCTGCACCCCAGGAGCTGTGTGAAAAAAGAAGAGAAAGGGAAGTTTATCCCAGCAGCCTCAGGAGCAGCGGATTAAATCTCCACAATCAAATTGACGTACCCTGCATCGCTGGAATACCTGAATAGACAACGAATCATCCAAACTGAGGAGGTGGACTTTGAGAGCAAGATATATTATTTTTCCCCTTTTCCTCTTTTTATGAGTGTGTACGTGTATGCTTCTGTGTGAGATTTTGTCTGTATAGCTTTGCTTTCACCATTTGTCCTAGGGTTCTGTCAGTCCATTTTTGTTTGTTTGTTTTTTACTTTAAAATTTTTTTCTCAAATAATAATTATTTTATTTTAATAACTTTATTTTATTTTATTATATCCTCTTTCTTTCTTTCTACTTTTCTCACTTTTATTCTGACCTGTGTGGATGAAAGGCTATTGGTGCTTCAGCCAGGAGTCAGTGCTCTGCCTAGACCTGGGAGAGCCAACCTCAGGACACTGGTCCACAAGAAACCTCCCAGCTCCATGTATTATCAAACAGCAAAAATCTCCCAGAGATCTCCATCTCAACACAAAGACCCAGATTCACTCAACGACCAGCAAGCTACAGTGCTGGACACCCTATGCTAAACAGCTAGCAAGACAGGAGCACAAACCCACCCATTAGCAGAGAGCTGCCTAAAATAATAATAAGGCCACAGACACCCCAAATCACAACACCAGACTTGGACCTGCCCACCAGAAAGGCAAGATTCAGCCTCATCCACCAGAACACAGGCACTACTTCCCCCACCAGGAAGCCTACACAACCCACTGAACCAACTTTAGCCACTGGGGACAGACACCAAAAACAAAGGGAGTAACAACCTGAAGCCTGCAAAAAGGAGACCCCCAAAACAGTAAGATAAGCAAAATGAGAAGACAGAAAACACACAGCAGTTGAAGGAGCAAGATAAAAACCCACCAGACCTAAAAAATGAAGAGGAAATACACAGCCTACCTGAAAAAGAATTCAGAATAATGATAGTAAAGATGATCCAAAATCTTGGAAATAGAATAGAGAAAATGCAAGAAACATTTAACAAGGACCAAGAAGAACTAAAGGGGAACAAGCAACGATGAACAACACAGTAAATGAAATTAAAAATACTCTAGAAGGGATCAATAGCAGAATAACTGAGGCAGAAGAACGGATAAGTTACCTGGAAGATAAAATAGTAGAAATAACTATGGCAGAACAGAATAAAGAAAAATGAAAAGAACTGAGGACAGTCTCACAGACCTCTGGGACAATATTAAATGCACCGACATTCGAATTATAGTGGTTCCAGAAAAAGAAGAGAAAAAGAAAGGGACTTAGAAAATATTTGAAGAGATTATAGTGGAAGACTTCCCCAATATGGGAAAGGAAATAGTTACTCAAATCCAGGAAGCATAGAGAGCCCCATACAGGATAAATCCAAGGAGAAACACATCAAGACACATATTAATCAAACTATCAAAAATTAAATACAAAGAATATATATTAAAAGCAGCAAGGGAAAAACAACAAAAAACACACAAGGGAATCCCCATAAGGTTAACAGCTGATCTTTCAGCAGAAACTCTGCAAGTCAGAAGGGACTGGCAGGACATATTTAAAGTGATGAAGGAGAAAAACCTACAACCAAAATTACTCTATCCAGCAAGGAACTCATTCAGATTTGATGGAGAAATTAAAACCTTTACAGACAAGCAAATGCTGAGAGAGTTCAGCACCACCAAACCAGCTTTACAACAAATGCTAAAGGATTTTCTCTAGGCAACAAACACAAGAGAAGGAAAAGACCTAAATAACAAACCCAAAACAATTAAGAAATAGGAATAGGAATATACATATCAATAATTACCTTAAATGTAAATGGATTAAATGCTCCCACCAAAAGACACAGACTGCCTGAATGGATACAAAAACAAGACACATATATATGCTGTCTACAACAGACCCATTTCAGACCTAGGGACATGTACAGAATGAAAGTGAGGTTTTGGAAAAACATATTCCATGCAAATTGAAATCAAAAGAAAGCTGTAGGGCTTCCCTGGTGGCGCAGTGGTTGAGAGTCCGCCTGCCGATGCAGGGGACATGGGTTCATGCCCTGGTCTGGGAAGATCTCACATACCGCGGAGCAGCTGCCCCCGTGAGCCATGGCTGCTGAGCCTGCATGTCTGGAGCCTGTTGATCCGCAATGGGAGAGGCCCACATACCACAAAAAAAAAAAAAAAAAAGCTGGAGTAGCAATTCTCATATCAGACAAAATAGACTTTAAAATAAGGACTATTATAAGAGACAAAGAAGGACACTAAATAATGATCAAGGGATTGATCCAAGAAGAAGATATAACAATTTTAAATATTTATGCACCCAACATAGGAGCACCTCAATACATAAGGTAATTAGTAACAGCCATAAAAGGGGAAATCAATAGTAACATATTCATAGTAGGGGACTTTAGCACCCCACTTTCACCAATGGACAGATCATCCAAAATGAAAATAAAAGGAAACACAAGCTTTAAATGATACATTAAACAAGATGGAATTAATTGATCTTTATAGGAAATTCCATCCAAAAACAACAGAATACACATTCTTCTCAAAGACTCATGGAACATTGTCCAGGATATATCATATCTTGGGTCACAAATAAAGCCTAGGTAAATTTAAGAAAACTGAAATTGTAGCAAATATCTTTTCTGACCACAATGCTATGAGACTAGATATCAATTACAGGAAAAGACCTGTTAAAAATACAAACACATGAAGGCTAAACAACACACTACTTAATATGAAGTGGTCACTGCAAAAATCAAAGACAAAATCAAAAAATACCGAGAAACAAATGACAATGGTGAGACGACCACAGAAAACCTATGGTATGCAGCAAAAGCAGTTCTAAGAGGGAACTTAATTGCAAAACAATTCTACCTTAAGCAACAGGAAACATCTCAGAAAAACAACCTAACCCTGCACCTAAAACAATTCGAGAAAGAAGAACAAAAAAAACCCAAACTTAGCAGAACGAAAGAAATCATAAAGATCAGATCAGAAATAAGTTAAAAAGAAATGAAGGAAACAATAGCAAAGATCAATAAAACTAAAAGCTGGTTCTTTGAGAAGATAAACAAAATTGATAAACCATTAGCCAGACTCATCAAGAAAGAAAGGGAGAAGACTCAAATCAATAGAATTAGAAATGAAAATGGAGAAGTAACAACTGACACTGCAGAAATACAAAAGATCATGAGAGATTACTACAAGCAATGCTATGCCAATAAAATGGAAAACCTGGAAGAAATGGACAAATTCTAAGAAATGCACAATCTGCCAAGACTGAATCAGGAAGAAATAGAAAATATGAACAGACCATTAGAAGCACTGAAGTTGAAACTGTGATTAAAAATCTTCCAACAAACAAAAGCCCAGGACCAGATGGCTTCACAGGCAAAATCTATCAAATATTTAGAGAAGAGCTAACACCTATCTTTCTCAAACTCTTCCAAAATATAGCAGAGGGAGGAACACTCCCAAACTCATTCTACGAGGCCACCATCACCCTTACACCAAAACCAGACAAAGAGGTCACAAAGAAAGAAAACTACAGGCCAATATCACTGTTGAACATATATGCAAAAATCCTCAACAAAATACTAGCAAACAGAATCCAACAGCACATTAAAAGGATCATACAGTATGATCAAGTGGAGTTTATTCCAGGAATGCAATGATTCTTCAATATATGCAACTCAATCAACATGGTACACCATATTAACAAACTGAAGCAGAAAAACATATGATCATCTCAAAAGAAGCAGAGAAAGCTTTTGAAAAAATTCAGCACCCATTTATGATAAACACCCTGCAGAAAGTAGGCATAGAGGGAACTTTCCTCAACATAATAAAGGCCATATATGACAAACCCACAGCCAACATCATCCTCAGTGGTGAAAACCTGAAAGCATTTCCAATAAGATCAGGAACAAAACAAGGTTGCATATTCTATCCACTTTCATTCAACATAGTATTGGAAGTTTTAGCCACAGCAATCAGAGAAGAAATGGAAATAAAGGGAATCCAAATCGGAGAAGAAGTAAAGCTGTCACTGTTTGCAGATGACATGATACTATATATAGAGAATCATAAAGATGCTACCAGAAAACTACTAGAGCTAATCAATGAATTTGGTAAAGTAACAGGTTACAAAATTAATGCAGAGAAATCTCTGGAATTCCTATACACTAATGATGAAAAATCTGAAAGTGAAATCAAAAAACACTCCCATTTACCATTCAATAAAAAGAATAAAATATCTAGGAATAAACCTACCTAAGGAGACAAAAGGCCTTTATGCAGAAAATTATAAGACACCGATGAAAGAAATTAAGTATGATACCAATAGATGGAGAGATATACTGTGTCCTTGGATTGGAAGAATCAACATTGTGAAAATGACTCTACTACCCAAAGAAATCTACAGATTCAATGCAATCCCTATCAAACTAACACTGGCATTTTTCACAGAACTAGAACAAAAAAATTCACAAATTGTATGTAAACACAAAAGACCCTGAATAGCCAAAGCAATCTTGAGAATGAAAAATGGAGCTGGAGGAATCAGGCTCCCTGACTTCAGACTATACCACAAAGCAACAGTAATCAAGACGGTATGGTACTGGCACAAAAACAGAAAGATAGATCAATGGAACAGGATAGAAAGCCCAGAGATAAACCCATGCACATATGGTCACCTTATCTTTGATAAAGGAGTCAGAAGTGTACAGTGGAGAAAGGACAGCCTCTTCAATAAGTGGTGCTATGATAACTGGACAGGTACATGTAAAAGTATGAGATTAGAACACTGCCTAACACCATACACAAAAATAAGCCTAAAGTGCAATAAAGACCTAAATGTAAGGCCAGAAACTATCAAACTCTTAGAGGAAAACATAGGCAGAACACTCTATGACTTAAATCACAGCAAGATCCTTTCTGACCCACCTCCTAGAGAAATGGAAATAAAAACAAAAATAAACAAATGAGACCTAATGAAACTTCAAAGCTTTTGCACAGCAAAGGAAACCATAAACAAGACCAAAGGACAACACTCAGAATGGGAGAAAATATTTGCAAATGAAGCAACTGATAAAGAATTAATCTCCAAATTTTACAAGTAGCTCATGCAGCTCAATAACAAATAAACAAACAACCCAATCCAAAAATGGGGAGAAGACCTAAATAGACATTTCTCCAAAGAAGTTATACAGATTGCCAACAAACACATGAAAGAATGCTCAACATCATTAATCATTAGAGAAATGCTAATCAAAACTACAATGAGATATGATCTTATACCAGTCAGAATGGCCATCATCAAAAATTCTAGAAACAATAAATGCTGGAAAGGGTGTGGAGAAAAGGGTAAACTCTTGCAATGCGGGTGGGAATGTGAATTGGTTCAGCCACTATGGAGAACAGTATGGAGGTTCCTTAAAAAACTACAAATAGAACTACCATATGACCCAGCAATCCCACTACTGGTCATATACCCTGAGAAAACCATAATTGAAAAAGAATCATGTACCAAAATGTTCATTGCAATTCTATTTACATAGCCAGGAGATGGAAACAACCTAAGTGTCCATCATCGGATGAATGGATAAAGAAGATGTGGCACATATATACAATGGAATATTACCCAGCCATATAAAGAAATGAAATTGAGTTATTTGTAGTGAGGTGGATGGACCTAGAGTCTGTCATACAGAGTGAAGTAAGTCAGAAAGAGAAAGGCAAATACCATATGTTAACACATATATATGGAATCTAAAAAAAGAAAATGTCATGAAGAAACTAGGGGTAAGATGGGAATAAATACACAGACATACTAGAGAATGGACTTGGGGATATGGGGAGGGGGAGGGGTTAGCTGGGGAGGGGGAAGGGTGAGCTGTGATGGGTGAGAGTGGCATGGGCATGTATACACTACAAAACATAAAATAGATAGCTAGTGGGAAGCAACCACATAGAACAGGGAGATCAGCTCGGTTCTTTGTGACCACCTAGAGGGGTGGGATAGGGAGGGTGGGAGGGAGGGAGACACAAGAGGGAAGAGATGTGGGAATATATGTATATGTATAACTGATTCACTTTTTTATAAAGCAGAAACTAACACACCATTGTAAAGCAATTATAGTCCAATAAAGATGTTTAAAAAATAAATGAAATGAATTAATGAAAGAAACAAACAACCCAATCCAAAAATGGGCAGAAGACCTAAATAGACATTTCTCCAAAGAAGACATACATATGGCCAAGACGCACATGAAAAGCTGCTCAACATCACTAACTATTAGAGAAATGCAAATCAAATTGCAATGAGGTATCACCTCACATCAGTTAGAATGGGCATCATCAGAAAATCTACAAACAACAAATGGTGGAGAGGGTGCAGAGAAAAGGAAACCCTCTTGCACTGTTGGTGGGAATGTACATTGATACAGCCACTATGGAGAACAGTATGGAAGTTCCTTAAAAAACTAAAAATAGAATTACCATATCATCCAGCAGTCCCACTACTGGGCATATACCCAGAGAAAACCATAAGTCAAATACACATGCACCCCAATGTTCATTGCAGCACTATTTACAATAGCCAGGTCATGGAGACAACCTAAATGCCCATCGACAGATGAATGGTTAAAAAAGTTTTGGTACATATATACAATGGAATATTACTCAGCCATAAAAAGGAATGAAATTGAGGCATTTGTTGAGACGTGGATGGATCTAGAGACTGTCACACAGAGTGAAGTAAGTCAGAAAGAGAAAAACAAATATCGTATATTAACACATGTATGTGGAACCTAGAAAATGGTACAGATGAACCGGTTTGCAGGGCAGAAGCTGAGACACAGTTGTAGAGAACAAACATATGGACACCAAGTGGGGAAAACTGGTGGGGTGGGGATGGTGGTGTGCTGAATTGGGCGATTGGGATTGACATGTATACACTGATGTGTATAAAATTGATGACTAATAAGAACCTGCAATATAAAACAAACAAACAAACAAACAAAAACAACTAATACTAAACTTTCTTTGGGTTATTTGTATGGAAATATGTTAATATAAATGTGTCAGACATTACACGACATTTCTAAAAATCTTATATGTTCTAGTATAATGTTATGTCATATTCTAGTTATTACTTTAAAATGTATATCTCAGAAATAACTAAATTTCCTTGTCAATTGCATTATTATGAACTTTCATCAAATCTTTAACTGTGGTCATTTTTAAATCTTTTTTTCATTTACAGACAGTTCTGGGTGTACTCTGATGCTTTTGCAAATATGTTCCTATAAAACGGTTTCATCTTCAAGGAATTCATGGAAAAGACTCTGACAAGTACAGGTTTCTGGTAACTGACTATACTGCTGAACTGAATGAATAAGCATTTTCAGAACTCTAATGGAAAACTGATGAATTCATAAAAGTTCTAACAAAAGATCAAGATGAAAAAATATTAATTACATGGGACTGAGTGAACTGATGAGGATGATTATAATTTTTGTGACTTTCTGTTTGAATTAAAAAAAAAAACTATAATCTTGAAGAAGGTGGTTTGAAGCTGCATAGGTCTTATCCCAAAGTCTAAGAAACCAATATGGAGGTTCTGCTAATTACCAAATATGTTCATAATAATTATGCCTTTAGGAAAAGGAGAGGGGACAAATAGGCACTGGTGCACTCTGTGGACCCACTGTTAGCAGAGGATTTAGAAAAGACTGGATTTATTACTTCACTCCCATATTCTGGTACTCTAACAGGGAGAACATGATGATGTTTCAGTGTCAACCTAAACCCTGTGCCCAAAACCCTTGAAATGTTTGGGTATTTTCTTCGTTGACTAAATGGTCTTAGGTTAGGTCCCTTTGGGGAAGGGTTGAGAAAATTGTTAACTTATTCACTTGCCATGGTGATACAAGATAAGGATACAGGTCCTTGGGACTCACTCTTTCAATGGGTGAGACTTGCCAGTCTTCATAATTATATGTTTATATAAGTCTCACCACAATCCCTGTAATTAAAATAGCTGATATTATATAGGTGTCGTGTCTCAACAGATAAGGTTCAGGGAATTTAGGCCACACAAACTGTAAGTTACAAACCTATGTTTCTACCAATGTCTTTCTTGTTTGTGAAACAGTGTTCTTCTTCTTAAGCCAAATACTATCCTGGAGTGTCTGTGGCTACAATAAATTTACCCAGAATAAGATTATATTCAGATCATTCTTTGTATCTGAAAAGCAAAGCTGAAAGGCAAAAGAATAGGTGAAAATGTCAGTACTTCCCTGGGCTGTGGTATTTGCTTGTAAATTTGTCATTCTTGTATCCTGTGAAATGAAATGAAAAAATCCTGACCTTTTTTCACTTTAGGATATTCCCACTGTTAGGACAACTACTGAGAAGGGAAAACTTGAATGACCTAGGTATAGTATAACAGTGATTATTTTGGTGACTGAATATCAGCATACAATTAATAAATACTTTATGAAACATGAAAAAGAAAATAATACAGTAAAAGAATCATACACCATGACCAAGTGGGATATATCCCAGGGATTCAAGGATGATTTAATATCCACAAATTAATCCATATACAACTCAATAACAAATTGAAGAACACAAGTCATATGATCACCTAAATAGATGTGGAAAAAGATTTTGATAAAATCCAACATCTATTTATGACAAAAACTCTCCCCAAAGCAGGTATAGAGGGAATATATCTCAACATAATAAAGGCTGTATATGACAACACAGAGCTAACATCATATGCAACAGTGAAAAGATGAAAGCATTTTCTCTAAGATCAGGAACAAGATAAGGATCCCTACTCTCTTTACTTTTATTCAACATAGTATTGGAATTACTAGACAATTAGAGATGAAAAAAGAATAAAAATAATTCAATTTGGAAAGGAAGAAGTATAACTGTCACAGTTTGCAGATGTTATGTTACTATACATAGAAAATGCTAAAGATGCCATCAAAAAACTTCTAGACCTCATCAGTGAATCTGGTAAAGTTTCAGGATACAAAGTTAATATACATAAATCTGTTGCATTTCTATACACTAACAACAAGTGATCAGAAAGAGAAATTTAGAAAACAATCCTAGTTATATTGCATCAAAAAAAAATATACCTTGGAATAAATCTAACTAAGAAGGTAAAAGAACTGTACTTGGAAATCTATCAGACACTGATGAAAGTAACTAAAGATGACACAAACAGATGGCAAGATAAACCATGGTCATAATCAGAAGAATTAATATTGTTAAAATGACCACACTACCCAAGGCAATCTACCGAATCAATGTAATCCTTATCAAAACACCAATGGCATTTTCCACAGCACCAGAACAAATAATTTTAAAATCTGTATGGTAACACAAAAGACCACAGATAGCCAAAACAATATTGAGAAAGAACAGAGTGGAGGTATCATTCACACTTTCTTTAGACTATACTACAAAGCTACACAGTAATCAAAACAGTATGTTACTGGCACAAAAATAGACCCAAAGATTAATGGAATAGAATAGGGAGTCCAGAAATAAATCTACACACTTATGGTTGATTAATCTACAACAAAGGAGGCAAGAATATAAATGGGAAAAGGTCCCTTCAGTAAGTGTGCTGGGAAAACTGGACAGCCACATGTGAAAGAATAAAATTAGAACATTTTCTCATACAATTTACAAAAATAAGCTCAAAATATATTAAAGACCTAAATGTAAGGCCAAAGACCATAAAATTCCTAGAGGAAAACATAGACAGAACACCCTGACATAAATCATAGCAATATTTATTTGGCTCTGTCTCCTCAGGCAAAGGAATCAAAAGCAAAAAATAAAGAAGTGGGACCTAATTAAACTTAAAAGCTTTTGCACAGGAAAGGAAACTTTTGACAAAACAAACAAACAAAAAACCCTATGGAATGAGAGAAAATATTTGCAAATGACATGACCAATAAGGGGTCAATATCCAAAATATATAAACAGATCATAAAATTTGATATCAGAAAAACAAACAACCCAATTTAAAAATGGGCAGAAGAACGTGAATAGACATTTTTTCCAAAGAAGACATACAGATGGCTGACAGGTACATGAAAAAATGTTCAACGTCTCTAATTATCATGGAAATGCAAATCAAAACTACAATGAGATATTACCTCACAATTGTCAGAATGGCTATTATTAAAAAAACAACAAATAACAAATGTTGGCAAGAATATGGAGAAAAGCAAACACTTGTACACTGTTGGTGGGAATGTAAATTTGTGCAGCCATTATGGAAAACAGTATGGAGTTTCCTAAAAAAAACTAAAAGTAGAGCTACCATATGACCCAACAATTCCACTCCTTGTTATATATCTGAAGAAAACAGAAATACAAATTCAAAAAACATACATGTACCCCAATGTTCATAGCAGCATTATTTACAACAGCCAAGATATGGAAACAACTTAACTGTCCATCCAGATGAATGGATAAAGAAAACTTTGTGTGTATGTGTGTAACACTACTCAGACATAAAAAATAAAAAAGAATGAAATCTTGCCATTTGAGACAGCATGGATGGACCTAGAGGGTATTATGTTTAGTGAGATAACTCAGACAAAGACAAAAACTCTATGTTATCACTTATATGTGGAATCTAAGAAATAAAACTAACATGAATATAACAGAAAAGAAACAGATTCACTGATATAGAAAACAAATGAGTGGTTATCAGTGGGGAGAGGGAAGAGGAGAGGGGGAGGAAATGGGTAGTAGTTACATACAAACTACTATGTATAAAGTGAATAAGTTACAAGGATATATTGTACTGTGCAGGGAATGTAGCCAATATTTTATATGAACTATTTTATAACAACTATAATCTTTAAAAATTGCAAATCACTGTGTTGTATACCTGAAATTTATATAATACTGTAAATCATCTATACATCAATTAAAAAATAATAATTTTTAAAAGGTCAAATAACTATGGAGTAAAAAAGTGAATTTTAGTAGAACATTTTACTTATTAAAGACAGATGCAATTCTCAAGAACAGATGCTGGATTAAAAACAAACAAAATTGAGTGTGACTATCTTTCTGAGATGATTTATTTAAAAACTGACATGAGAGACAGAGGACTTGGCTAAAAGACCTCTCAAAATTCCTTCAATCTCATGATATTCTGTGTACAAAGCCACCCAAGAAGACCCAGAGCATCTGTGCTCCAGTTACCATCAATGTAACTTTTTCCTGTGTTTCCAGTGTGTGTGTAACAGAGAAAAACAAACCTGACTCCATATTGGACCTATTCCTTTAGTGCTAACCTTTATACTCTGTTGCCTGTGCTTAGTCATGCTGACTCTGTACATTTGTGAAAGAATGTTGCTTATAGCCTGAAATATACATAATTGCCCTTTCTCAATGCTCTGCCTCCAGGCCTCACTTTTTAAGATACACTTTTCCATTCATACAGAGATAAAAAGTTGCAGAACAGAAAATAACAATTGTCTTTTTGGACGTTTATAGGGATATTGTGACCAGATATAGGTGGACAGCTGCAAAAACAAAGGATTCCAGCACCAAGAAGTTTGCAACAACAAGCCACATCCTCTCCTCTTTTAGTATTAAAAAAAGCCTGAATTCTAACCCAGGTAAGATGGTTCTTTGAGACACTAGTCCACCATCTTCTTGTTCTGCTGGCTTTCTGAATAAAGTTGTTATTTTCTTGCCCTAACACATTGTCTCTCCATTTATTGACCTGTCCTGCAGTGAGCAGTACAAGCTTGGACTCGGTAATATGAGGACACACCTTCACTATTTCTTGTTCTTTTCCAGAGTGGAAAAGAGAGGCAATGGTTGAAGATCTGATGCATTCATTGTAGTGCATCACTGTTATATCTCTATTGTCCAACACACTTAATATAATGTCACCAAAACAGCTCCTCATGAACCTATTAGCACAAAAAGAAAAAGTTGTTTTTAATTACATTGGATAAGAAAATTAAAAAAATGAATTTACTGCATTTTCAGCAAGGTGTTACTCTCAAATGAAGTGGGCAACAGAAACAAAGACAATTATAAGTTATGAATATGACCACATATAATTTTAAAGTGACTTTCGTGTGTATAGAGTCCATGTCATGCTTTTTTAGCTGACAAATTCCTGGAAGCACAGATCCAGGGAATGTCATTTTGGGGAGATGGATACAACTTGAGCACAATGAAAAGTACTAGTGTACACTTTTAAGACCATACTAAAGAGTACTTTAAATGTACTTTTGTCTTTTTTTTTTTTTTTTTTTTTTGGCTTTTCCTAGTGATAAGGTTGGACAGCAGTGCTGGGAATATTTACCAGGATTGGTCTAATGGAAAATTCTAAAAATCCTCCAAGTATTGTATGTCAAGTTGCCTGATCCCTTCAAGGACAGAAGTCTCCACTGTATGTGCAGATATTTAATAGACCTGGCCAGGAGAGAGCTGAAAAGGGTACAATGCTCAAGTGTCCTGAAATTACAGACCTAATTTACTCAAGTCCTCAAAGGCACTAGCTCTAGGTGAAAGGCCCAAAGGCAATGTCCAGCAGTTCTTTGGCTTTTAATTAGAACCACAATTGTTCCTTGAATCACATTTGGTATTAGTTGGTCTTGGGATTTAGTAAAGCAGACTGGAATGTGTTTCCTGATTTTTCACAAAAATTATCCTTCCTCCATGAGCTGTACAAATAGACACAACTTTCTCATCAGCTTGGCATGGGGTGTCTCTCCTTTCCACTCTCTAGCACAATAACTGAGTAAATCAACTTCCACCTCCATGCTGAGGTTCCCTGAACCAAGTAAAAAGAAAGAAAATTGGTGAATTTTCCCTTTTCTCTCCCGTCTTGAACTCTCTCTGAACCTTAAAAATAAAACATATGCATGAAAATATTTACTTTTAAATCGTTTTAGCAGCTATCCAATCCACCTAAAAGAAAAAGGGGACAATAATATCAAATTGCTACTTTGAAGAGCAAGGGTATTTTTGAAATTTAAAGATGATGCAACCACCTACCATTTCAGCTGGTGTCCTGAATATAGATGCAGCCTTCTGAAGTAGCAGAGGTCAGTCACCAGAAATGAAACAGCCAGCATCATTGACTCTTTTGCTACTTGCCACATAGTAGCTAAGGCTTGGCTGTGAGTAACGTCCAGGAGTGAACTTGGTCATTTTGTATAAAAGTTTAATAATAATAATAATAAGCACATCACAAAAGAAAAACAGTATAGTACTGCCATAAAAAGACACATAGACAAATGAAATAGAGAGCTCAGATATAAACTAATACTTATGTGGGTGATTAATCTATGACAAAGAAGGCAAGAATATACAATGGGGAAAAGACTGCCTCTTCAATAAATGGTGTTGAGAAAACTGGACAGCTACATGCAAAATAACTGGACTATTCTCTCACATCATGCACAAAAATAAATTCAAAAATGGATTAAAGACTTAAATGTAAGAATGAAACCACAAAGCCTCTGGATGAAAACATAGGCAGGATACTCCTTGACATCAGTATTAGAAATAAGATATGTCTCCTCAGGCAAGGGAAACAAAAGCCAAAATAAACAAATGAGACTACGTTGAACTAAAAAGCTTTCGAAAAGTGAAGGAAACTATCAAAAAATGAAAGGGCTGCTTAGTAAATGGGAGAAGATACTTGCAAATGATATATCCGATAAGGAGCTAATAACCAAAAAATTCGTATGAATTCAACATCAAGAAAACAATCTGACTGAAAAATGGACATAGATTTGAATAGATAATTTTCCAAAGAAGATATACAGATGGCCAAACAGGCATATGAAAAAGTGCTCATCACTAAGCATCAGGGAAATGGAAATCAAAGCCATAATGAGATATCACCTCCTACCTGTTAGAATGGCTATTATCAAAAAGACAACAAATTATAAGTGTTGGCAAGGAATTGAAGAAAAGGAAAGTCTCATGAACTGTTTAAGGGAGATGCAAACTGGTGCAGCCACTGTGAAAAACAATATGGAGATTCCTCAAAAAATTAAAAATAGTACTACCATATAATCCAGCAATTCCACTTCAGGTATTTATCTGAAAAAAACAAAAACACTAATTCTAAAAGCTATGCAGCCCTATGTTCACTGCAGTATTATTTACAATAGTCAAGATATGGAAGTAACCAAAAAGTCCATCAATAGATAATGGATAAATAAGATGGAATGGAATATTACTCAGCCATAAAAAGAATGAAATCTTGCCATTTGAGTCAATATGGTTGGACCTGGAAGGTATTATGCTTAACGAAATAAGTCAGACAGAGAAAGACAAATTCTGTATGATTTCACTTATATGTGGAGTCTAAAAAAACAAAACAAATGAACAATGAAACAGAGTTATAGATAGAACAAACTGGTGGTTACCAGAGGGGAGGGGGAGTGGGAGGGAAGAAGCAGGCGAGAGAATGAGAGGTACAAATTTACATTTGCAAAATAAATGATTCAATAGTATGAAATATACAGTGTAGGGAATGTAGTCAAGAACTATGTAATATCTTTGTATGGTGACAGATGGTAACTAGATTTATCACGGTGATCACTTTGAAATGTATAGAAATATCAAATCGCTATGCAGTGTACCAGGAATGAACATAGTATTGTAATTCAGTTATACTTCAACAATAAAAAACAAACTCATAGAAAAGATATACAATTTGTGGTTACCAGAAGTGGAAGTTGGGGGTAAGAGGAATTAGATAAAAGCAGTCAAAATGTATAAACTTCCAGTCATAAGACAAATAAGTACTAGGGATGTAATGTACAACACGATAAATATAATTAAAACTGTTGTATTTTATATATGAAAGTTGTTAAGAGAATAAATCCTAAGAGTTCTCATCACAAGGCAAACATTTTTTCTATTAAATTTTGTCTCTATATGAGATGATGGATGTTCACTAAACTAATTGTGATAATCATACCATGATGTAAGTGAAATCATTATGTTGTACACCTTTAATCTATTCAGTGCTGTATGTCAATTATATCTCAATAAAACTGCATGAAAACAATGAAGACATAAAATAGGCTTGACTTTAATGTACTGTCCCCAAACGATCTCCAGAGCAAACTCCAGACAAAGAAAACAGATTTAAGTTACTGTGCCTAGCAAAAACAATGTGAGATTCATAGCATTCATTGCCTAATATTTATTATGTTATTTGTAAAGTATTTGGGTTATTTTTAAAGATAGAGTTCAAATTTGTCATCTCTTTCTTGAATCTCATTCTCTTTTTGATTGTTTCAGCTCCTTTTTCTCAACAAATTGTTTCATCTTTAAAATATATTTATTGGTCATATTCATTGTTCATTCCAAAAACTGCTTATTGAAAATAATTGTTCAAGCAATAATCATTGGATATTTCAAAACTTTGAAAATAAAAGCAGATATAAAAAGAAAATAAGGAGCTTCCCTTGTGGCACAGTGGTTGAGAGTCCACCTGCCGATGTAGGGGACACGGGTTCGTGCCCCTGTCCAGGAAGATCCCACATGCCGCGGAGTGGCTAGGCCCGTGAGCCATGGCCGCTGAGCCTGCGCATCCGGAGCCTGTGCTCTGCAACGGAAGAGGCCACAACAGTGAGAGGCTTGCATATCGCAAAAAAAAAAAAAAAAGAAAAGAAAATGCATCTATAATCCCTAGCAAGGATGATTAACATGCATTTGAAGCTTCTTCCATTGTCTGTCTGCATATATTTTTTCTAACGTTTGCTAATAATGTAGTTTTTAATCTTTCTTTTCTCATATATTATTACTACATGTCATTGTTTTTTCAAAAACATACTTTGATGTGGGTCTGGAATAGTCTATATAATCAAGGCTTTTTAAAAACTATCCCACCAGGGTAGGCATGTGAATTGTTTTTAATTCTGCACTATTTTAAACAGTGCTGTGGAAGCATCCTTGTACATGAATCTTTGTTAGAATTTCTGAGAAGCTCTTGAATAAGTGTGTCAAATGGCTGTTGTTTAGGTGTTCTAGATACATATTGACAAATGAGTTTCAAGAAAGATTATACCTACTTACACTTTTAACAAGTAAGAGGGTATGAACATGTTTATTATTAAACTCAAACACACAGACACTTATACACAACATAAAAATGCATCTTATTCTTTTATCCCATTATTTCTTAATATAGATCTCTATGATAACTTAACATTTCTCCTTGTGTAGAAAGTCACAGAATTTTAAAGTTGAAATAAAAAACCTTTTTGCCTATGAGAACATTGAGAACCAGAGGTGTCAAGTAGCCTGCCAGAAGTCATACCATTAGCAAGGGGCAGGGTCAAGACATATGATAGCCAGTTTAGTATCCATTTTACTTCACTGTAAAGCCCTCAAGTCCTTCAATGGACTATTAGAAGCAAGGTTCCTATAACTGTCATCTTAAGTCCTCTCCTAATGAAAAATTCTAAGCCAAAATTAACATTTTAATTACCAATGACATTATGTTTACTCATATGACATGGATAACTAAGAAAAGTACATCAAGTAAAAGAGGTTATCATTGGTTTCCTTATAAGAAATACTTGACTCAAGCAATGAGTTTAGTTTTAGGAATAATTCCCATAATTAATAATTTCCATAATTCGCATACATTCAAAAAAGGCGTATCAGTCAAGAGAATGTAGCACTCAGGTCTCTGGCTGTGAGTATATAATTTCCTAATGGCTCCAGCTGCTGCACATTGAATCCACCACTGTGTTTTACCAAGACCACACTTCCCAGGAGCTACATCCAGCCAAAGATTGCATGTGGCAGAGAAGCAAATTTTCCTGCAAGATGGGAGACTCTCCTAATAGGTGATGTTGGCTTGAAGATTACATATTTTGCTGGCTGATTCCTTCCTAAAACTCTGCTGTGGTGTAGACACTTTCTTCTCCTGTCCTCCTTCCACTAGCCCTTCTTTTACAGGCATCAGTTCTGCAGTATGGTCTAAAGACTCCCTGTATTCTCCTACTCCTTCTCCTTCTATCATACTCAGGTGTTCTTTTTCATGTATAATCCCATCTTAGAGTCTACTTTTCAGTTGGACCTGAACTAACATATAAGACGAAGAGTGTAAAGAGCTAATGGATCCATTCATAAGCTGAGGATTTTTTTACATATAAATAAGTAGGTATCATGTAATTATTTCTTTTAAAAGTCCCACAGCTGATAGGATGTCCTCACTGTTGACCCCTGAACTGAGTTTGGTGCTCCACAAATGTTTTTTTCAAAGTCTAGGCTAGCTTGTTTTGTTTTGTTTTGCTAATTAGAAGTCTAGTATTCACTTCAGTATATCTATCCTTACCCTCAAAAGGGACAAGTGGTAGAATATGTGTTATCTTGTCAAAATTTCTTACATTAAAATACTTCAAAATTCAAAGCAGATGTGTGTGCTTAATTTAACAGTAATATATACCCTAGGGGCAGTTAGTTATACTAATCAGAAATCCAGAGGTGGTGACAAGAAGTGATTTTACCTAAATATACAGCACAGGGTTTGTTAAGTAGCATAAGTAATATTAGACATAATTTTTCACTGATTAAATGAGTGTTCTTTTTTAAAGATACAGAGCTGACTAGACTTCCAGATGTTGCAAACTCCATTCTACTTGAATGAACCTTCAGGGCAGAACACCAAATCTACAACTTCACTTGGCTGTACACACACAAACACACTGAAGGTCTCCAAAGCTGAACTGAACAGAAGACTAGCTGATCAGACATCAGCATAACATCAGCCTTGAAGTAAATCTTCCTTTCCAGGCACTTTGTGGGAGTGCCTGAAGAGAGAGGACAAGTAGAGACTTAAAATTACAAGATCAGGTTAAATGTGTGTGTGTGAGTGTGTGTGTGTGCATGTGCCTGTGCATATATGCCTTCCTAGTAATAAATATGTGTGCTGGTGGCAAAATTTAGACTGAAAGCTGATAATGAGATTGTAGTGAAGGTAGTATAGTTTATATCTTGCTCTGGCAGGGGTTTATTAGATCTTAAAATTGTTGAATGACCAAAGTTACTTAGGTCAGTTCACAAAACTAAGTGTTATGTTTTATGCCAGATACCTGAAAGTTCAGGATATCTTTGCATTATGTGAGAAAAGTGGATGGGGAATTCCTGAACTTCTTTCATCCATTACTTGTCTCAGGTTCTCTGTTTAGGTCACATTGGGATCTGTATTCAGGGACTCAAAGTTTTGCGAGATGCAGCAGCTGCAATTGGGCAATTAAATCAGTGGAGCAGGATTTGTTCTTATTGAGCTTCCACAGAATGAAAAGGTAAAAAAAAAATTTTCTTTTAAACTCACTCAAAATAACAGAGGCAGTGTGCTCTCAATTAATGATATATGTTATAGTTTGGGTTTTTTTGGGGGAGTGTGTGGTTTTTGGGGGGGTGTTTTGCATTAGGTTTTTGCTGGAATACTACATCATCATTTATTCCTACCTATAGTAGTGTTAAGCCCAACTTTTTGACTCTTCAGAAAACCTGTTCCTATAGTAGGAAAATATTGATTAAATCTATTTACAGAAGTGCCTTGTTGGGGAAAAGCATAGAAGAGTGAAGCAATGGAAAATCCCAATTTTTAGCCAACATGTCTTCTCACCAGGACAGACTTAAATTGTATTAGAGGAAATGTAACAAAGTTGAATCACACAAAATTATACCTCAAGATTGCAAAATTATCTCTAGATTACTCTAACAAACATCTCACAAAAACAAATGCCAATGGTCCATGCTAGCTAATAGTATTAAGAAAATGAGGTACTTTGGCTAGGACTTGAGAGAGATTAAATAAGAATGGTAGCTATTTTATACATACATCTGTCTACAGCAAAAATTGTATCATTATATTGAGACTGTAATGCATGTAGCTATGCTACATGTGACAAGTATAATATTAAAGATGGGTGATAGAAAAGAGATTTATGTGGTCACACATTTATGATAGTTTACCTGAACAGTTATAATCTAAACATTAAGTAGACTAAGAAAAGCTGAGAATGTATATTCAATCTCCAGAGCAGCCAGTAAAAAATAAGACAAAGAAATAAAGTTTAGCTGAAAAGTCAATAAATAAGTTAAAATGGGATTCTAAAAAAAAAAATATTTAATCCAAAAGAAGAAAGGATTATACCAAAGAAACAAAAAACAGAGAAGAGATAAAACACAAAACAAATAGTAAAGTGATAGATCAAAATACAGCCACATCAAAAAAATTTAAATATTAGTGAACTAACCACTCCAATGAAAACCAGACATAAGAATGGATAAAAAAGCAAAACTCAACTGCATCCTGTCTAAAAGAAACCATCTTCAAATATGAACATGCAAAGAAGTTGAAAATAAGTAGATGGACAAAAATAAGCCATATAAGAGTAAAAACAAAGGACGTTTATAGTGGTAAAAGGATAAGACATCTAGAAGACACAACAATTATAAATTTGTATGTACTTTATAATGGAGCTTCAAAGTACATGATGAAAATGCTGGCAGAATTTAAGAGAGAAATAGAAAATTTCATAAACACAGTCAGAGATTTAACAAACCTCTTCCAGCAGTTGATAAGAAAAAAGGTCTCAAAACAATAACTTGAGCTTCCACCCAAGAAACTAGAAAACTAAGAACATATTAAATCCAAAGCAAACGGAAAGATAAAACAATAAAAGTAAAGCAGAAATCTATTAAATTGGCAAAAGTAAATAGAGAAAAAAATCAATGAAATAAAAAACTGGTTCTTTGAAAAAATTGGCAAAATTGATAAACCTCTAGCTATAATGATAAAGAAAAAAAAAGAGCAAAAGGAGAAACAAATGTCTAGGAATGAAGAAGATATCACTACAAATTGGAAAGGAGGAGGTGAAACTGTCCTTTTTTCCCACAGATGACATGACTATTTTAGAAAACCTGAAGAGTATCCAAAACTTCTACTAGAACTGTTAAGTGATTTAACAAGGTTGTGGAATACATAGTCAACATACAAAAATCAATTATGTTTCTGTATATTAACAATAAACAATCAGACATTAAAATTGTTTAAAATAAAATTTGTAATAATGTAAAAAGTGTGCAATATGTAAGGAAAAATCTAACAAATATGTAAAGTGTACACTGAAAACTACAAAATTTTGAAGAGAAAAATTAGAGAATATGTAAAATGGAGAGATAAATTTTGTTCATGGATTAAATGACTCAGATTTTTTATATTTTAATTTCTCCCCCTATAGATATAGAGATTGCAATCACTTATATTGCATCAGATATTTTGTATAAATTTAACAAACTTATTTTAAAATTTATATGAAAATGCAAAGACTTTAGAAATGTCCCTTTTTAAAAAAATAAGTAACACTTACAATTCAATAATAAGACAACATAACATAAAGTGAACAAAGTGTTTGAACAAACATTTCATGAAAAATGATATATTAATGGCCAATAAGCACATCAAAAGATACTCAACATCATCAGTCATGAGGGAAAGTAAATTAAAATTGAGATACCACTACCGACCCACTGAAATGACGAAAATTAAAAGATTGGCAGTACAAAGATTTGTAGAGGAAATTGAGCAATTAGAACTCTCAAGCATTGCTGATGATAATGTAAAATATTAAAACAAATTGTTGAAAAATTTGACAGTATCTTATGAAATTAAACATACATTTATATGCAAGCCAACTAATTCACTCCTAGGTCTTTACCCAAAATAAATGAAAATACATGTCCATACAAAGGATTTCAGATTGTCTTCTGAAAATCTGGATCTAAAGTTGATTAGTATCTTTTTTTCAAAAGTAGCACAAGATCTAAAGTGTGTATTTATAAGCTGTATTAAAATGTTCATAGGTGTTTCATTTATATTAGCCCAAAACTGGAAGTAAATGTTCATCAGGAGATGAATGTGCAGGCAAATTGTGATATATTCATAAAATGTATTACTACTTAGCTATTGGAAGAAATGGGCTATTGATATATGTAATAAGAATGGGGAAAAAAATTATACGGAAGAAAAGAAACCAGGCGTAAAAATTGCATTCTGCTTTATTACATTTATATGAAATTTTATAAAAGGGAAATCTAATCTATAATGACAAAAAACAGATTAGTGATTTCCAGAGACCCAGGGTGGAGAGAAGGGGCTAACTGCAAAAAGGTGTGAGAAAATGTAGTTGAGTGATGTTTCCATGCTTTGTGCTAGCAGTTACTCAAGTGCATGCATTTGTCAAATCTCATTAAACTACATTTTAAATGGGTGCATTTGATTGAATGTCAATTATATTTAAAGTTTATTAAAAATAAAATTTTAAAACCAAAGGAAAAATCTTCAAGTAGATAATGTAATATTCAAGAATGAGGAAAAGCTGATATCATATTGTAATACTGTCTGAACTTCCCTAGTATCCTGTTTTTCCACTTCAGTTTTTCTTAACCTTTTTATTTTTCAAAAAGGTAAATTGGTAGCTGTGGTGATGTAGTCCGAATTTTAATATGAGATGCAATAGTTAGAGGACCAGAAGATGTTTCATTTTATAAATACTTAAAGGGGTAAAAAGCCTGTATTAAAATCAGCATGCATTAGATAACGTGACTAAGTGTGACTGATGTAATTATCTAAGGATTCAAAGCTTTCTATCACAAACACAATGGTCATTCTTTCTGAAAATTCATGGAGGACAAAGGCAGTGTCCATTTTTTTAGAAAGAGTTTCAAGCATAGAACCCATTTACAGATTTTGGCTTTGACTCCAACGATCCCAGCCTTCTCTGGGGTATGGTTTCTCACTTTGCTGAGTTCTAACCCATTTCTGCCCTTTGCTCTTAAAATCAAGTAAAGTTCTATCCAAAAATTTCCAGAAATACACATAAGTATAAGGCAGAAAAAGGTATATTTTTAGAGAGATGAATGAAAAATAATTTTAGAGCACCACCCTAGTACTGATCAATGGTAAACATGGGTGTTTAAGAGAATTCCAAATCAGATACATATGTGTGTATAGACATACCTGTGTTCTTATTTATGATGGATAAGTATATACAGAAAAATCAATGCATGATTACATTGATATAAATATATATAAATATCTGGAGGTCTGTGTCCATATTGAAAGGAAATATATCTTCTAATACCCTGAAACAAGAGTTGTCTAATCTCTCCCCCAATCACTTGAATAGAGGAATTAAGATACTCTGCAAGGGTTTTTTATTCAACAAAATTTTTAATTAAGTTATAATTAACATACAATATTATATTAATTTTATGTGTACCACATTGCGATTCAATATTTGTATACATTATTAAATGACCACCACAATAAGACCACTTACCATCTGTCATGATACAAAGTTTTATATTATTGATTATATTCTCTATGTATATATCATATCCCTGTGACTTATTTATTTTATACCTGGAATTTTGTACCTTTTAATTCCCTTCTCCTATGTTTTTTGTCCCCTCACACTGCTCTGCTCTGGCAACCACTTCATTCTCTGTGTCTTTGAGTCTGTTTCTGTTTTGTTTTATTTTGTTTGTTCTAATTTTTAGATTCCACATATAAGTGAGACCATACGGTATTTGTCTTTCTCTGTCTGACTTATTTCACTTAGCATAATACCTTCTAGGTCCATCCATGGCATCACAAAATACAAGAGTTCATTCTTTTTTATGGTCCAGTAATATTCCATTGTGTGTGAGTGTGTGTGTGTGTGTGTGTGTGTGTATACCACATCTTCTTTATTCATTCATCTATCAATGGGCAGCTTCCATATCTTGGCTGTTTGAATAATGCTGCAATGAACATAGGGGCACATATATCTTTTCGAATTAGTATTTTCATTTTCTTCAGTTAAATACGCAGGAGTGAAATTACTGGGTCATATGGTAGTTCTATTTTTAATTTTTTGAGGAACCTGCATGCTGTTTTCCATAGTGGCTGCACCAATTTACATTCCCACTAACAGCACACAATGGTTCCATTTTATCCACATCCTCATGAACACTTGTTGTGTCTTGTCTTTTTGATAATAGACATTCTGACATGTGTGAGGTGGTATCACATTATGGTTTTGATTTGCATTTCCCTGATGACTGTGATGTTGAGCATCTTTTCTTGTGCCTGTTGGCCATCCATATGCCTTTTTTGGAAAAATATCTCTTTTTGTTTTACTTGTGGAGGTAGTACACTAATTCAAGTTTATTTAACAAAATAGAGAAAGATTTCACAAAAACTGGATTATTTTGAATGAAACAAAATTAAAGTTGTATTTATAAATTCATGAATTTACTCTCCTATGGCAGAAATCACAGCAAGATCCTTTTTGACCCATCTCATAGAGAAATGGAAATAAAAACAAAAATTAAAAAATGGGACCTAATAAAACTTAAAATGTTTTGCACAGCAAAGGAAACCATAAACAAAACAAATAGATAACCCTCAGAATGGGAGAAAATATTTGCAAACAAATCAACAGACACAGGATTAACCTCCAAAATATACAGGCAGCTTATGTAGCTCAATATCAAAAAAAAAAAACACAACCCAATCCAAAACTGGGCAGAAGATCTAAATAGACATTTCTCCAAGGAAGATATAGAGTTTGCCAACAAACACATGGAAGGATGCTCAACATCACTAATCATTAGAGAAATGTAAATCAAAACTACAATGAGGTATCACCTCACACCAGTCAGAATGGCCATCAGCAAAAAATCTACAAACAATAAATGCTGGAGAGGGTGTGGGGAAAAGAGAACCCTCTTGCACTGTTGGTGGGAATGTAGTTTGATACAGCCACTATGGAGAACAGTATAGAGCTTCCTTAAAAAACTAAAAATAGAACTCCCATATGACCCACTACTGGGCAATCCCACTACTGGGCATAAACCTTGAGAAAACCATAATTCAAAAATAGTCATGTACCACAATGTTCATTGCAGCTCTATTTACAGCAGTCAGGACATGGAAGCAACATAAGTGTCCATCGACTGATGAATGGATAAAGAAGATGTGGCACATATATACAATGGAATATTACTCAGCCATAAAGAGAACTTAAATTGAGTTATTTGTAGTGAGGTGGTTGGATCTAGAGTCTGTCATACAGAGTGAAGTAAGCCAGAAAGAGAAAAACAAATACCATATGCTAACACATAAATATGGAATCTAAAAAAAAAAAAAGTTTCTGAAGAACCTAGGGGAAAGGGCAAGACAGGAATGGGGACCAGATGTAGAGAATGGACTTGAGAACATGGGGAGAGGTAAGCTGGGATGAAGTGAGAGAGTGACATGGACATGTACACACTACCAAATGTAAAATAGATAGCTAGTGGGAAGTAGTTGCATAGCACAGGGAGACCAGCTTGGTGTTTTGTGACCACCTAGAGGCATGGGATAGGGAAGGTGGGAGGGAGACGCAAGAGGGAGGGGATATGGGGATAAATGTACATGTATAGCTGATTCACTTTGTTGTACAACAGAAATCAACACAACCTTGTAAAGCAATTATACTAAAATAAAGATGTTTAAAAAAAAAGAAGAATGGGTGAGGGCCTTCCCTGTTGACACAGTGTTTAAGAATCTGCCTCCCAGTGCAAGGGACACAGGTTCCAGCCCTGGTCCAGGAAGAACCCACATGCCACGGAGCAACTAAGCCCGTGTGCCATGACTACTGAACCTGAACTCTAGAACCCTCGTGCCAAAACTACTGAGTCTGCATGCCACAGCTACTGAAGCCCACATACCCTAGGGCCCGTGGTCTGCAACAAGAGAAGCCACCACAATGAGAAGCCTGCACACCGTAACGAGAGAGTCGCCCCCACTCGCTGCAACTAGAGAAAGCCTGCATGCAGCAACAAAGACCCAACTCAGCCAAAAATAATTAAATAAATAAAAAAAGAATGGGTGAATATGCCCAAAAGATATGAAGAAGCTATACAATAAAGAAAAAATTCAATGGTGAATGTATATCTTTAAGGAGCCAATCTCCACAGTAATTAAATATAAATTACCACGGAAATGCCTTTCATTTTGTTTTACTGTTTTTCCTTTGCTGATTAGCGAAGATTACAAAGAACAATGTTACCCAGTATTTAAGGCTGTGGGGGAACAACCAGTTTTACACTTTGTTTATAAACCTCTTTGGAGGTAACCATATGCATCAAAAGCCTTGAAATTTTAAACACCCTTTGACCCAGTGTTTCCACTTTTGGAAGTTTATCCTAATGATAGAATCCAATGTGTGTAAAAGGATATTCTGTGCAGCATTTTAATAAAAGCCATAATATTGAAACTATAGTGTTTGCAACTGGAGCTAGAGTAAACAAATTACAGTCCATCCATACCATGGAATACATGACATTAAACAGAATGATGTAGATATATTAGTACAGAAAGGTGTTCATAATTTTAAAGAGAAGCAAGTTAAAACAGCATGTCAAGTATGATCCTATTTTTATATAAATATATTTACATATGCATAAAAAAGTAGAGAGTCTCCAAAATTGGGGTGTTTGTTTTTTTTTTATGGAAGAAGGTAGATTATGGATGATTTTTTCCTTGTTTTTTGATTTCTGTATTTTCTAAAGCTTTGACAATAAAAAAATGTATTGCTATTGTAATTACAATTTTCTTAAAAAATAACGTTCTTTAAAATAAGAAAAAGAAACATCAAAGAAACTCAACAAACTATACGTAAGATGAACTGAAAGACATCCACACTGAGACACATTACAATCAAAATTTTAAAAGCCAAAGACAGAGACTACTATTTAGTAGTTTCCTTTCCTCTTTCTCTCCTCTGTCTCTAACTACAATAAATCCTTTCATAAAACACTCCCCTAAATTCCACCTTGTCATGGTCTGGTATATAAAATTAAGTATACTCTTTCTGTTCTTAATAGAACTTTCTAAGTAATTTCTATCACTGAGAGTTTCTTCATGTCACCAACTCTCTGTGTTTCAGCTCTCACCAGAGAAAGGCTCTCTATTGCCTACACTTGTTAATTGTTCTCTCTCTCCCTATGCAGTTATTTAATATTTACCTTGGCAGATGTATTTAACTCAAAAGTTATTAAAGATACAGCATGGGCTTACACTGATAATTAAATTTAAATCATCACACATGACAAGAGCTTAAGTCACAAGAAAGACTTTTATTTGTCCCTTTAAAGTATTGCCCATACTCATGTTTCATGGTGGATTTAGGAATATTGCAGAGGTGGAACCATGCAATTACAAATGGGATTCTAAAGTCAAGACAAAAGAAAATATTTAAAGCTATTTGAGGTTGAGAGGCAAAGGGATGCAACAATTTTCACTAGTTTCTACTATAGTAGACAAGGTCTTTTCCAATGTCCAGGAATTAATTTAGGGCCAAGAAAGACGTTCACTGGGTTGCAATAGAATATTGGCAGAAAAACTGTATCAAGATAACAGAAAAAGACTACCATGATGTACTGATGTACATCTAGTTAAGGAAAGATAATTAACTTAGTAAAAGAGAATCAAAGTTTTACTTAATTATTTTTCTTTAGATATGGCTGTCCTCAATTTATAGAGTTGTATAGTATCTAATCTTTTTCAAAATGTGTATATAAAAAAGAAGTATAAAAAGCAAATACATTATGTTTGTGCAAACTTTTTGAACATATTATTTGAAACTATCCAGAATCAGGAGGCTATAATATAGGAGTTGTATAAAGATTCAAATAGCTATTGATTAGTGTTATCCTACTCTGGAAGTGCTACAGAAAAAGAGTGAAATGATATATCATTGCCTTAAAATACAGACACATGCTCAGATGGCAAAAGATATCACATACACACAAACACACCCATAACTTAAGAAGTTAATCAATTAAATAAGATAGGAAAACATGTAGAATATAAAGCCTTAACTTAAGGCACAGCCTATCTAATCTTTAAAATATCAAAAAAAGAAAATTAAATTAATAATCTACAAAGAAATATCCAGTTATCATCCAAAAGCTTGTCTACCACATAATGTTAATATTAAGGCAATTACATTTTCACATCCCCATGGTGCTTTAGAGGAATAGCCATAGTCTATGATCTGTGAATAAAAATGTTAGATAACAGATGAAAAAATAAAGCATGCCATATGAAAGACCTTCTCGAAAAATAAAATAACAAATAGGGTGCATAGAATATGGATTTTAAAGTGAACTTAAATTTAATATGATTAGTATTTTACAAATCTTCCTTACATCAAATAATAGCTCAGTTTTATTATCCAACTGTATAAACTTTATAGCAAATGATGTTGTAAAGTGAATTAGCTAAAACTTATATTCTACATCTTTTGAAGCAACATGATTAAGCAACTAAGTACAGAATATGTAATTACTCTTATATGATAAAAAAAAATTACAAATCCTCCCTAGGTAAAATTTTAGGAACCTTTGATTGTAAATCTGACTCAATCTGATCATCAAAATAGCATATGGCTCTAAATTGAATAATCTCTATTTAATTTTTAATAAGAAATGTTAATACCTTGTATAGTATTTGATAGTATAAGACAACAAAACACAAGGCCAAAACAGGTACATGAAAAAAAGGCAATCGAAGAACTATATGTTTGAATCCATATGTTAATATCTAGTCAATTAGATATACTACAATACATATGTTAATATCTAGTCAATTAGATATACTACAATACATACAGTATTGTATTTAATACAATGTATATACTGCATCTTGATCTCATCTAGATAACACTTATCTATAAGTTTTTGTGTCATCATCTCTCTTCCTTTTTTTTAATATTTACCCTGGCACATTCCTTGAGGAATAATTTTTGAGTGTATATATTTCTGAACTCTGGCATGAACCTGAGACTGTGCTTCTTAAAACTGATGGCCCATGGAACCACTCCTCATGATAAGCTGTTCTCTTTTCATAGTAATATTTAACATTTTTCTTTTTATTTATTAATGGGTTTTTATTGACTTGAGGTGGATCAAATCAACTTTTTTCTTGACTGGGGGCAATGCTCTTCCCCAAAATATCTCCCTAATATTCCCTTCTATGTGAAGGGGGTTTCACTCTCTCTTTTTTTTTTTTTTTTTTTTTTTGGTACTTCCCTCTAATCTCTCTTGAGTGAGAGATCTGACTTATTTGATGAGTTTAGGAGATGAACCATGTATGATGTCTTAGCGCTTCCTGCTCACTTATTTAGGCAATACCTGACTACAGGGAGCAGGTTTTCTCCTCTAATTCTCCATCCTGTAAAAAACACAATATAGGCCCCCTTTGGAGAAGTCCATGAGTTCTCAATGGTACCTGAGCCTGAGAGACTGTATCTGATCATTTATACTATTGCACCTACTGTTGCCACAAACCTAAATCACATTCTCCAACATTAGCTTTATGAATAATAATGTTTTGTCTTATGAAATGCTTTGTCTTATCTCTCAACTGATTCAAAAAGATAGTAGGAAAGAAGTGTATTATAATTTAGTTGTCTCTCCAAAATCCAAACATTCTCCAACCCCCCCGCCCCCCAATTACTTTTGTTTCAGGGCTGCTTCAGCAGGAGAGAGGGACCCAAGGAGGTATTTTTTCACCAAGTAGATTAAGAAAAGTTTGCAAGTACAAGTGTCGTGAGTGGAAAAAGAATAGAAATTGACTTTTAAAATCAAATTCATTGGAATCATAGCATCTGATTTTAACACTTCAGTACCTTTCCTAAATGAACCAATATACAAATAATTATTAAACAATAACTGTACACTGTCCTGTTTGCAAAGTCAATTAATTTGTTATTTAACTACATGAATTCCAAACATATTTGGTAGAGCCTATTTTTACTAGGAATTAATTTTATCCTTTAAAAAAATCTGTGAAATATTTTAACAATTAAATATCCACAGATTATCAATTTTACATTAAAACACATCAATGAAATCACTATAGTTTTTTAACAAGAAAATTAATTTCAGCTACAGAAGCTAAAAGGTTAGTCCTTTCTCTGATTCAATGAACCCAGGAACCTGACTTGAAAGGCCAGAATCACAGAGGGAGACTGCCAACTACTCTGTGCATATTTATGGACTTGTTGTTGTGGTAAGTACTCTCCTGACAGCCAGTGCTAAATCTAATCAATCATCCCTTAAATACATCATAGTGTAAATTCACCTCACTCCTTCATTAGCATTCATTAACAATTAATCAACACAGCAGGAGTCTCTAGAAAGTTCAACAATCCATAAGTTACATTTACATTAAAGATGAGCAAACATGAAGAGAGACAAAAAAGAAACAGGAGATGAGCAGTGTCAAAGCTGTGGAAGAAAACTAGTTTGATTTGATCTTCAAAAAACAAAAATCGACAGAATTTAATTTTTCAGCCTAAGACTTAAACTCTTGATTAACAAGCAGTAGCCTGTATAACTCTATTACAGTTGTCACAGACAGATTTATGCTCCCATGAGCCTACTGAGTACATTTGTTCCACTTCAAGAAAGCCTATGTATTGTCATTATATCTTCAAAAGTAACAAAAAGATGTTGTATCCAATTTTTTGCAATTGTGGGCAATAGCTTAATTCAGTCCTTAACTGTGTTCTTGCTGACAATTGAGGGTTATAATGGAAACCTATTTCCCTGCAGGATGAAAAGAAGTCCTGCTGTGGAGTATAATACCTTGAACCTATGGCTGAGGGCTGTATTGTACCCACTGAATTATCTCTCTTCAAAATGAGAGAAATAGGGAGGGGGTGTCCTTTACTGGTCAGCACCATCATAAGATGAGGAATCATGAAGTCCTCTCTTGTCTAACCTCACTGAATTCTTCTGAGTTCTCAGACAGTCTAACTTAGTTTTCCCATCAGGAAAAGACAATCTCAGGAATTATTTCTTGAGGGTGAAAAAATTAATAATGCAAAAAAGAAATTTTGCATGCACCTTATTTTAATGCCTTGATTTAATTATTCCAGCTTACCATCTAATTTAAAAGTAATACAGAATCACTGTGATCACATGAGAAATCTAAGTTTCAAAATGATATTAACTCAGAGAAACATGTCCAAAGGTGTCATAAAGGTAGCAACTACTGCAGCCACCCATAGCTAATGTAAATAATACCTACTTGGAATATAAATGCTAAATAAATGATATATTTTAACATATGATACATTTAATTTAGACATACATGTACTTGATTATAACAGAGTTATTCAGTTGGCCCACACATGTTGAAGACTTTGACTCAGGACATGACTTGAAACTATTTATCTCCAAACAAATACCTCAAACCTTAGTATAATCCAAACACCTTGCATTGGTAAACTTATTTCAGCAAGCACGAGCACCAAATTGCTACCAACAGGATTGCTGTATTTTGGGAGAAGTAAAGGACCTTCAAAGATTTTGGTCTCAAACTGCAGTGGAAAGAAAGACCTAGATTTTTTTTTCTTTTCCCTTTATAAAAAGTTTTACAAATGTCACAATTTGTTGAATTGGTCCAGTCTGGTTCTCCATGGTTATATGTCAAAATAAGAGTGAAGTAGCTGGCTGCCCAGCAACACTCATCACTTGAGTTTCAAAATAGACTTCTGAACTCTTCTGAACCACTGCCACCTCTCTTTTTGTTGACTTATTCTGGATGTTTTCTAAAAGCAGATTGTATTCTACATTTATTTTGAAGAAAAATAGTCTTTTAAATTTTTTTTCTAAATAATTTATTTTTAATTTATTTCCAAATACCTTTTGTCAAGGTTTAAGCTCATTTCTAGTGTACATTTCAGAAGCTGGTAGGGTTATATTTAGAAATTTTGTTTTCTTATCTTGCTTCTCCATTTTATCCCATCAATTCACTGATCTGAAAGAAAACAATACAGTCTGGATAGAAAACTGAATTAGCTGATGAAAGCATTAAATTAGAGACATGTTAAGATATCATTCAGGCCATTGAAGACTCTACAGTTCTCTACTTAAGTCCAGCAGTAACTCACATCCTCATCACCAGAGCCTCTGACTGCAGTCATTGGCAGTGACTGACAGGCTCACATCAAGAGGCATCAAACCTTCATACATTTTTAAATACCCCAAATGATCCTAATGGAGAATTTAAAACAATTTGGGGATTCAATATTAGGGAAATGCATTCAAATGCAAGATCAAACAAACGTATTAGCCAATACTCAAAGTATTAATGGACCTAAGTACTAAATATGTCCAGTTGAAGATAATTCATAAGGCTTTCCAGACACCAGGGATGGTCTTTAGGGTGGGGGTGGAGAGGACACAGTCAGGAAATGGGAATAAAAGATGAACAAGATGAGGAAAGAGGAAGGAGGTCAGTGCTACTGAGATAGATGCAGACAGAGAAGTGATTAGTTTTGTATCTTCTGTTTTCAGACAAACTGAATCATGCATTAGACCACTTTCCAGCTATTCAGTTAGCTAAGTTAGCATTCTTGGTCTCATAAAGACATGAGTTTAAAAATTAACAAAATGGATGGGGGGAGGAATAAATTGGAAGATTGGGATTGACACATACACACTACTATATATAAAATGGATAACTAATAAGGACTTACTGTATAGCACTGGGAACTCTGCTCAATACTCTGTAATGGCCTGTATGGGAAAAGAATCTAAGAAAGAGTGGATATATGTATATGTATAAAAGACTCACTTTGCTGTACATCTGAAACTAACACAACGTTGTAAATCAAATATACCCCAATAAATTTTTTAAATAAAATTAAAATTAACAAAATAAAAAAGATTTCACATGGTCACTATGTTCACAGTAATATGGCAAGGAGCTGCCATATTACTCCAGAGGTAGCATATTCCTAAAGCACAGAATGGAGATACTGCTCATTCTCTCTCTCTTTTTTTTTTTTTTACGGTACGCGGGCCTCTCACTGTTGTGGCCTCTCCCACTGCGGAGCACAGGCTCCAGACGCACAGGCTCAGCGGCCATGGCTCACGGGCCTAGCCGCTCTGCAGCATGTGGGATCCTCCCGGACCGGGGCACGAACCTGTGTCCCCCTCATCGGCAGGCGGACTCCCAACCACTGCACCACCAGGGAAGCCCCTCATTCTCATTTTTAATAAAACTTAGGAAAGAGAGAAAGCCAAACTTCTTATAGCAGTCTGTTTTTAAGCACATTACTTACTATCTCTGTTTTGGGTTTCTTATATATATATATATATATTACCAACCTCTCAAGGTTGTTATGAGGGCTATGTGATTCAATATTTGTAAAGGGCTTGAAAAGAAGGCCTGGTATATAGTAAGCATTATGTATGTATTGCTGTTGTTATTTAAGTCTTAGAATTTCTCAAGTGCAATGTAATAAATATATTTTCTGGAAAAGGTGATTAGTTCACATTGGAAAGTCTAAATTTCCTAGTTCAATTCCTGGCTCATTAAATGGTAGATATTAGTTCATTATCGTTATAGTTACTAAAAATACATTAGGCAAAGAGCCCAGGGACAAGATTTAGGAATAAAATTCAGAAATGCCTTGACAAACTCTTATTTAGCTGCAATGTATGTAAGAGTAGTCCCAGTGGTTTATTTGATAATATAAATAAAATATCCTTATATCCATGGTTTGCAATGTTTGCATGTATATGGATAAGTTTATTAAAGCAATAGACCACATGAAATATCTATCCCAAATTTCTGGGTTGTGTAATAGATTCTCAAGAGGACTTTGAAAAAGAGTAATATATCTAATGAACCTCTAGTAAAGCATGTTACAAGTAAAATATGATTGTACAAGAATTAAAAATATAGACATTGCTGTATTACAAACTTAATGCTATAAGAGTTTACCAATATGTTTTCTGAATTTCTCTGGGCCACAAATTGTGATGTAATAGTGAGAAATTTTTCTACCAGTATCCATTCATGGAGCAAGTGTTGTTTTTTTCTTTTTTCTTGGCCAAGTGTTTTAACTGATACTGAGGAATGATGGAGAAGGGGCCATGTTCCAAAGTGAGAACTCTGAAAGTACAAAGTTCAGCTTTTAGGATAGAGTAGTTACACATGGATATAAGTTCAAGTGTAGGCTGTAAAAGGAGAAAAAGAAGGCACAACACCATCAAAAATGACTCAAACCTAGTGGGAAATACAACTGGGTAAAGAATAGAGAGGCACTTCCCTGGTGGCAGAGTGGTTAAGAATCTGCCTGCCAATACAGGGAACACAGGTTCGAGCCCTGGTCCAGGAAGATCCCACATGCCGTGGAGCAAAAAAGCCCATGCACCACAACTACTGAGCCTGTGCTCTAGAGCCTATGAGCCACAACTACTGAAGTCCGTGAGCCTAGAGCCCGTGCTCCACAACAAGAGAATCCACCACAATGAGAAGCCCACACACCACAACAAATAGTAGCCCTCGCTCATCACAACTAGAGAAAAGCCCACGTGCAGCAACAAAGACTCAACACAGCCAAAAATAAAATATAAATAAATAAATTTATACAAAAAAAAAAAAAAACACCCCAGAATATAAAGGGCTAGGCTGGTGCAAAAAAAAATCAATGGATGTCTACAAACCAGAAGGATTACAGGAAGGCAGATGGCCAGTGTCAGATATCAAAGAATGATATGAAGCCTGAAATTTAGAGACAAGATGCAGTCACTAAAAGAAAAAGATATTGGGTACCCTTCAGATTATCTACCAAGTAAAAGGAGAGAGAAGAATAAGGGAAGAACCAAGTCATTGAAGAACCAGAAAATATAGTAGGAACTTGCTGCCACAGAGCTGGAGCATAGGATAGGAGGATTTAAAGCATAAGGCAGTCACAGAGGAATTGGAAGATAAAGCAAGGGCTTAATTTCCAGAGAACAGGTTATAAAGTTCATATTAGGAGCAGCAGCCAATCCTGTTCAATCTTTTTTTTTTTTTTTGCCCACGCCATGTGGCATGTGAGATCTTAGTTCCTCAACCAGGGATCAAACCTGTGCCCATTTCAGTGGAAGCACAGAGTCTTAACAACTGGACCACCAGGGAAGTCCCCCTGCTCACTCTTGAATCACTGGATTACCTATCCAGAGCTCCTATGTCTCTGCTCCAGACCAGAGGTACGACTTGTTCTGGGATCTTATATAGGAAAGATTTTTATGAATGAATAATTAAAGGATTACGACTGTTAAGATTAAAAACAAAGGGCTAGCAGAGGTCTCTGTTCCACGAATAATGCAGCAGCTTCACTTGAGCTTCTTTCTTTGTTACTTTGACCTCTTGGTCCATGACATAACTCTCTTCAAGCTTAAGATACATTTTTTTTTCATGTAAATGTTCCAGATTCAGTGAAACTACTCAATACACAACTACTTTTACAGCTAGAGCTATAATAATGTTTAAAATGAAAAATAAGTCAGGAATCCATAACATACTTCATCAAGGAAATGAAAATTAAAACAAGGAGATACCACTACACACCTATTAGAATGACCAAAATCCAGAATACTGACAACACAAATGCTGGTGAATATGTAGAGCAAAACGAGCTCTCATTTAATGCAAAATGGTATAGCCACCTTGGAAGACAGTTTAGAGTTTTCTCACAAAATTAAACATACACTTACCATATTATCCAGCAACTGTGTTCCTTGGTATTTACCCAAAGGACTTGAAAATTTATGTCCACATGAAAACCTGCACACGGATGCTATAGCAGCTTTATTCATACTTGCCACAACTTGGAAACAACCAAGATGTCCTTCAGAAAGTGAGTGGAAAAATAAATTGTGGTACATCGAGACAATGGAATAATATCCAGCTCTAAAAGGAAATAAGCTATCAAGCCATGAAAAGGCATGGAGATACTTTAAATGTGTGTTACTAAGTAAAAGAAGCCAATCTGAGAAGTCTACATATCATAAGACTCCAACTATATGGAAGTCTAGAGAAAGAAATACTAAGACAATTAGAAGATCAATGGTTGCCAGGGCTGGGAAAAGTGGGACGTATAAATACGCAGAGAATAGAAGTTTTTAGGGCAGTGAAAATACTCTGTATGGCACCATAGGTAGATTCATGTCCTTATATATTTGTCTAAGCTCATAGAATGTGCAATATCAAGAGAGAACACCAATGTAGACTATGGTATTTGGGTGATTATGATTAAGATTATGATAGGTGTCAAATAGCTTCATGGATTGTAACAAATGTACCACTGTGGTATGGGGTGTTGCTAAAGGAGGAGACTATGCCTGAGAGGGGTAGAAGACATATGGGAAATCTCTGCACCTTCCCCTTAATATTGCTGTGAATTTTAAACTGCTCTAAAGAAAATAAAGTCTCAGTAATAAATTAAAAGTAAAAAGAATTCCGTCATTTTCTGAGAAACAGATGCACTGACTGTTTTAGAGTGACGTACCATCAATATTGATGGTACTTAATGCTCAAGTACCATGAAGTTCTCAATGGACATAAGTTATTTGGTCGATCTTCATTCTTAATGGAAAAAAAACTTTTTAGATAAAATCTTTAAAATGATTTTTCACAGTGAATTCTTTTTTTCTTTTAACATCTTTATTGGAGAATAATTGCTTTATAATGGTGTGTTAGTTTATTCTTTATAACAAAGTGAATCAGCTATACATATACATATATCCCCATATCTTCTCCTTCTTGTATCTTCCTCTCATCCTCCATATCCCACCCCTCTAGATGGACACAAAGCACCAAGCTGATTTCCCTGTTCTATGCATCTTCTTACCACTAGCTATCTATTTTATATTTGGTAGTATATATAACTCCATGCCACTCTCTCACTTCTTCCCAGCTTATGCTTCCCCTTCCCCATGTCCTCAAGTCCATTCTCTATGTCTGTGTCTTTATTCCTGTACTTCCCCTAGGTTCTTCAGAAGCTTTTTCCTTTTCTTTTCTTTTTTTTTTTTTAGATTCCATATATATGTGTTAGCATATGGTATTTGTTTTTCTCTTTCTGACTTACCTCAGTCTGTATGACAGACTCTAGGTCCATCCACGTCCCTACAAATAACTCAATCTGTTTCTTTTTATCACTGAGTAATATTCCATTGTATATATGTGCCACATCTTCTTTATCCATTCATCTGTCGATGGACACTTAGGTTGCTTCCATGTCCCAGCTGTTTTAAAAAGAGTTGCAATGAACATTGTGGTGCATGACTCTTTATGAATTATGGTTTTCTCAGGGTATATGCCCAGTAGTGGGATTGCTGGGTCATATGGAAGTACTATTTTTGTTTTTTAAGGAACATCCATACTGTTCTCCATAGTGGCTGTATCAATTTACATTCCCACCAACAGTGCGAGAGGGTTCCCTTTTCTCCACACCCTCTCCAGCATTTATTGTTTGTAGATTTTTTGATGATGGCCATTCTGACCAGTGTGGGATGAAACCACATTGTAGTTTTGATTTGCATTTTGCTAATGATTAGTAATGTTGAGCATCCTTCCATGTGTTTGTTGGCAATCTGTATATCTTCTTTGGAGAAATGTCTATTTAGGTCTTCTGCCCATTTTTGGATTAGGTTGTTTGTTTTTCTGATATTAAGCTGCATGAGCTGCTTGTAAATTTTGGCGATGATTCCTCTGTCAGTTGCTTCATTTGCAAATATTTTCTCCCATTCTGATGGTTGTCTTTTCATCTTATTTATGGTTTACTTTGCTGTGCAAAAACCTTTCAGTTTCATTAGGTCCCATTTGTTTATTTTTGTTTTTATTTCCATTTCCCTAGGAGGTGGGTCAAAAAGGATTTTGCTGTTATTTATGTCATAGAATGTTCTGCCTATGTTTTCCTCTAAGAGCTTTATAGTGTCTGGCCTTACATTTAGGTCTTTAATCCATTTTGAGTTTATTTTTGTGTGTGGTGTTAGGGAGTGTTCTATTTTCATTCTTTTACAGGTAGTTGTCCAGGTTTCCCAGCACCAATTATTGAAGAGGCTGTCTTTTCTCCACTGTATATTCTTGTCGCCTTTATCAAAAATAAGGTGACCACATGTGTGTGGGTTTATCTCTTGGCTTTCTGTCCTGTTCGATTAATCTATATTTCTGTTTTTGTGCCAGTACCATACTGTCTTGATTACTGTAGTATAGTCTGAAGTCAGGGAGCCTGATTCCTCCAGCTCCATTTTTCGTTCTCAAGATTGCTTTGGCTATTCGGGGTCTTTTGTGTTTCCATACAAATTGTGAAATTTTTTGTTCTAGTTCTGTGAAAAATTACAGTGGTAGTTTGATAGGGATTGCATTGAATCTGTAGGTTGCTTTGGGTAGTAGAGTCATTTTTTCACAATGTTGATTCTTCCAATCCAAGAACATGGTATATCTCTCCATCTATCTGTATCATCTTTAATTTCTTTCATCAGTGTCATAGTTTTCTGCATACAGGTCTTTTATCTCCTTAGGTAGGTTAATTCCTAGGTATTTTATTCTTTTTGTTGCAGTGGTAAATGGGAGTGTTTCCTTAATTTTTCTTTCAGATTTTTCATCATTAGTGTATAGGAATGCAGGAGATTTCTGTGAATTAACTTTTTATCCTACTACTTTACCAAATTTGTTGATTAGCTCTAGTACTTTTCTGGTACCATCTTTAGGATACTCTATGTATAATATCATGTCATCTGCAAACAGTGACAGCTTTACTTCTTCTCTTTCGATTTGGATTCCCTTTCTTTCTTTTTCCTCTCTGATTGCTGTGGCTAAAACTTCCAAAATTATGTTGAATAATAGTGGTGAGAGTGGGCAACCTTGTCTTGTTCCTGATCTTAGTGGAAGTGGTTTCAGTTTTTCACCATTGAGAATGATGTTTGCTGTGGGCTTGTCATATATGGCCTTTATTATGTTGAGGTAAGTTCCCTCTATGCCTACTTTCTGGAGAGTTTTTATCATAAATGGGTGTTGAATTTTGTTGAAAGCTTTCTCTGCATCTATTGAGATGATCATATGGTTTTTCTCCTTCAATTTGTTAATATGGTTTATCACATTGATTGATTTGCATATATTGAAGAATCCTCACATGCCAGGATAAACCTCACTAATTATCATGTATGATCATTTTAGTGTGCTGTTGGATCCTATTTGCTAGTATTTTGTTGAGGATTTTTGCATCTGTGTTCATCAGTGATATTGGCCTGTAGTTTTCTTTCTTGTGACATCTTTGTCTGGTTTTGGTATCAGGGTGATGGTGGCCTTGTAGAATGAGTTTGGGAGTGTTCCTCCTTCTGCTATATTTTGGAAGAGTTTGAGAAGGATAGGTGTTAGCTCTTCTCTAAATGTTTGATAGAATTCGCCTGTGAAGCTATTTGGTCCTGGGCCTTAGTTTGTCAGAAGATTTTTAATCACAGTCTCAATTTCAGTGCTTGGGATGTTCTGTTTATATTTTCTATTTCTTTCTGGTTCAGTCTTGGAAGGCTGTGCTTCCTAAGAATTTGTCCACTTTTTCCAGGTTATCCATTTTATTGGTATAGAGTTGCTTGTAGTAATCTCTCATGATCCTTGATATTTCTGCAGTGTCATCTGTTAATTCTCCTTTTTCGTTTCTAATTCTATTGATTTGAGTCTTCTCCCGTTTTTCTTGATGAGTCTGCCTAATGGTTTATCAATTTTGTTTATCTTCTCAAAGAACCAGCTTTTAGTTCCATTGATCTTTGCTACTGTTTTTTTTTTTTTTTTTTGTGGTACGTGGTCCTCTCACTGTTGTGGCCTCTCCCGTTGCAGAGCACAGGCTCCGGACGTGCAGGCTCAGCGGCCATGGCTTACATGCCCAGCTGCTCCGTGGCATGTGGGGTCTTCCCGGACCGGGGCACAAACCCATGTCCCCTGCATTGGCAGGCGGACTCTCAACCACTGCACCATCAAGGAAACCCTTTGCTATTGTTTTCTTCATTTCTTTTTCATTTATTTCTGATCTGATCTTTATGATTTCTTTCCCTCTGCTAACTTTGTGGGGTATTTGTTCTCCTTTCTCTAACTGCATTAGGTGTAAATTTAGATTGTTTATTTGAGATTTTTCTTGTTTCTTGAGGTAGGATTGTATTGCTTTAGACTACCCTCTTAGAACTGCTTTTGTTGCATCCTGTAGGTTTTGGTTCATAGTGTTTTCATTGTCATTTGTTTGTAGGTATTTTTTGATGTCCACTTTGATTTGTTCAGTGAACTCTTGGTTATTTAGTAGTGTATTGTTTAGCCTCCATATGATTGTGTTTTTTACAGATTTTTTCCTGTAATTGATATCTAATCTCATAGTGTTGTGGTTGGAAAAGATATTTGATATGATTTCAATTTTTTAAATTTACCAAGGCTCGATTTGTGACCCAAGATATGATCTATCCTGGAGAATGTTCCATGAGCACTTGAGAATTGTATTCTGTTGTTTTTGGATGCAATGTCCTATAAATATCAATTAAGTCCATCTTGTTTAATGTGTCATTTAAAGCTTATGTTTCCTTATTTTTTTTCATTTTGGATGATCTGTCCATTGGTGAGAGTGGGGTGTTATAGTCCCATACTATGATTGTGTTACTCTCAATTTCTCCTTTTATGGCTGTTAGTATTTGCCTTATATATTGGCAACATATATATATATATATATATATATATATATATATATAGTCCATATATATATATATATATATATATATAGGCAACATATATATATATATATATATAGGCAACATATATATGTATGTTGGGTGCATAATTATTTAAAATTGTTATATCTTCTTATTGGATTGATCCCTTGATCATTATGTAATGTCCTTCTTTGTCTCTTATAATAGTCTTTATTTTAAAGTCCATTTTGTCTGATATGAGAATTGCTACTCCAACTTTCTTTTGATTTCCATTTGCATGGAATATCTTTTTCCATCCCTTCACTCTCAGTCTTATGTGTCCTTAGGTCTCAAATGGGTGTCTTGTAGACAGCATATATCCGGGTATTGTTTCTGTATCCATTCAGCCAGTCTATGTCTTTTGGTTGGAGCATTTAATCCACTTACCTTTAAAGTAGTTATCGATATGTATGTTTCTATTATCATGTTCTTAATGGTTTTTGGGTTTATTATTGCAGGTCTTTTCCTTCTCTTTTGTTTCCTGCCTAGAGAATTTCCTTTTGCATTTGTTGTGAAGCTGGTTTGCTGGTGCTGAATTCTCTTAGCTTTTGCTAAAACTGTAAAAGTTTTAATTTCTCTGTCAAATCTGAATGATATCCTTGCTGGGTAGAGTAATCTTGGCTGGAATTTTTCCCTTTCATCACTTTAAATATGTCCTGCCAGTCCCTTCTGGCTTGCAGAGTTTCTGCTGAAAGATCAGATGTTAACTTTATGGGGATTCCCTTGTACGTTATTTGTTGTTTTTCCCTTGCTGCTTTTAATATTTTTTCTTGAATTCTTTTATTAATTGTATGCAAGTTAAAAATGTGTGTAGAAAAGTTAAGATTCAGAAACATAAAAGGACCTTGGAAAATAAAAAGAAATAACTCAGAAAGGAAATAAAGCAAAGAATATAAGAGCTTTCCTATCCCTATTCTTGTTCATTTTCTTTGTTAGTTGTAGAAGAATAATTTTCAAAAAGGCAAAATCATGACACTCAGGCAAATATAAAATGAACACACATCCAAATTATTTAATTTAGTAATTAATAAGGGAACCAATAAGATGTTAAATCTCGTCCAAAATCTTTTTATTTTGAGAAACTAGTATATAATGGCAATTTAACAAAGAAATGTTTGGATAAGATTGTTACATTAGACATAAAACAGATTAATATCTAACAGGGAGAAAAGCTGAAACATTTGAGGTTATTTATTTCACTGCACAGATATTATTTGCATCTCTCCTGAAAAAAAATCTACAAGTTAATATCTGCCCTTTCAATGCTGAAAATTGCCCAGCCAATAGAAAGTCAAGCCAAGCACTGCAATGAAAGAATACTCAGTAATCTCATTTGCCTATTTCTAAATTTTGAATCATTTGTCTGACAGTACTGTCATTATATTACATGCATGCTTTCTTTAAAAAGGAAAATCCATGCACATTTAACAAGATGATTTTACTATCAATAGAGGAATAACTTATTTGTTGTCAATGTGAAGATCTTACTATGATGTTCTGTTCATACAGAATATCCATTCTCCCTAAAATTCTCAGTCATTGTTTTCTTGAGAATGCTAGGCTGAGCAGTTTTTCTAAAAATCAAGTCAACTTCATGAGTGACATTATTGCAATCACATTTTTCTTATAATCAGAAGTTGTTCTCAATAAAACCAGAGATAAATGTTAGACATTTCAGAGTGAATAATAATCACAGTTTAGTTTAAGTACATTTCAGAGTGAATAATAATCACAGTTTAGTTTAAGTTAGAATTTGTTTTAATTGTAGTTCCATCTACCTAAATATGTAAGCTAAGGCTGTATCCCTATTTTATAAAGGAAGATATATCAAAATTAAGACACCTGTGGTCATTAATGACTTTGAAATGGTAAGATATAGCATCATGAGAAATGAATATTACATCTGCTGAGAATGTTAATCTCAGTTATTAACATTAGTTACATAGTGGAATTATTAATCAGACAGGTTTAATTCTATTTCTATCTTATGAAGGATAGATAAGAAATTGATTAACTTTTAATTGCAGTGACAAACCTGTGAAAAGAGTTTTTTTTATTTTTGGTTCTTAATGAGACCAGATTAGCACAAATAAACATTAGTCAGAGTCATATAACTAATTTTTATGTAACCCAGTCTCAAATACACCTGATTTTAGTGTAGAGAATCCAGGAATAAGGCTTTAATCATTATAGCACGTGACAATAATTTGGGAAGGTTGTATCCTAATAGTGACCATAACCATATTGGGTTTTTTTCAAATACAGAAACAAAATTGCCCCTCACTCAGTCACAAGAAGTAGCGCAAAGTCAAAATTAGGGACAATTGCACTCACATGGCCATCTGATACTTATTTATTTGTGTACTTCTCACTATACAGAACATTACAAAAAATGTGAAGGGGGTGATGATTAGATTCATTAAGAGACTTCTTTGTATAACAAATTTCCCTAAAACTTGTAAATTGTGATTCAATTTACAAAATTCACTTTACTTGGAATTATCAGTTAACACATTTATTACCCATAGCCATCTTTATCAGTATATTCATGTAGCTCCCGTGTAAAAATGAACTCAGTAAACTAGACCTGATGGTATACTGTCTTTTAGGTTTGGACTTCTTCCTCAAAAGTCCAGTTAGGATAAATCCTACCCCCTTGAAAGACCTAGAATCATTCACAGTTATTTGAACCATGCATGTGAATGATTCTCAGATAAAGAATGAGTCCCAAGGCTTTGACTTTCAGAGTGTGGTGCCAAGTATAGGCCTCAAAATGGGCAATGGTGTGAGAAAGAATAGTACTCTTGGGAGTCCTTGTGCCTGTTCATTGGAATATGCTGTCTCAATTAATGATGAGATTCAACCCAACAAAATTGATTGCAGCATACTTGGGGGTTCAGGCATAGTGTATTATAGAGGCACATTAATGTTCTTGACTCTACATTTGAAATCTTCTTGGTTGATTTCTTCATCAATATATTCCAGGCACCTAGACCATGACCTATCTCATAAAATCATTACTTAATGAATGAGACAAGACTTATGAAACAATTAGGAAACAAGAAAATTCAGTTTAAAACATTTCTGGGCTGACTATAGACTATGAGTTAATAAGCACACACACATAAAACAAGAGAGAAAATCAGCATTTATTGGAGTTAAAGGAAAAGACTTCATGAAGAAGGCATGATTTGCATGGACTTTGATTGGTTGGCAGAATTGATGGGGCAGAAGAAAGGGAAGCTCTTGGGTGTGATCAGCTCCATGGAGCACACTGCACTCATCTCACTCACCTTAGTGAGCTTCATAACTTGATAAAACTCAGCTATTGTAACATCAGGAATTCAATAAGAAGTCTTAATTTGAAAATGCTCACTTTGTTTTCACTGAAATACTAGTTATTATTATTTCTCATTACATTTTGCTTATGAATTGATTCAATTAGATATTTTTTAAACACCTACAACATAGGAGGCTCTGTGCTAAAGCTAGAGATTCAAATAAAATTCCGTCCTAGTCCTTACACTTAAATGTCTTACAGTCTCATGAGGATGACTGACAAGTGAGAAGAATGTTACATATTGTTATAAACACCAAGAGAGTATTCTGAAGCCACAGCTCACAAAGCCCAAAGAACTCTCATTACCTTTATGAGATCAGTTTTTCTGTGAACTAATGTGCCCTTTATTTCATTAAAGAGAGGATTTTTAGGCAATTAATAAATTTTTTTTCTCCTTTTCTGGATTTGCAGCTAATACTGTGTTATTAATTCAATAGACTAGAATATTCAAGACACATGAAGAAAAGGGTGAGTATTGAAGGATGTTCATCCACAGACTGGCCTCCTTTTAATAAACTCTTTATCATTTTCCACTGTTTGGCACTAAAGAGACATAGGAATCTCAACTCATTCAGTCCAAATATCTCTGATTAGGCAAAGCTGTTAAATTATGATTATTATAAGAGAGCTTAACTTTTCAAGAGCATTTAAAACTGTTGCTTTTTCATGTTCTTAAAGTTTCTTAAAGTCTAAACAAAAGAGACTTACAGGTCTGTGTCTTATGTTTCTTCTTTCATTAAATTTATTGTGAATTGGATATAATGAATGCAACACTTCTTGCCCATAGCCAGCCTTCAATTTAAGTTAGACATTGTTAAGTAATGAAGGTCTCACTCAGAACTTACTTTTCTGTTCCATTAGAGAGGCAGATGTGAGAAGTGGTCATGGACTACCTCCTTCCCCAACCTCTGGAATGGTGGACACACTATAACTCTGCTGTTAGTTATTGTCACTTATTGAGCAGTTCCTTTGTCCCAAACTCTTTACATACATTATCTCTTTTAATTCCTAAATAACCCTTTAATGTAAGAATTATCCCTATTACACTGTAGAGATCATGAAATAGAGGTTTATAGAGGTTAATTAACTTGTCAAAGACCTCAGAGCTAGTAAATGGCAGAGCTGTCTGGTTCTATCCCAAGTCCTTCATTCTCCTAAACCCTGAATAATACTGCTTCCTGAACCTGTGAGGGGTTGGGGTCAAGTTCGGTCCATTTCTAGAGGCTTTTCTGAATAAACAGGGAGGCATAATTCATGGTTTTTATATTCCTTTCCTAGACAACTTGAGCCCCAATTACTTTGGTGCATGTAGCTACAAAGGTCTTCTAGGGTTTTCAGTTAGAAAGTCAAGAAAGCTGGTTCAAATTCTATGCAGAAAGAGGTTTGTATGGCCTAGTGCATGAGTTCTTTGTTTCTCAGAATGTAAGCTCAGAAGGATGTTAAAAATATTCACCTCTTGGACTCTCTTGCAGTTAGGGAGGTGTAAACAGAAGTATATTGGGTAGAACTTTGGGAAGAGCTGTTGTTCAGCCTTTTGTTCTTTCCTCTTTCTGTCTAGAATGCAAATTTGATACCTGGATGAAGAGCAGCTGTCTTGTTACTTTTGAGTACCAAACCCTCTCAGTAAAGGTGACAGAACCAGAAGTTAGAAGGAAGTTGGGTCCTTATTTAATTACTTGAGCATGAGTCTGGAATTGCCTATTTCCAAGGGTAGAAAAGTCAACCCTTATTTGATGAGGCAGTTTTAGTAATGTTTATGTTACATTCATTTCCAAATTATATAGACCCTATTTTTACCTCAATACCTTTATTTGTTAGTCCTCAGCTAGAGAAAAGTTAGTTAAAATAGCCTTTATCAAATCTTAGTTATAGACTTTACCCATGAGCAAGCATAACTGAGGATCTCTAGTCTTTTCCTCAGTACTTCATAGGCGAGACTTTGAACAAATAAGCAGAATTCCTTTTTATTCAATTTTCCTCCCATTTAGAATGGAATTAGTCATTCTTTCATGTAGTCTACCTCAAGGTTCCATATGAAAATGAGTTAAAATATGTACAGTTACACTGAAGAATGGAACTATTTGCATATCAGATATAATCATTAGTAATGCATTAATAGTTTGTTCTGATTACTGCCTGCTATTTTAAATTTGTTAAAGGTTGTTCAAATTTGTTATAAAAAATTTTAATGAATTATGAGTAAAACTCCCTCAGAACATGGCACACTTTTTTGTGAATATGAATGTAATCAGTGGGTTTCTAAGGCGCTAGAATTAAACAGAATTAGGCTCCAAATGATCAATTCTAGAAATGAGATAATACAGAAAGACAATAAAAATGAAAAAAAGAGACATAGGGCAGGATAGGATTTTTTTTTTTTTTTTTTTTTTTTTTTGCGGTACGCAGGCCTCTCACTGTTGTAGCCTCTCCCGTTGCGGAGCACAGGCTCCGGACGCGCAGACTCAGTGGCCATGGCTCACGGGCCCAGCCACTCCACCGCACGTGGGATCCTCCCGGACCGGGACACAAACCCGTGTCCCCTGCATCGTCAGGCGGACTCTCAACCACTGCGCCACCAGGGAAGCCCTTGGGTAGGATTTTTAAAAAGGAAGAAAGCTTGCTCAAATGGGAATCACTGAAGTGATCTCTAAAAATAGATCTCCTTAAAGTGGAAAGAATCACCCTATGAATAATGTTATCGTGAATATCATGCTAACAATTGAATAATTATTCCAATAAAATATTTTAAATCCACTGAATATCTTTTGCAAAGAGAAATTTAAATAAGAGTATGAGTAGGAAAACAATAAAGGTGTACCTTGCAGGTGAATTCAACTAGCACTTTCATCAAATTGCAGCTCTCATTCATCTGATTTCAGGATCCACATATTTTGCACATTGATGTTCAATAAATGTTAATTAATTTTCTTTCCCCAACTAAAAAATAATACACCTGATCCAAATTGGTGGATAATTATAAAATGACTTTCAATGGTATTTAGAAAGGTTAGGAATAAGAAAATGCTACATAAATGCTTTCTTAGACTTTCACAGAGTTAGAACAGTTTTGATTGTAACTTCTACACAAGAGGTTAGAGTGTGCCAAAAACTACATTCTTGCCCTTAAAATAAGAGATACAACTTTAAAATTTTGGTTTTAAATGACCATTAGACATGGAGAAAATGTGATCACATTAACATCATTTTGGCAGAATGGTCATAAATAAAAGGTGATGACAAATGGCAATGTTCAGAGCATAGAGCTGTCTCTTGTGAGGGCCACAGGGGTGTGCAAGAAGCTCCTGTCTTCTCTAACATCCTGATTATTGATGGTTAGCATTAATGATGTGAAAGCAGAACACGCAGCATGTTAATAAAATTTGCAGATGTTACAAATTTGGATGCTGTTGCACACACCAGGAGACTAAGAATTAATACAAATGGATCTAATGAGATTGTAAATACAAGAAGAAAAGAGGAAAATTAGATTCCATTTAGAAAAGTGCAAATAATCAGTCTGGGGGGAGGTAATCTGAAACATGTTCACTCAGCAGGTCTGAAGACAAACCTGGGAAGTAATCAATTTAAGCAAAACTGCAAAGCAAAATAATAAGACTGCTGGGATCAGAGAAGGAGTATAGCTCCAAGATCACTCAACAGTGTCATACCTGAGCCTTTCTTATCTGGAACTCCCCATGGAATGTGTAGATCTGAAGGAAGAGGGCTGAAAGCAAGGAACTATTAATTTGGAAATTAAGGAATAAGAGCAGTTCCTTGGTACAATGGTAGCACCAACAGCTGCTTCCAAGTTCTGAGTTGAGCAGCCATGTGTATCCTGAATTGCCACAGTGTTAAAAGAATGAATGCTAAAAATGCTATCAGCATAACTCTCCTCGCCTAGGCCTATTTAGGTTTGTGGTCCAGGGTAGTTATACTTCTGATGCCAAACGAGCTGAGGACTTCAGGAAGTGGGATAGGGCTGCAAAATAGATTCTATCTTTCTCAAGGATATAAATGTAGCCTAGGGGGAAGTAGACCAGCATAAAGGTAAGATAGACCTTTGGTGTCAGCTCTATCAGTTATGAGCTTTGTAACTTTGGGAAAATAATTCATCTTGCTCTAAGCTATTTCACTGCTATGTAATATATTTAACTTCTATGAGTTTTTGTTTTCTCATTTGTAAAACAGATATAACAATGCCTGCTTTTCAGAGCTGTTGAAGGATAAGGAATAATGTCCATAAAGTGCAATACTAATGATTTCACTATGAATTTGGTTGTTTGTTATTCTATGAATCTGTGAAGTGCTTTGAACTCAAAAGGACAATTGAAAATCCTTGATCAGTTATTTTGAAAATAAGTTATAATTTTCATTCTTAGAACCCACATGCAGACAAACAGACTAGAAGTTGTCATAATCAGACTAGATATGATCACAGCAGCACAAAGAACAATGGTGTAATAATTAAATGGCAATTAGAAAACCAAGTTACCCAGGCCAGCATGTCCTTGAAGAGGAAGAAGTGAGATAATGTAAAGAAAGAACACTGAAAAATCAAGGCTAATCAGGCAAAGGGTCTCAACTCCAAAGACTCATATCTGGATAGCAGGAACAGTCATGAGACTCACCCTTTAAAGGTTCAAGGGTGGTGTTTAAAAATAAAATTGGAAACCTAAGGCAAGATATGCAATAGTGAATCCCTAGAAGATCATCTTCTGTCACCACCAAACAAGTGCAAAGGTTCACTGGGTTGAGTCAGCAGAAAGGACAAATGATAGCAGAAGTCCCAAAAATTTGGCAAAGAAGATAAAATGTTGTTGCTAATAGAGTGAGCAGAGACCACCTTGAAAGTCCAGGAGGTAGCCCAAGATGAGGACAAAACAAGGAATAGCTTCCAAGGTAGTAAAGATGGTGCCATGGGTGATGGTCTGGGAATGTGGGCAGATGCAGACTCAGGTGAACCAAAGCTCTAGAGATAAAAGCAACAGAAGACCCAAACAAAAGACCACCTGGTCAAATCCCACAAGCCATGAGACCCAGAAATCATATGCAACATATTCCTCTCCATCATTTCTCTACATTGAATTCTTCCTTATGTCCTGATGATTTTACCTCTGACAGGACTCTCAGTGTGTCTACTTTTTTTCCATTTACATGGTCACTGCTAAAGTTCAAACAAACCAACCTCTTTCATCAGGACTGTGCCACATGCTCTCAACTGATCCCTCTGAATTCATTTAGTTTCTTCTTGGGACACACTCTTCCCAACCCATTCACTAAACAGTAGCAAGAATGATCCTTTCAAAAGACAAATATATTCATGTACACATATTCTGTTTCAGACTTCTGTTTAACATGCTTCAGTGATACTCTATTGAGATTAAGATAAAAGTGAAGTCGTGAATGTAGTGGCCAGGCCCTACCTGGTCTGGGACTGCCTTTTTCTCTAGCTTCATCATGTACAACGCCATTCACACTCTCCAACCGTCTCCTATTCAATCCTGTGCCTGCCTTGACCAGGGCTGTTACCATCGTCCATCTCCATTTTTTTCTTTTCATCTAACATAACTCTCATGCTACATCTAAGCTCAATCAGCACTTCCTCAAAGAAGCCTTTTCTAAATGTACTGATCCTTTTCTTAGATACCATGTCACTGTAACATTTATCACAATTGAAATTTTAAATTTTTTGTGGGATTCTGTGATTAGAGTCTCCTCCTACCTACTCCCTTCAGGCTCACTGAAGGCAGATTCATGTTTCTTTATACTGCCCCAAACATCTCTAGCACAGGTCATTATTTGGAAGTCTCTATACTTGGATAGATCATTCAGACAGAATTTCTGGTTCTTTTACCAGTTTTCTTGGTGTAAATTGCTTCTTTCTCTTCAATGAGACCTATATAGAAAGACTGGTTTGATATACAAATAAAGGCCACCCAATATGCCCTCATCCTAATCCCTGGAATCTGTGAATATATTAGATTACATGGTAAAGGAGAATTAAGGTTTCAGATAGAGTAAGGTTGCTAATTAGCAGACCTTAAAATAGATTATCCTGGATTATAGAGGTGGCCCAATGTAATCACAAGGGAGTGAAAGAGGGAGGCTGAAGCGTCAGGGAGAGGGAAATATGGCTAACAAAGAAGATCAGAGTGATGTGAAGAGGCTGATCTGATATTTCTGGTTTTGAAGATGGAGGAAGGAATCCAAGAGCCAAGGAATTCAGGCAGCTTCTAGAATCTGGGCAAAAGTATGGATCCTCCTCTAGAGTCTCCAGAAAGAACACAGCCCTGTCAACACCTTGATTTTAGCCAATGAGACCTGAGTCAGCCTTCTAACCTGCAAAACTGGAAGATAATAAATTTGTGTTGTTTTAAACCACTACATTTGAAGTAATCTGTTTATGGCAGCCATGAATAAAAATGTAATCTTTATCTCTCTTGAAAGTACATAGACCTTGATGGTCATTCATACTGTATTACAAGGGTAATTATTTTCAGGTTAACAAGGCTGGACATGTCCTCCTCAGCCAACTGCTCTGTCTTCTCTTCCCATTGGGCTAATTCTAAAAAACGAAGCAAGCTATTGGTAGGTTCCCAGTAATTGTTCCTATTGGGTGCTTCCTCTAGGCCACTCTCCTTGGGAGCAATTGCATCTTTTTGGAGTGACAACAGCTGTCTGTAACTCTTACTATTAGAAGACCCTCTCTGCTCTAACTCTTATAACCTAAAATTCCACAGGAACAAAATAGATCAAGTCTACTTCCTCCGGGAACATTGTTCACACTGGGAGACCTGTGGTGTCAATGGCCCACAAAGTTCATTTTGTGTTCAAGTATTTATTATCTGAGAGAAGCAAGACTGTGAAGCACGACACAGAAACTACACATCAGCCTTTCCTTTCTCTCTTTTTTTTTTTTTTTTTTTGCGGTATGCGGGCCTCTCACTGTTGTGGCCTCTCCCGTTGCGGAGCACAGGCTCTGGACGCGCAGACTTAGTGGCCATGGCTCACGGGCCCAGCCGCTCCACGGCATGTGGGATCTTCCAGGACCGGGGCAGGAACCTGCGTCCCCTGCATCGGCAGACGGACTCTCAACCATCAGGGAAGCCCACCCTTTTCTTTCTTTCTCCCTTTGCTTCATCCTGCTCTTTTCTGAGGCGAACAAGGGAGTGCTACCCTCCGATGGCTTAAGGTTAGAGTTCTAATGTCTGTAGAAAGCTCCTAAGAGTGCTGTGGGAAGAAACAACTCAGGTACCTAAAGTTCATGGCTTCACCCCAAATTCTTCTAAACATGTCTATTCACACACTACTGGAACCACAAGTACAAATATAGCCCTAGAATGTCTGAGATAGCCCATAGTTCCATGTTACCCACACAACTCAAACTGGCACATTGTGAGAGGCTTACCAACTCAAGCACAAAGTCAACTTCTAGTAGCTAAAAGATTGAAATATTATGAAAGAGAGGCAGTACAGCACAGTGGGAAGAGCACAGACTACTAATCATGAGCACATGAAGATCAGACATGTCTATCTTCAAACACTAGTTGTGCCACTTACTAGTTTTGTAACTTTACAAGGCTACTTAAACTCTCAGAGTCTCAGTTTCCTTATCTGCAAAACAGAGATGAGAATATCTCTTTCATGGACGAGGTTAGAAGGATTAAGTAAGACAATAGATGTAACATTTACTGTGTCTGGGAAATTTTTGGTATTCAAAAAGTAAGTCCTTGATGCTCCTAGAATAAAGAAGTGTTGTTGGTGAATTCTTTCTAAAATATAAACTATTCATGAGAAAAATTCTCACTATTATGAATTATTTGTCATATATGGCATAATGGTTAGGTAGGTTAGTTTTGTCATTAGGGTCCCTCAATTTGTCATGTTCCCATATAACCCCTTGCAGTCACCTGTCCCCTTCTTTTTCTTCCATACTTGACCAGATACAACTAAGAAGCACCAAGTCCCCTTGGACCAACTCATGACCCCTCCTAAGGCTCTGCCTGGCCTTCCTTCCTGTGTTCAATTCATCTGGTCATGAAGTTAATATGATTACATCTGTCTGATAAGATAGATATGGTGAAGTATTTAGATTACAACCCACTTCTCTCACCCAATATGATCACTTTACACACAGAAACATGCACATATTCAAGTACTCAAAGTTACTCCAGAGACCAAAAAGCTTAATATAACATTTCCTACAATGTACCAGATACTGTGTACTTGCTTAAGGCTTAAGTATAATCTAATTCAATCCATTCAGTCAAATAATAATTAAAGCTAGCATTTACTGGGTATTTTCTATGTGGCAGGCACTGAGATATGCATCATCTCATCTAATCCTCACCACAATTTTGTGAGTTAAAGATTTTCATTATCTCTATTTTACAGATGAGGCAATTGAGGCATAGAATATTTAAGCAGCTTGACTGAATTAGTGATTTAAACCAAAAAAAACAACTGTTTATTGTTTATGCAAACTTTCCAATTTTCAAATGATTCACATAGATTTCTTTAGCTTATAATGCTCTTCATGCAATTGAGTTAAAAATAATTTCTGCTAATGGCACCTTAAAACAGAATCACTCATTTCATTTTAATCATTTAACTCATAATTTGGGTAGTTAAAAGCAAAACAAAAACTATAACAAACTGAAGACTGCAACAGCTATTATCATAATGGTAATGCTTTAAGTGTCTTATATTTTCATATTTATTCCTCTCACTTTTAACTACTATATTTACTTTTTATTTAAACATTGAAATGTGTCAATATAAATCCTTGATATGTGCAATGAACCGGAAGGAGTAATTTAACTTTAAAACATTATAAAAATCATAAGAAAAATAACTATTTTTACATTTTTAGAAACTTTGAAGGACTATTTTACCGAGTGACAGTCAATGCGAGCAGACAAGCAACGCAACATAATTAGACATCTACCAACATAAAGAGCTGTTGGATTTCTCAACCCCACGGGCAACAGAAATGGCAGAGCAGATTTCTGGGAAATTTTACACATTAGTACATAAACAATCTGTCAAGAAATCACACTTTTCAGATGTCTACCTCCTACAGATTTCAAGACATTACAAACTATCACAAATGTGATTTGCAAGGGAGAAGTTTCCTAGCCTCAATAGAAAGTGATTGTCATCATTGACAAAGTCCAGGAATATCAAGTGAAAAGTAATAAATCCTTTTAAAAATTGATCTGGCAGTGCATTGTGCACCATTACAGCAAAAAAAGAAAAGAAAAAGAAAAACCAAAACAAACAAACAAAAAACCTCAATAAAGCTTTTTTTCTAGAGATTTAATATGTTGCCAGCAAGAGCAGATTTGAGTTATATTGAGTAGGAAACCAGATTTGAAAAAGGACATACAAAAAAAAAAGTACACTGCAAAGCAGCCCTGAAAGTATATTAAAAAAAAAAAAAAAAAAGCTCTTGGCAACACTTTGTAAAATGGGATGAATCAAAAGCCAATTAAGAGATCAAAATATATGGAGCCAATATCGTAAGAGTAGGGGTGACATATAGGCAGCTTGGAAGCTAATTAGAATGGAGAGGTGATAATTGTATGCACTGGGGGAAGGCAAACTGTAGAGTGTTGAATGGAAATGAGGCAGAGATTGAGAAGGAAAAGATCTCAAACACTTCTGCAGTGTGGTAGTAAATAGTATAAAACAAAAATGTGAGAAATGAGCCCCTTGGTGAGGTGAAGAAAACCTCTTTACTAACCCTGATGTTCATGGTTTAATATGCTCTAAAAGGCCATGGTTCCTTGAGAAAAGAAATTGTGGGTTTACTCTTCACCCCCACTGGAAAGAGGATGCCCTCCAGTCATCTGTGTTCTCCCTCTTTTTCTTTTAGAGTGGGCTGAGGGAGTCTGAAGATTGGGGATTAAAGACCAAGTTCCACTTCAGTTTTTAAACTGTCTCCCTGGGCTGGTCTGCATGCCAAGTTTTTCTTGTTTTTGTTTGTTTGTTTTGGCTCTTCCAGTCTCCATGGCTATAGGTTGCTATTTTTTTTTTTTAATTAAAGTTTGTCCCAGTCTATCTTGTTTGTCTTATTGTTGTTCATCTTTTTTGTATACTATTAGCCTTTCCCAGAATTTCTACAAAATGTTGTTCCATCTCCCTACCTGATGACAACCTATTTGGTCAGAATGCCTATGGCAAATGGAACAAAACCAAACTTTTCTTTTAATAAACCTGCTGAAGTGATAACTCCCAGACCATGGCTAAAAAGTACCTTGAAGTTTGGTGAGACCCAGAATTCCTATGTTCTCTTATTCCCAGCCCTCTGAGTGTCTCTGAACACAGAAGTTCTGGGCAGTGAGCTTCCCATGGCCTTTGTCAAAGCAACAATATGCTTACATAAACACCCTTGTAGGTCAATCTCTTCTAAACTGCTTCCACAAATGCTATCTCTTGATAAAGTGATTGGAAGGATAGTTGCTTCAAGGCAAAGATAAGATTGCTTTTGTTTTGTTGCTTGTTTGATTCTTGCCCAGTAAAATAGTGTTCTTTAAGGACATCTGAAAGTGTTATTCAAAGAAAAAATACTAAAGCCAGAGTTTGTAATTTTTTAAATTAATGAAGCGTCAAAATCTACCAAAAAAAGTACACAGAGGAAAGAAAGAAAACAGAGTGTATATATATATATATATATATATATATATATATATGAGAGAGAGAGAGATAAAACACAATGAAATGCTTAGCTTTCTCCAAATAATTAATTCCTTTGGAGAACAGACAACTCTTAACCACCCTAGAAAACTTTACAATTCTCTATTCCTCTTAAACATAAGCATCTTCCCCTCTAGAAAGTATTTATTATAATTACTGCCTTAGTATAATATTTTTAAAAAGTGAACACAAATGTAAAACAAAACACAAATCAAAACCATATTGCCAATTTCCACTTCCAGTCAAGATGAAATAACAAGAAATAGATTTACCCTCCCATCTGAAACAACTAGAAAAACAGATGAAAATATAAAATAACCATTTTCAACCTACTGAACATCAGGTAACAAAGGAGAATAACCCATGAAAGACAGGAAATAAAACGGTTGAATTCTATAATTGTCCCAGCACACTACCCCTTGAGAGAATTTCCAAGACATGACACAGAGAATGAGAACACATATGGATCCAGACACACACCTTTAGTTGAGGAGACAGAGTTGAGAATTCAGAGAAACCAAGAAGGCTAATATTCACAGAGCAGAGTACTGGTGAGTAGAGATCTTTATACAGAGAGAATCATGGAGATCTGTAGAAGTTCCCCTTGGATATTCAGCAGAATAACAATCAGCACATTCACATTAGGAAAGTACCCAAGGCAAGGGAAAGGGCGACCTGAAAGAATTACAAGGAATGGCACCTAGAGTTCACACAGGGCTGGGGGTATAAATATTTTTAGCTTTGTTGTAGGATATAGTTAAGTTACTTGAAATAAGATTTATCTTTTTAGGTTTCTCTTTAAGATTTATTAGGTGGGACCAGAGTCATGTTTTATCGAGGGCTAATGGCTCCCCCACCATTGAGGTCAGGCCCTTCTGATAACTCTGTTCAATATATCATGGATTTTCCACTCATTGCACATAACAAGGATTTATAGTGACACATTTCAATGTTATTAAAAGTATATATAGCAGTTAAAAGTAAGAGGAACAAATATAAAGATATAAAACACTTAAAGTTTTACCTTGAAAAATTTCCAGGGTGATAAGAGTGTCTTTGTTATTCCTGGTGCACCCATAGTTTATGCTAAGGAGATGACTGAAGATAGGGGCTGGACGTGCCATAAAACTAACCATGTGATTAGAGGATTGGAGCTTTGAGCCATGTAATATTGGTCTAACCTGCCAGGAGGAAAGGGGAGTTGCAGGTTGAGTAACATAGCTAATTGTTCAACTAAACATGCCTACATAATGTAACCCTGCTAAAAGCTACGGACTTCAAAGATTGGTGGGGAGAATCTCTGCTTGACAATGCTCTGTGTATTGTCACTCATCATTGTTCCAGGATCCTCCCAAACCTTACCATATGTGTTTCTCTCTTTGGCTGGTTTAAATTTGTATCATTTTATAACACTTTCCTGTGCACTCTGAGTTATTCCAGGGAATTACAAAACCTGACAGGGGTAGTGAGAACCCCTGAATTTGTAGCCAGCTGGTCTGAAGTGAGTGTGGCCTGGGGACACCCAAACTTGCAGCTGGCATCTAAAGCGAAAGCCATCATATTAAAGATGTGCCCATAACCTGTGAAATTTGGCCTGACTCTAGGTAATCTATGTCCTAGAGTGTTCCTGCCTATGAGCCTTCCTGCACTGAACTATTATGTGAATAAGAGATGCACATTTTAAAAAATTAAGCTGATGAGTTTGGGTGACTTATATGTTATAACAACTATAGTTACCCTAATTGCATTACAGTTAGCCCCCTCTTTCCTGCAGTTTTTTTTCTCAAAAATTAATCTCCTAGTGAGACTTTCTCCATTCATTCTACCTAAAATTTCACACCCTTCTAATATTTCATATCCCCTTTACTGTTTCATTGTTCCCTTTAACATTTATTATTCAATACTATAGCAGTCCATATATTTATGTATTTATCTTATTTTCTGCCTCCTCTAATAAAATGTAAGCTCCAGGAAGGCAGAGATTTATGTTTCAGTTGTTCACAGCTTTATCTGCTATGTTGAGAACAGTGCAGCATGTAGTAGATGTTTTCTGAATAAATGTATGAATCAGTAGACAGAATGTATTAGATGGAAAAGCAGAATGCAATTAAAGCAACTCATAGAATGTATTAATTGCAATTACCTAAAAGAGATAAAATAAAACTTTAAGTAGACTAGTGAAAATAGGAATTGAAGGAAAATGGTAAATGTTCAAATAATTTAGTGATAGAAACCACAGCGCTTGGAACCTGTTGGAGAATAAGGTGATGAGGAAGCCATTAATGAAACCTTCATATTCAACAACCAGGGAGACTGAGGAAATTATGAAGTAGTTAGAATTACATCAGGAAGTATATCCAGTTTAGATGAGACAATAAACTCAATTTGGGACAAGGCATTTAAATGACTTCCAAAATCACATGGCCAAACTTCACAGTCAAGAATGTCCAAAGGTTAAAACACAGGAGTTAGAAGTAGAAGAGTTTTGGGGAGGAAATTTCCATATTAAATGGGAATATCACAGGTTTATGCCAATGAGATATATTGTCTCACTCTTTGTAGAATAAAAGCAATTGTTAAACCAAACAGTTTTAATTCAGGTTCAAGTTATTTCTCTAATTTATATCTTTTACAGACCTACAAATGAACACTTAAAGAGTATTAGAACGTTACTGAAACTATTATATTAGAAAATCTCAGGCATAGCAATTCATTTATTATAGACCAGCAAGGATATTTACTACCTTCAGCATCTTCAAAACTCTTGAGAATTGAATAAACTGTATCTTTATGGCTGAAAATAAACCTAGAGTACTTCATTACTTCTTCTTATAACAAAGCCCTTTTGCAAACAAGCAGGTCATGAGCAGAACTGAAGATGAGGTAGCACATCCAAAGAGTTTAGATGATGAATCATCTTATACATGCATAAAATATTAAACATAATGAACACGTTAGAGAGTTATTGATCTATTCCAGTCCAAGTCACAACAAAATATGATGGTTTCTTAGTGATTGAGAGCATTTATTAGACCCTGGGGTTTATACACTTGAATAAGTAGAAGGTCTTCAATGTATGACTTCCAGTAGAGACCAAGCAGCTGAACTCCTAACTCACCTAAGATCACAGCAAGATCTTTTTATTGAATTAATATAGAAAGGCTGTTCTATAATAGGCCATATATTTACAACTGTCCCTATTTGCAGTGCCAATTTTATAACTTCAAGTTTTATCCCATCCACAAGTCTCCATAATTATGGAATTCCACAATCATGAATTCCAGAAATTAGGAGAAAAGTGTCAGTTTTTATCCAAGATTTTTTTTTTTTTTTTTTTTTTTTTTTTACGGTACACGGGCCTCTCACTGCTGCGGCCTCTCCCGCTGCGGAGCACAGGCTCCGGACACGCAGGCCAAGCGGCCATGGCTCACGGGCCCAGCCGCTGCACGGCATGCGGGATCCTCCCGAACCGGGGCACGAACCCGGTCCCCTGCATCGGCAGGCGGACTCTCAACCACTGCGCCACCAGGGAAGCCCAAGATTTTTTTATTTTTAACAAACCCCTATACCAGATCTTTTCTGGACATGTCATGATTGGTTCCACTCTGGCATTGTGTTGCAGCAGGTAAGCAATTGCTCATGCCTATGATCTGGTCTCAGATACATATCTGAACTCTGACCACACACATGTGATGCCTAGTAATTGCTACATGTAGATTGCTAGGTCTGACAACAACAGATTCTGCACCTTTATAGTTAATTATTTCTGAATGTGTGTGTGATGGGGGAGGGTGTTACAAATGCTTTGGAATTGTTTGGATCTGCATGACCTGGTGGCTCCTTGGTGCACACGAAGAGCTGACTATTGCCACTACCTCCATGTGCCTGTATAAGCAGGTAAAGGAAGCATTGGGGAGCTTCCCACTAAATTGGGTTCTTAACTTGGAGTTTATCCTTTGCAGTCTTCAATGCTGAAGTCAAACATAACGAAGATAACTTCATCCAGGACCTAATTATCATTTTTGTCAATACTTGAACCAAATAAGTCTGGCATATCAGCACCTCTGGTGATTCTTATGCACACAAAAGTGCAAGAACATTTTTTTGGGTCTTGGTACATTGTTACAGTAATGGACCCCAATGTATTCATACCTCCCTATAAGCATGTCCCTTTGCCATATGACTTTGCCATTTCTTCTTTCAAGAGAGGATTCTATTTCTCTACTTCTTGAATCTGGTCTTGGCTATGTGACTTGCTTTGACCAATGTATCAATCGCAAATGTGATAAAAACAGAGGGCTTGCGCATTAGAACTTGCCTTCTCTGGCTTCTGGAAGCTCCTTTCCCCATGCAAATAATTCCAGGCTAGACTGTTGGATGAAAAGTAACCACCTTAGAGAGGTTCCAGCCATTCCAGTTGTCCCAACACCCCTAGACATCTCAACTAATGACCCAGACATAAGAGTGAGGCCATTCTATACCATCCATCCCCAGCCAAGTCAGCCCAGACTAGAAGAACCACACAGCTAAACCACAGATTTTTAAGAAACGATAACTGTTCATTATTTTAAGCCACTATGCTTTGAGGTGATTTGTTTCAGAATAAAAACAAACTGATCCAAAAGCTTAGTTCTTCACCTCCCTCTACCCTAGAGCATAGCCACTCTCTCTTCTCTGTTCTTCCAGAGAAACCACTGTTTTGGTTGTGTATTAAGTTCTACAACTGAACTAATGTTCAACATATCTACAGGAAAGATGATAGTATCCCATTTTATAGACATGAAAACTGAGGTTTAAAGAGCCTATATAATTTGCTTAAGGTCATACAGGTAGTACTAATGGTAGATACAGTATTTAATCCACTGTAGATTCTGGATACCTTGAGATTCAAGACAATTTTGGGTATTTTTAAGCAAATACTTGGCATAATGCTGGGAATGACATAAGTGCTTAATAAATACTTATTGAAATAATTGACCTTTAATGTTATACTTATCTTCTCAAGCCTTGTTCCTGGCTTGTCTTTGTTCAATTTTTACCTATCTCTTCACCCAAAACAAACAAACAAACTAGAAGCATGAAAATGACATTTTTATGGTCTCAAGTACTCTGAACTCTAGTTTGTTTTAAAATGTTTTTCATAGATCTATGTCATTTTTAGGTTTCTGACTTTGGTTTTATGTTCGTCCCATAGTAGTCACACTCTAATGCATTTGAATGACCTCGTATTTCTGTAGCTTAGGTACCAAGACCTTGATATTTATTAAAAAGGAACATTTCAAGAATAAGATACAGGTAGAAACTGTAACTATTAGTCTCTGTCTTATATAAGAATAGGGCTTACTAAATTTTTTCTGGTCCATTTTTCTAGGTTCATATCAACCAAATCAATTACTTTGAAACCATCCATGTTTTATTGTAATTCCATTTAAATGAATACTGTGGCATTATGCCTGATTTAATACAAGACTGAGTTTTTTTATGTACGTTCATATTGCTGACAAGCATTATACAGTTAATTCTCAGTGTCTTGTGTGTGTGTGTGTGTGTGTGTGTGTGTGTGTGTATGTATTTGGAGGAGAAAGAACACATGACATCACCAATGTGAGAGATGAAGAAACAATGATCTGGAAGGGTTTTCAGCTTTTCCTGATGGAACATGAGCAGCAAAACAGGACAAAAGTCACAACTCTCTTGAATAAAGTCTTATTTTTCCTCCAGGCAGTTCTGGTCTTGATTTAAGATTGTCAAGATCTTCAAACTTTTTCCCAAGGATTTGGAGTTTTCAAAAATGGATATTGCTCCCAGGCAGTTTTCCCTTCTTTTTAGGAGAATTTTTTTAATGCAGCATTTCTCATTCAATTAAGCTTAAATCACAAAAATTAAAAAATAAAACATAATGTCCAAAAGTGTTTAAGAATTTTAATCTATCTTTTATCCCATTCCTTAGAATTACTTTTCAAATGGTTTGGATTTAGCCAAACCTAAAATAGTTTTTTGTCGAGTCTTTTCCCCTCCCTTAATTTTTAAACCCATGTGTATTTTGAGGGAAATTTAATACATATGCTTCTAATTCATGTGCACTTAACTCATCAGAATGTTGTTTTGTAAGACCTGTTTGATGTTTAAGAAGTCTTTTTGGAGACTCCCTTTAATAAGTCTTTTCAAGCCTTTATTCTTAGAAGCAGGAAGTCACATTTTGCCAGAAGTAAATGAATTTCAACCACCAAAGGTTCACATTTAGTCTAAAACCGGCAGCCAAGACATTTTGTAACTTGTAAGAATGAGTATTTTACTCATAGGATAAAGTCATTCAATTTTTAAAGCACCAAACTCAGAAAACATAGGTGTGCTTTCATTCATCTTATTTGAACATATGAAAATTGTCAGTTATGTTTTTGAAAGAACATAATTTTAAGGTAATTTTTCTAAATGCATCCTAAAATTCCTAAATATTAGCTAGCAGATTTTGCTTTAAAATGTGATAAGATTGTTTCCTCAAAATAAAAACACAAAAAGTAGTAGATACTGAGCCAGAAGTAAATGATAATTGAAGGGGGTTATAAAGTGAGATATGGAGAGATACCATTTATGGAGTAATAGATGACAACAGTTGAGTGTATATAAATACAGCATTACAAGGACTTTGATGCATTTTTATCACAGGTCCGTGTGTCAGAGAATCTGACATATATGAAATATGAGGATTAAAGAAGAACAAAGGGGCTCAAGACAAAATGCTGAGCAAACTGCCATTAATGAATTATGAAGACAAGAAAGACAACAGAGAAATCTCAGTGTTTTAAAAAATTACTACTTGGGCTAAGATAATATCCCATCAGATTTATTTTTTATTTCCTGCTGATGGCTGCAGCTGTTCTTTCTGATTTTCTATTTTAGGCAGCCTCCTGTGTCTGGAGCTGATACCCAGGGCAGAGGGCCTGTCCTGCATCTGGGTGGCCCAAAGAAGGGCTAGTGAGAATCACAAAGGACAAGGAATCACAGTTACCTTTGTTTCTTTATAATCAATTAATAAATAAAACAAATAATGTTCATGATTATAAGCAGAATAATAAACATGACACTTTTTATTTTGCTTTCCATTGAACAGAACATGTGTGCAACCCAGTGACTTAATGAAGAAGCTGAAATGCTACCTGGTCTGGAAGAATAACTAGAGGTTAAGAAATATTTACTCATAAAAAATGATTCTCGTACTAAAAAGGTTTTTGCCTGACTTGAAGAAAGTTCTTGTTCCCTCTCTCGCTGAGAGAGCAGACAGAGAGACATGGCTCTACAGTGAACTGGGGCGGCTTGCTGGGACCAAGCCCATCTAGAATAACCTTCATTGTGACATTTTGGAGGGAAGGACAACACATCAACAGACATTTGCTTCTTACTCTATCCCCTACTCAAGAAAGAAGGCTCTCAGTGGAAACCAAAATGTTACTTAATAAACTGTTTGTTTCTCCTCTGCTTTGCATTTTCTCTTTGTGTTTTACATTAGCTCCCTCTGATTGTATCTCATTCTTTTCTTGGGTCCACATTTTTTTTTCCTTTTCTTCCACTTCAGTCTCCTTACTGTTCCCACTTTGCATTTCCTTCATAGTATTTTTCACAAATCTGTTTCTCTGTACCCTCATCACATTTCATCTGTTCTTTGTCCCCGAGTTCACCTCTGCCCCTGCCTTTGACTGGTCTGGACTGCTTTTTCCTGTGCCTAGGAACACAGAAGCAGCTGCTCCTTTTGTTTTGTTTTGTTTTCCTTTTCCTAACATCCCTTCCATCCCAAGCCTCAGCTCTACACAGTAAATTGGCAATGGCAGTAAGAAAAATCCACGTTAACTCTTGCTTAAAAACAGAGAAGAAAGGAAAGATGTATACATCATTAGGAACTGGCTCCATGTAGATGCACAGATGTACTTAACAAACTAGTGGGTCAGTTGTGACATTAACCACTAAGTTCTCAAATGAGGCATCACATCATCACATCAAGAACTAAGCTTGATGTAGCAGGTCACCTAACCTAGCTTCCTGTCCAATGCAGGAATCAGGCCAGTTGCATGCTGACAGTGGTCATGCCACCTCTGACTGAATACTTCCAACAATGACCTTACTATTTCAGACCTCCTCTTCTATGATTAGAAATCACTTATTTTTAGAGCCTCCTCTTATTGAGCTCAAAACTGCCTCACCAAGACTCCACTTATTGGCCATACCTCTTGAGTACTGGAGTAGAAATCTCTTTACCTTAATAATAGCTCTCTTACCATAGAAGTTTCTAAGTTTTCTCCAGCACAGATATCACTGACTTTCCCCACCATATCATAAGCCCTGTGAGGACAGTTACTGTGTCTCTTTTTCACCTAGATATTCCCAAACCTCAGTAAGGTGCCCAACTTATAGCAGACACTAAATCAGTACATGCTGAATAAACAAATTAGCCCTTCTTAGAGACAAGACCATTGAACATAGAAAGTTTAAGCAACTAGCTTATGTTCACCCAGCTGGAAAGTGGGGGAGCAAGATAAATATTTATGAGGGGGCTTCCCTGGTGGCACAGTTGTTAAGTATCCACCTGCCAATGCCGGTTACACGGGTTCGAGCCCTGGTCCGGGAGGATCCCACATGCCGCGGAGCAACTAAGCCTGTGCACCACAACTACTGAGCCTGCACTCTAGAGCCTGTGAGCCACAACTACTGAGCCCAAGTGCAACAACTACTTAAGTCCATGCACCTAGAACCCGTGCTCTGCAACAAGAGAAGCCACCCAAAGAGAAGCCCGCGCACCACAACAAAGAGTAGCCCCCCACTCACCACAACTAGAGAAAAGCCTGCACGCAGCAACAAAGACCCAACGCAGCCAAAAATAAAAATAAATAAATTTATTTAAAAAAAATTATGGGGCTTCCCTGGTGGCGCAGTGGTTGGGAGTCTGCCTGCCGATGTGGGGGACACGGGTTTGTGCCCTGGTTTGAGAGGATCCCACATGCCGCGGAGCGGCTGGACCCATGGGCCGTGGCCACTGGGCCTGTGCGTCTGGAGCCTGTGCTCCACGGCGGGAGGGGCCACAACAGTGAGAGGCCCGCGTACCGCAAAAAAAAAAAAAAAAAAAAAAAAATATGTTGCTCTCTCAAAACTGCAGGCCATGCATTTAGCCTCCACAATATTTTTCCAGCAATAGTTTTTCATATATTTACAATGGCCAAGAGCTATGTGGATGCTGAAAGAACTGGCAGACAAGAAGAGGCCCGAGTTGGCAGTAATGGCCACAGGAAGCAGACACCTCTGAGGTAAAGACTTCGGCAGAGATGCAGCCAGTTCCACACAGCACACAAAATAATTAGGAGGGAGCAGCCCTCCCTAAGGATCACCAGGGCAGCATTCTCAGAAGCAAGACCCAACCAACCACACCACACCCCGTGGGAAACTGTCCATGGCCAAAGGAGAGCAAGAGACAGGAGCCCTCTCCTAAAGTCATTAGCACATACAAATTTGTTTCTTTGTCTCCAGGTACCTTCGTGAGAAGGAGGAAAAAAGAAAAACCTTTTAGAGAGGCGACAGACACCTCTAGTGGTGAGTTGGAAGTTTGAGTTGATTAAATATTAACCCAATGAGAGTGAGTTAACCTGAAAGATGCTCTTGACGTTATGTGCTCTCCCATTCTCCTCATATAGGGGATGGGGCTTCCAGAGCAAAACAAGTTCTTTTTATTTTCTTTTGGCACATTTGTGCATTGTTGAAAATTTTCAATCCTTCTGTGAGTTTAATTGACTAGTTATTATATTATATTTCTGTAATCCACAGATATTGTTCAATTCCTTGTTCAATTCCTTGTCAATATTGTTCATACATTTTTTTAGAGTGAAGGAATCATTTATATTTTGTATATAGTATACATTTCTATAATATAAAAATATAGAAGAATCATTTGAATGCTTGATCTCTCTCTTTCCCTTTCTTTTTTTTTTCTTGAAAAGTTCTCTTTCGGGCTTCCGTGGTGGCACAGTGATTAAGAATCTGCTGGCCAAAGCAGGGGACACAGGTTCAAACCCTGATCCAGGAAAATCCCACATGCCACGGAGCAACTAAGTCCATGAGCCCCAACTACGGAGGCTGCACTCTAGAGCCCACAAGCCACAACTACTGAAGCCCGCATGCCTAGAACCCATGCTCCACAGAAAGAGAAGCCACCACAACGAGAAGCCTGTGCACCACATTGAAGAGTAGCCCCCCACTCACTGCAACTAGAGAAAGCCAACGCAGAGCAGTGAAGACCCAACGTGGCCAAAAATAAATAATTAATTAATTAATTTTAAAAAAATAGAAGTTCTCTCTTGTGAAAGTCTTATGAACTATGTAATATTATCATCTAGATGTTCATCCCCTGCTACATATCTATTTTTATTTGAATGATGAAGTTTCTGAGACCTTCATTTGCCTGCTCCTGAATATTATAGATTACATTAATTACTCAAAAGTGTTAAAGCCATGCCTTTACTTTTAGTTTCTCAGGCAATTTCTCTTAGCATAAATTTCAAATTCAAATAAGTGCCATGATATTAACATAAAAATACTACAGATATTTTTTCCACATTGTTGGCTATATAGGAAAGTGGGATTATGATCAATTTGCAAATCTTTTCATCTTTATTTCGAAGAAACTGGTAATGAGTCATGATTGCTTGTCACTCATTATGCGGGAAATGTAAGACTCTCCCCTACCCTCTCATCCTCCCCTACCCCTATCACTCCACACCTCAAGAGAAAAAGATATGACAAAAAAGAATCCTCAATATCTCAAAATGAGATACTGATATGGGGAATAGAGTTTTTAGTGGGAGGACTAAAGGATTATAAGTAGAACTAGAAAGAAAAAATTCTCTTTTTGTGGCCTCTCCCTTTGATCTTCTCCTTCTTTTCTCCCATTTAAATGTCTTTGGTAAAACCGGACCAAAAATACCAGCTGAATGAACACACCATCAACCTTGGGAAGCTAATTAGAGTACCTCTATGTAGGTCTTAGAGAAGAAGCCATTTTCTGTTCTTAGATTCTACTCCTTATGTGACTTTCTTTCCTTCTCCATCTCTGTGGTAACTAACTGGGTGGAACAAGTCCTGGAGGTGTCTCCTTGCATTGAAACACTCATAGCCTGAAGGTATCCAAACTCAGGTCCAGAGAAGGAAACATATGGAGGAGGGAGGTAGGCTGGCTCACCTCTAGGCCTTAAGGGAGATAGGTTCTCTTTCTGACATCCTACATTATGGTAAAGGATTAAACAATTATTCCATTTCATAGAAGAGGAAGATCATAATCAGTAAGATTTAGAAATTTGCAGAATGAAGTGGTAGAGATTAATCCAGGCAACTTACCAGGGAAAAGAAACAGATAGAGGTTTGAAGCTAAAGACCTGGCTAATAATGTAAAATAATGCTTGCCTATAATGCCATCTGCTATAAAGCCCACGGCAGCTAGTGTGGAATTGTCAGTAAAAGATTCAGAGATTTGATCCAGATCACATAACTCATTTTAGAGTTACAACTCACCAAGGTATAATGATAATTTGGGGTCTTGCAAACAAAGGATAAAAGTGCCTCTTCCCTTCATGCCTGTCTGTTGTACCTCAGTTATACACAAACACTGGATACCCAAATGTTTCCAAGATAAGTGGAAGCAACACTCTATTTCTGAATATCCGAGTCTTCTTTTAAATCAAGAGAGGTGTTTAGTGTGTGATTCTTTATCCTCATAGGAGTCTCAGACATTCCTTCAAACATTTTGGACTGTGATTCTTAATTGACCCCATGTAACTTTTTCAAATACATACTGTTTATATACAGTTTACCAAGTTATAAAAGTACCTGAAGTCCTTTTTACTAACACTATAAGTATATTAGGAGATATTTAACTAACTTACACCCACTCTTACAGGCATGAGACGGTATCTCATGGTAGCTTTGATTTGCAATTCTGTGATGACTAGTGATGTTGAAAATCTTATCATGTGTCTGTATGTCTTCTTTGGAAAAATGTCTATTCAGGTCTTTTGCCTACTTTTATCAGTTTGTTTTTTGATGTTGAGTTATTTGTACATCTTGGATATTAGCCACATATTGGAAACATTGTTTTCAAATATCTTCCCCCTTCAGTAGGCAACCTTACATTTTGTTGATAGTTTCCTATGCTACACAAAAGCTTTTCAGTTTGATGTAGTCCTATTTGTTTATTTTTGCTATTGTTTCCTTTGACTGAGGACAGATCCAAAAAATTATTTCTAAGGCTGATGTCAAAGAGTATACTGTCTCTGTTTTCTTCTAGGAGTTTTATAGTTTCAGGCCTTACATTTAAGTCTTTAATCCATTTTGAGTTTATTTTTGTACATGGTGTGGAAAAGCAGTCCAGTTTGATTCTTTTGCACATAGCTGTCCAACTTTCCCAACATCATTTTTTGAAGAAACTGTATTAACTGTATTTCTCTATTGTATATGCTTGCCTCCTTTGTCATAAATTAATTGGCTGTATGTGTGTTGGTTCATTTCTGGACTCTGTATTCTGTTCCATTTATCTATGTATATGTTTTTGTGCCAGTACCATACTGTTTGATGACTTAAGCCTTGTAGTACAGTTAAAAATCAAGGAGTGTGATACCTCCAGCTTTGTTCTTCTTTCTCAAGATTGCTTAGGTTATTCAGGGTCTTTTGTGTTCAAAAAGACAACAAATAACAACTGTTGTTGAGGATGTGGAGAAAAAAGTCCTCTCATGTTTTGTTGGTGGGATTGTAAATTGGTGCAGCCATGATGGAAAACAACATGGAGCTTCCTCAAAAAAAAGGAAGAAAAAAAAAGCTGCTAAGTGATCTAGTAATTTCACTTCTGGATGCTTACCTAAAGAAAATAAAAACACTAATTTGAAAATATATGGGGAGGAGTGGCCAAGATGGTGGAGTAAGAAATCCCTGAGCCCACCTTCTCCCATAGGCACATTAACTTTCCAACTATTTATAGAGCAACTACCAATGAGAATGACTTGAAGATTAGCAGAAAACAGCTTGTACAACTAAAGATATAAAGAAGGAACCATAAGATGGGTAAGAGGGGCAGAGACACGGTATAGTCAAGACTCATACCTCCAGGTAAGTGATCCACAAATGGGAGGATAATCGTAATTTCAGAGGTTCTCCCCAAGAAGCAAGGGGTTCAAGCTTCACATCAGGCTACCCAACCTGGGGATTTTGTACCAGGAAGACAAGCTTCCAGAACATCTGGCCTTTAAATCCAGCAGGACTTGCTTTTAGGAAAGTCAGAGGGGTGTAGGAGACAAACTCTGCTCATAAAGGGTGTACATAAAATCTCACATGTTCCAAGACCCAGGACAGAAGCAGTAATTTGAAAGGAGCATGGCTCAGACACACTTGATATATGCTGATCTTGGAGAGCTTCCTAGAGTGGCAGGAGGCAACACAGACTCACCCTGGGAACACAGAAGCTGGTGGAAGATGTTTTGGGGACCTCATTCTACTACATGGACACTGGTTCTTGTCCTTGTGCAATTTCCAGTTCTCTCTCCAACGTATTAGCCCCAGGACCCAGATCCACCCACCAGCTGGTCAGCATTAGTCCTGAGACCTCACCCCAAAGCCAAGCAGGCAGCCTAGCAGGACATAGCCCTACCCACCAGCAGGTTAGCAGCAGATGTTGGTTCCCATGATTCCTTAAGCCACCCAGGAACTAACCCTGACCACAGCAGATGGAAACCAGCCCAAGGATCCCCTGGGAACAAGCCTTAACCAACAGTGAGTAGATAGCAACTCTGAGATGCCCATAGCCAGCAGTGCTAGGATGCACCCCTGCCCACAAGCAGACCAGCACAGCCATGAGAATTTCAAACCCACCAGCCAACTCAGGACGAGGACCCACCCACCAGTGGCTGGCAGCTTCTGCATTAGGCTGGACTTGGCAATCAACCAGGCCAAGGGCCAGCCAGGCTTACCAGTATATCCACAGTAGTTTGTCCTGCAACAATTGAAGGACCTACTCAGCCAATATAAGGGGCATCCTTTAAACATATAGCTTTGGTGAACAGAGGGGAATGTGTTGCTAGGCCCAGTAGGATGTCATCTACATAAAGCCACTTCCCCAAGATTAGGAAACATAACTGACCTACTTAATACATACAAATAAAAACAGAATCAGGCAAAATGAGATGACAGAGAAATATTTTTGAAATGAAGGAACAAGATAAAAACTGAGAAGAGAGCTGACCAAAGTGGAGATAAACAATATACCCAAATAAAACCCAATGTTAGGGACTTCACTGACAGTCCAGTGATTAAGACTTCACCTTCCAATGCAGGGGGTGCTGGTTCAATCTGTGGTCAGGGAGCTAAGATCCCACATGCCTCGTGACCAAAAATACCAAAACAGAAAATGGAAGCAATAGGACAACAAACTCAGTGAAGGCTTTAAAAATGGTCCAATCAAAAAAAATCTTTTAAAAAATCCCCCAATGTTAGTAGAATGAAAGGGATGAAAAATACTAGAGCAGAAATAAATGAATTAGAGTCTAAATTAAAAAAAAAAAAAAGAAAATCAATGAAACTAAGAGCTGATTCTTTGTAAAGATAAACAAGAGAGAGGGTCCAAAACAATAAGATCAGAAATGAAAGACAAGTTACAATTGACAACATATAAACAAAAATGATCATAAGAGACTACTACAAACATACAACAAAAAAAATGGACAAACTAGAAGAAATGGACAAATTCCTAGAAATGTAAATTTCTCAAGACTGAAAGAGGAAGAAATAGAAAATATGAACAAAATAGTTGTTACTAGTAATAAACAACTCACAAAAAACAAAAGTTCATTCCAGATGGCTTCACAGGTGAATTCTACCAAACATTTAGAAAAGAGTTAACACCCATCCTTCTCAAACCATTTCAAGAAGTTGAGGAAGAAGGAAAGCTTCCAAACTCATTCTATGAGGCCAGTAGCAACCTGATACCAAACCAGACAAAGAAAACACACACACACACAAATGATAGGACAATATCACAGACGAACAATGATGCAACAATATATAAGCAAACTGAATGCAACAATATATTAAGAGGATCATACCCCATGATAAAGTGGGATTTATCCCAGGATGCAAGGATGGTTCAATATCTGTAAATAAATCAAAGTGATACACCACACTAATAAACAGAAGAATAAAAATCATACGATTATCTCAATAGACGCAGAAAAACTTTTGACAAAATTCACATCTGTTTATAATAAACACCATAAACAGTGTGAGTATAGCGCTAACATACCTTAACATAGTAAAGGCCATATATGACAAACCTACAACAAGTATCAATACTCAATGATGAAAAGCTCAAAGCATTTCCTCTAAGATCAGGAAAGACAAGGATGCTCACTCTCACTAGTTTAATTTAACATAGTATCAGAAGTCCTAGTCACAGCAATCAGACAAGAAAAATAAATAAAAGGAATCCAATTTGGAAAGGAAGAAGTAAACCTATTACTGTTTGCAGATGACATGATACCATACATAGCAAATACTAAGGATGCCACCAAAAAACTGTTAGAACTGTTTAACGAATTTAGTAAAGTTGCAGGATACAAAATTAATATACAGAAATCTGTTGTTTTTTATGTACAGAAAATGAACTATCTGTGAGAGAAATTAAGAAAACAATCCTATTTACAATCACATCAAAATGAATAAAATATCTGGGAATAAATCTAACTAAAAAGGTAAAAGACCTATACTCAGAAATCTATAACAGACTCATGAAAGAAACTGAAGATAACAAAAACAGATGGAAAAATATATTATGCTTATGGATTGGAAGAATTAATATTGTTAAAATGACCATACCACCCAACACAATCTGCAAATGCAATGCAATCCCTATCAAAATACCAATGGCATTTTTCACAGACTAGAAAAAGTAGTTTAAAATTTCTATGGAAACACAAAGACTCCAGATAGCCAAAACAACTTGAGAAAGAACAAAGCTGAAGATATCACACTCCCTGATTCAAAACTATATTAAAAAATTATAGTCATCAAAACAGCATGATAACTAGCACAAAGACAGACACATAGGCCAATGGAACAGCATAGAGAGCCCAGATATGAACTTATACTTGTGTGGTCAATTAATCCATGACATAGGAGGCAACAATATACAATGGGGAAAAGACTGCCTTTTCAATAAATGGTGTTGGGAAAACTGGCCAGCTACATGCAAAAAAATCAACCCAGACAACACTCTCACACTGTGCACAACAATAAACTCAAAATTGATTAAAGACGTCAATGTAAAGACTTGAAACCATACAACTCCTAGAAGAATCCATAGACATTATGCTTTTTGACATTAGTCTTAGCAGCATTCTTTTGTATGTGTTCTCAGGCAAGGGAACAAAAGCAAAAATAAACAAATGGGAATATATCAAACAAAAGAAATTTTGCACAGTGAGGAAAATTATCACCAAAACAAAAAGGCAGCCAACTGAATGGAAGAAGATATTTGCAAGTGATATATCTGATAAAGGTTTAATATCCAAAATATACAAAGAACTCAGATGACTCAACATCAGAATAACAACTCAATTATAATATATAGAGAGGACCTGAAATGACATTTTTCCAATGAAGACATGCAGGAGGCCAACACACATGAAAAAAATGCTGAAAATCACTAATCATCAGGTAAATGAAAATCAAAACCACCATGAGATATTACCTCATACCTGTCAGAACTGCTATTATCAAAAAGACAATAAATAACAAGTGTTGGCTAGGATATGGAGAAAAGGGACCCCTCAAGCACTGTTGTTCGGGAACGTGAATTGGTACAGCCTACTATGGAAAACAGTCAGAAAATTAAAAATGGAAACACTGTACAATCCAGAAATTCCATTCTTGAGTATTTAAACAAAAAATATGAAAGCACCAATTTGAAAAGATATATGTACCTCTATGTTCATTGAAGCATAATTTATAGCAGCTAAGAAGCAATCTAGGTGCCTACTGATAGTTGAATGGATAAAGAAGATGTAATATGTGTGTATGTGTATGTATGTATATATATATACATATATATATATATACATATATATATATAAAATGGAATATTACCCTATTACCCAGCCATAAACAAGAATGAAATCTTGCCCTTTGTGACAACATGGATGGATCTGGAGGTTATTACGTTAAGTGAAATAAATCAGACACAGAAAGATAAATACTGTATGATCTCACTTATATGTGGCATCTACAAACAAAACAAACAAACAAAACAAAATGGAAACAAACTCATAGATATGAAGAATAGACAGGTGGTTGCCAGAAGGAAGGGGGCTGGGGGGAGGTCAAAATAGTGAAGGGGATTACAGGTACAAACCTCCAGTTATAAAATAAATAAGTTATGGGTATGTAATATACAGCATAAGGAATATGGTCAATAATACTGTAATAAATTTGTATGGGGACAGGTTGTTACCAGATGTATGGTTGTGATCATTTCATAGTGTATGAAAATGTCAAATCACTATGTAGTACACCTAAAATGAACATAATATTGTAGGTCAACTAATTTCAATAAAAATGCATTTTTAAAATAATAAGTCTGCTTATTATTTTCATTGCTCAAAAAGAGAAGTTCCTCACTTTGTTATCATATCTTCAAGGATCATTATATATCAGTAGATATCAAGGTTATAAAAGTCAAGGATAAATTTGTTATTAACTTTCAGGAAGGGTTCAAGGCTTTCTTCCTTTTTTTTTGTTTTTTGTGGCTGCGTTGGGTCTTCGTTGATGCATCGGGTCTTCGTTGCTGTGCATGGGCTTTCTCTAGTTGTTGTGAGCAGAGCCTACTCTTCACTGAGGTTCACGGGCTTCTCATTGTGGTGGCTTCTCTTGTTGCGGAGCACAGGCTCTAGGCACACGAGTCTCAGTAGTTGCAGCACGTGAGCTCAGTAGTTGTGGTACATGAGCCCTAGAATGCGTGGGCTTCAGTAGTTGTGGTGCATGGGCTCAGTAGTTGTGGCTCACGGGCTTTAGAGTGCAGCCTCAGTAGTTGCAGTGCATGGGTTTAGTTGCTCCATGGCATGTGGAATCTTCCCAGAACGGGGATTGAACCCATGTCCCTTACATTGACAGGTGAATTCTTAACCACTGAGCCACCAGGAAAGTGTCAAGTCTTTCTTCGCGAGTAAAGGGGACTCAAGAAGGGTCCTTTTGGAGACTTTTACTAGACTGGGTGTTTCTGATTTTTGTGGTTATCTCAGGATGAAAAGTTGCTTTTGTTTCCCTTCTGAGTCTCATGTGAGCTCAAAACTAACTCATGTGGTGGGTGGATGCATGTTATTGTCTCCATGGAATAGATGATAAAGCTGCACTTGGGAGCTTGGAGGAGAATTTCCCATTACCAAACATTGAACACTGACTGCACTGAGATTTGAACATAGAACTTCTGATGACAATCCCATTATATTTGCATGCCACTACCTCTAACCTGTTGGAGAATGAAAGCATATTGTGTGTGAATTTTCCTTCTTCTCCCGTATACATTTTCACCAGATTTTTTAAAGTAGTTTTATTATTTAATTTCTAATGTGGTTTTTGAAATGAGGGTTTTCATATTCTTAGGGTAACTGTCACAGTGTTTGATATTCTTATTATCGCATTTGAGTATTTGTCACAAAAAAATACTCAGCCAGTTTTTAATTTTCATAACAGCTGGAGGCAGTCATACTTGATTTAGCAGATAAGAGAGAGTTTTAAAAAAAATAATTAGGGGAGAGAGCAAAAAAGTAGAACAACTGAAAAGAACAGTAAGCAAAAGTTGAGACAAATTTTTTTTTTCTCAAAGCTCCCTCTCTTCTGGTTAAATATTTTTTGACGTTCCAGTGCTGTGCTGGAGCCATTCACCACAACCTCCCAAGAGCCAGCTGTTAAATTTTCAGGAATTTCATGAATTGGTAGCTTAAGAATTGACCATGATGAAAGTATTTATCCCATAGACATCAGCAAACACCACAAGTCAGCAATTTTTCCCCTCAGAGCAGGTTTACCAACACACTACTGGTGTTGTCCATGTTTAATACTAGAGATGATTTTTAAAGTGATGTTTACATGACAAAAACAATTGAACAAAAACAATAAAGTTAAGAATAAATGCTCCTTGTATATTTTATAGTTTATAGGTTCTCATATACTATCTCATTTAATCTTCACAAAAGTTCTGTGAAAGCAGTAGAGAAGGTATTACCTATCATTCCATTTCATAGATGAGGAAACTGAGGCTCCAGATATTAGAGCTGGCAATGATAGTGTTGAAGATAGAATCAAATATTTCTGTGTCTTTGTCCAATATCTTCTCTACTATGATACATTGTCTTAGCCCTGCTCACTGGGTGTGCTTTATTAGGGTAAGAGTTTGTGCTTTTGAGAGAATAGGGCAGGTTTCTCCCTGTTTTATGAAGGCATAAGTTTTATGCAGACTTTGCCATACTTGGAAATGGATGGGAATTCTGTTTTCGTTTTTCCACTACAATCTGTGGAATCTCGAATAATTTTCCTGAAAAAAGAATCCACATGACCATGTGCTAACGTGAGATTTTTTAGCCCTGGTTTGCCACAACCCTCTGTTTGTTTTCTCTTAAATGTTAATTTCTAATTTGAAAAACCAGCTCAGAGAATAAACATTAAACTCTTCAAGACTATTTTAAAATATCTTCTTGGTTTTGTGGTTAATTGGAGCCTGTATATGCTAGATTGACAGTTGTGATGATTTAATCTATTTATTTATACATAGCTTAGAAACAGTACAGAGGTTGTGGGTAGGGGGAAGTGAGGTCAGCAAGATGATGGGATAGTCCCAGCCCTCATTCACCCACAGAAACATAGATTTAACAAAAATATAAGTAACACAGTACCTTTAGGAGAAGTCCAGAATCAAGTTAAGAAGTTGCAGTATGTCAGATGAGCACAAATATGAGATCAGCCAACTGAAACAGTGAGAGAAGCAATTTCATTTTACCCACAACAGCCCTTCCCTCAAGCTGACCACCTCAGTTCTGAGAGGGATTGCTACTCCTTTCTGGAGCAGGGGGTGTGGGGCAGGGGTGGAAGAGAGAATAGAGTCAAGATCTCTAGACTTTCACTGTGCTTTCTGACTGGGTTGATTTCTGCCTTAACTCACAGAGTGCTTAGAACTGACATGGTCAAGATAGCTGGAATAGCTAGGGGCCTTCTTGTAGCCAGCAAAACTGCAAGTTTTGGGGAAAGCACAAAACTGAGACCTTTCCTGCAGGAAGGAGGGAGGAGTGAAGCATGGCTTCATGTCCTCAGCCTTTCAGTGCACTCTCCCAAGTGGCTGACACTATAGACAGAATGTTTGTGTCCCCCTCAGATTCATATGTTGAAATCATAACCCCCCAAGTATACAGAGGTGGGACTTTTAGGAGGTGATTAGGTCATGAAGGCAGAGCTCTCGTATATTAGTGCTTTTATAAAAGAGACCTCATAGAGGTCCCTCACCATTTCCACCAACTGAGAACACAGTGACAAGATGGCTGTCTATGAATCAGGGAGTGGGTTCTCACTAGACACCAAATCTTCTGGCACCTTGACCTTAGACTTCCCAGTCTCCAGACTGTGAGAAATAAATTTTTGTTGTTTATAAGTCACCAGTCTATTGTATTCTGGTATAACAGACTGAACTTATTTTATGAGGCCAGAATTACCTTGATACCAGAGTCAGAAAACGACAATACAAGAGAAGAAAACTACAGATCAATATCCCTAATGAGTATAGATGAAAAAGTCTTCAACAAAGTGTTAACAAATTGAATTCAACCACATTAAAAGGATTATATACTATGACTAAGTGGGATTTATTCCTGGGATATAAGGATGCTTCACATATAAAAATCAATTAATGTGATACACCATATTAATAGAATAAAGAATAGAAATCACACGATCATCTCAATAGATGCAGAAAAATCATTTGATAAAATGCAACACCCTTTCATGATAAAAACTCTCAATAATGTAGGTAAGGGAAGAATTTACCTCAACACAATAAAAGTGATATATAAAGTCCACAGCTAACATCATACTCAATGGTGAAAAACTGAAAACTTTCCCCCTAAGATCAAGAATAAGGCAAGGATGCCAACTCTCACCATTTCTATTCAACTATAACACTGGAGCTTTATTAGTGTGTATATATGCTATATATATTCCAATTATCTTACTAGAAGCTCTAGCAAGTGCAATTAAAAAAGACTAAGCAAAACAAAAAATGTCAGACAAATTGTAAAAAAGGAAGTAAAATCATGTTTCCAGATGGCATTATGTTAAGTATAAAAAATCCTAAATACTCCACAAACAAATTGTTTGAGTTGATAAACAAATTCAGTAAAGTTACAGGACCACAAATCATCATATAAAAATCAATTGCATTTCTGTACACTAATAATAAACTATCCAAAAAGGAAATTAAGAAAACAATGCCAGGGATTCCCTGGTGGTGCAGTGGTTGAGAGTCCGCCTGCCGATGCAAGGGACACGGGTTTGTGCCCTGGTCTGGGAAGATCCCACATGCTGCGGAGCAGCTAGGCCCGTGAGCCATGGCCGCTGAGCCTGTACATCCAGAGCCTGTGCTCAGCAATGGGAGAGGCCACAACAGTGAGAGGCCTGCATACCACAAAAAAAAAAAAAAGAAAGAAAACAATCCCATTTATAATAACACCAAAAAGAATCAAATTCTAGGAAAGAAACTTAATTAAGGAGGTGAAAGACTTGTACACTAGAAACTACAAATGACTGATGAAAGAAATTAAAGAAGACACAAATAAATAAAAATATATCTCATATTCATAGATTGAAAGATTTATATTAAGATGTCCATGCTAAACAAAACTACAGATTCAATGCAATCCCTAAAATTACCAATGACATTTTTTATAGAAAAAGAAAAAAAAAGCTAGAACTGTGTGGGGAAGATAGCAGAAGAGTAAGATGTGGAGATCACCTTCCTCCCCACAGATACATCAGAAATACATCTACACGTGGAACAACTCCTACAGAACACCTACTGAACACTGGCAGAAGACCTCAGACCTCGCAAAAGGCAATAAACTCCCCATGTAACTGGATGGGGCAAAAGAAAAATGAATAAACAGAGACAAAAGAATAGGGACGGGACCTACACCAGTGGGAGGGAGCTGTGAAGAAGGAAAAGTTTCCACACACTAGGAAGCCCCTTCACGGGCAGAGACTGCGGAGGGGGAAAGGTTCAGAGCCGCGGAGGAGAGCACAGCAACACGGGTGCAGAGGGCAAAGCAGAGAGATTCCCACACAGAGGATCGGTGCCAACCGGCACTCACCAGCCCGAGAGGCTTGTCTGCTCACACGCCGGGGCGGGTGGGGACTGGGAGCTGAGGTTCCGGCTTCGGTCGGAGCACAGGAAGAGGACTGGGGATGGCAGAGTGAACACAGCCTGCAGCAGGTTAGTGCACCTTGGCTAGCCGGGAGGAAGTCCGGGGAAAAGTCTGGACCTCCCGAAGAGGCAAGAGACATTTTCTCCCCTCTTTGTTTCCTGGTGCGCGAGGAGAGGGCATTAAGAGCACTGCTTAAAGGAGCTCCAGAGATTGGTGCGAGCCGTGGCTAACAGCGTGGACCCCAGAGACAGGCATGAGATGCTAAGGCTGCTGCTGCCGCCACCAAGAAACCTGTGTGCAAGCACAGGTCACTATCCAGATGGCCCTTCCGGGGAGCCTGTGCAGACTGCCACTGCCAGGGTCCCGGGATACAGGGACAACTTCCCCGGGAGAACGCATGGCACGCCTAAGGCTGGTGCAAGTTTCCACCGGCCTCTGCCGCCGCAGGCTCGCCACGCATCTGCACCCCTCCCACACCCGGCCTCAGTGAGCCGGAGTCCCCGAAGCAGCTGCTCCTTTAACCCCGTCCTGTCTGAGTGAAGAACAGACACCCTCCAGCGACCTACATGCAGAGGCTGGGCCAAATCCAAAGCTGAAACCCGGGGGCGGTGTGAACGAAGAAGAGAAAGGGAAATCTCTTCCAGCAGCCTCAGAAGCAGCAGATTAAAGCTCCACAATCAACTTTATGTATGCTGCATCCATGGAATACATGAATAGACAACAAATCATCCCAAATTGAAGAGGTCAACTTTGAGAGCAAGATTCATTATTTTTTCCCCTTTTCCTCTTTTTGTGAGTGTGTATGTGTATGATTCTGTGTGAGACTTTCTCTGTATAGCTTTGTTTTCACCATTTGTCCTAGGGTTCTATCCATCAGGTTGTTTTGTTTTGTTTGTTTCTTTAAAAATTTTTTTCTTAATAATTATTTATATTTTAATAACTTTATTTTATTTTATCTTATTTTATTTTATATCCTTTTTCCTTCCTTCCTTCCTTCTTTCCTTCCTTCTTTCTTTCTTTCTTTCTTTCTTTTTTCCTTTCTTTCTTTCTTTCTTTCTAATTTTTCTCCCTTTTATTCTGAGCCATGTTTATGAAAGGCTCTTGTGCTGCAGCCAGGAGTCAGTGTTGTGCCTCTGAGGTGAGAGAGCCAACTTCAGAACACTGTTCCACAAGAGATCTCCCAGCACCACATAATATCAAATGTTGAAAATCTCCCAGATATCTCCATCTCAACATCAGCACCCAGCTTCAACCAACGACCAGAAAGGCACAGTGCTGGACAACCTATGCCAAACAACTAGCAAGACAGGAACACAACCCCATGCATTAGCAGAGAGGCTGCCTAAAATCATAATATGTCCACAGACACCCCAAATCACATCACCAGGCGTGGACCTGCCCACCAGAAAGACAAGATCCAGCCTCATCCACCAGAGCACACGCACTAGTCCCCTACACCAGGAAACCTACACAACCCACTGAACCAACTTTAGCCACTGGAGACAGACACCAAAAACAACTGGAACTACGAACCTGCAGCCTGCTAAAAGGAGATCCCAAACACAGTAAGATTAGCAAAATGAGAAGACAGAAAAACACACAGCAGATGAAGGAGTAAGGTAAAAACCCACCAGACCTAAAAAATGAAGAGGAAATACGCTGTCTACCTGAAAAAGAATTCAGAATAATGATAGTAAAGATGATCCAAAATCTTGGAAACAGAAGAGATAAAATGCAGGAAACATTTAACAAGGACCTAGAAGAACTAAAGATGAAACAAGCAACAATGAATAACACAATATATGAAATTAAAAAGACTCTAGATGGGATGAATAGCAAAATAACTGAGATAGAAGAATGGATAAGAGACCTGGAAGATAAAAATGGAAATACTACTACAGAGCAGAAAAAAGAATGAAAAGAACTGAGGAAAGTCTCAAAGACCTCTGGGACAATATTAAATGCACCAGCATTCGAATTATAGGGGTTCCAGAAGAAGAAGAGAAAAAGAAAGGGACTGAGAAAATATTTGAAGAGATTATAGTTGAAAACTTCCCTAATATGGAAAAGGAAAGAGTTAATCAAGTCCAGGAAGCAGAGAGCATCCCATACAGGATAAATACAAGGAAAAACACACCAAGACACATATTAATCAAACTGTCAAAAATTAATTACAAAGAAAGCATATTAAAAGCAACAAGGGAAAAACAACAAATAACACACAAGGGAATCCCAATAAGGTTAACAGCTGACCTTTCAGCAGAAACTCTGCAAGCCAGAAGGGACTGGCAGGACATATTTAAAGTGATGAAGGAGAAAAGCCTACAACCAAGATTACTTGACCCAGCAAGGATCTCATTCAGATGTGATGGAGAAATTAAAACCTTTAAAGACAAGCAAAAGCTGAGAGAATTCAGCACCACAAAACCAGCTTTACAACAACTGCTAAAGGAACTTCACTAGGCAAGAAACACAAGAGAAGGAAAGGACCTAAAATAACAAACCCAAAACACTTAAGAAAATGGGAATAGGAACATACATATTGATAATTACCTTAAATGTAAATGGATTAAATGCTCCCACCAAAAGACACAAACTGGCTGAATGGATATAAAAACAAGACTCATATACATGCTGTCTACAAGAGACCCACTTAGACCTAGAGACACATACAGACTGAAAGTAAGGGGATGGAAAAGATATTCCATGCAATGGAAACCAAAAGAAAGCTGGAGTAGCAATTCTCATATCAGACAAAATAGACTTTAAAATAAAGACTATTAGAAGAGACAAAGAAGGACACTACATAAAGATCAAGTGATCAATCCAAGAAGAAGATATAACAATTGTAAATATTTATGCACCCAACATAGGAGCACCTCAATACATAAAGCAAATACTAACAGCCAGAAAAGGGGAAATTGACAGTAACACGTTTATAATAGGGGACTTTAACACCCCACTTTCACCAATAGACAGATCATCCAAAATGAAAATAAATAAGGAAACAAAAGCTTTAAATGATACATTAAACAAGATGGACTTAATTGATATGTATAGGACATTCCATCCAAAAACAACAGAATACACATTTTTCTCAAATGCTCATGGAACATTTTCCAGGATAGATCATACCTTGGGTCACAAATCAAGCCTTGGTAAATTTAAGAAAACTGAAATTGTATCAAGTATCTTTTCCGACCACAATGCTACAAGACTAGATATCAATTACAGGAAAAGATCTGTAAAAAGTAGAAGCACATGGAGGCTAAACAATACACTACTTAATAACAAAGTGATCACTGAAGAAATCAAAGAGGAAATCAAAAAAATACCTAGAAAAAATGACAGTGGAGACATGATGACCCAAAACCGATGGGATGCAGCAAAACCAGTTCTAAGAGGGAAGTTTATAGCAATACAACCCTACTTTAAGAGACAGGAAACATCTCAAATAAACAACCGAACCTTGCACCTAAAGCAATTAGAGAAAGAAGAACAGAAAAGCCCCAAAATTAGCAGAAGGAAAGAAATCATAAAGATCAGACCAGAAATAAATGAAAAAGAAATGAAGGAAATGATAGCAAAGATCAATAAAACTAAAAGGTGGCTCTTTGAGAAGATAAACAAAATTGATAAACCATTAGACAGACTCATCAAGAAGAAAAGGGAGAAGACTCAAATCAATAGAATTAGAAATGAAAATGGAGAAGTAACAACTGACACTGCAGAAATACAAAAGATCAATGCAAGAATTCTTCAATATATGCAAATCAATTAACGTGATACACCATATTAACAAATTGAGGGAGAAAAACCAAATGATCATCTCAATAGATGCAGAGAAAGCTTTCAACAAAATTCAACACCCATTTATGATAAAAACCCTGCAGCAACTAGGCAGAGAGGGAACTTTCCTCAACATAATAAAGCCCATATATGACAAACCCACAGGCAACATCAGCCTCAATGGTGAAAAACTGAAAGCATTTCCACTAAGATCAGGAACAAGACAAGGTGGCCCACTTTCACCACTCTTATTCAACATAGTTTTGGAAGTTTTAGCCACAGCAATCAGAGAAGAAAAGGAAATAAAAGGAATCCAAATCAGAAAAGAAGAATTAAAGCTGTCACTGTTTGCAGATGATGTGATACTATACATAGAGAATCCTAAAGATGCTACCAGAAAACTACTAGAGCTAATCAATAAATTTGGTAAAGTAGGAGGATACAAAATTAATGCACAGAAATCTCTGGAATTCCTATACACTAATTATGAAAATTCTGACACTGAAATCAACAAATCACTCCTGTTTACCATTGCAACATTAAGAATAAAATATCTAAGAATAAACCTACATAAGGAGACAAAAGACCTGTATGCAGAAAATTATAAGACACCGATGAAAGAAATAAAAGATGATACAAATAGGGGCAGAGACATACCATGTTTTTGGATTGGAAAAATCAACACTGTGAAAATGACTCTACTACCCAAAGCAATCTACAGATTCAATGCAATCCCTATCAAACTAACACTGGCATTTTTCACAGAACTAGAACAAAAAAATTCACAATTTGTATGGAAACACAAGAGACCCCAAATAGGCAAAGCAATCTTGAGAATGAAAAACTGAGCTGGAGGAATCAGGCTCCCTGACTTCAGACTATACTACAAAGCAACAGTAATCAAGACAGTATGGTACTGGCACAAAATCAGAAATATAGATCAATGGAACAGGATAGAAAACGCAGAGATAAACCCACACACCTATGGTCACCTTATCTTTGATAAAGGAGGCAGGAATGTACAGTGGAGAAAGGACAGCTTCTTCAATAAGTGGTGCTGGGAAAACTGCACAGGTACATGTAAAAGTATGAGATTAGATCACTTCCTAACACCATCCACAAAAATAAGCTCAAAATGGATTAAAGACCTAAAGGTAAGGCAAGAAACTATCAAACTCTTAGAGGAAAACATAGACAGAACACTCTATGACATAAATCACAGCAAGATCCTTTTTGACCCACCTCCTAGAGAAATGGAAATAAAAACAAAAATAAACGA
>NW_020837983.1:2246171-2434708 GCF_003676395.1 Aethalodelphis obliquidens
CATGGTCACCTTATCTTTGATAAAGGAGGCAGGAATGTACAGTGGAGAAAGGACAGCTTCTTCAATAAGTGGTGCTGGGAAAACTGCACAGGTACATGTAAAAGTATGAGATTAGATCACTTCCTAACACCATCCACAAAAATAAGCTCAAAATGGATTAAAGACCTAAAGGTAAGGCAAGAAACTATCAAACTCTTAGAGGAAAACATAGACAGAACACTCTATGACATAAATCACAGCAAGATCCTTTTTGACCCACCTCCTAGAGAAATGGAAATAAAAACAAAAATAAACAAATGGGACCTAATGAAACTTCAAAGCTTTTGCACAGCAAAGGAAACCATAAACAGGACCAAAGGACAACACTCAGAATGGGAGAAAATATTTGCAAATGAAGCAACTGACAAAAGATTAATCTCCAAAATTTACAAGCAGCTCAGGCAGCTCAATAACAAAAGAACAAACAACCCAATCCAAAAATGGGCAGAAGACCTAAATAGACATTTCTCCAAAGAAGATATAAAGATTGCCAACAAACACATGAAAGAATGCTCAACATCATTAATCGTTAGAGAAATGCAAATCAAAACTACAATGAGGTATCACCTCACACCAGTCAGAATGGCCATCATCAAAAAATCTAGAAACAATAAATACTGGAGAGGGTATGGAGAAAAGGAAACACTCTTGCACTGCTGGTGGGAATGTGAATTGGTTCAGCCACTATGGAGAACAGTATGGAGGTTCCTTAAAAAACTACAAATAGAACTACCATATGACGCATCAATCTCACTACTGGACATATACACTGAGAAAACCATAATTCAGAAAGAGTCATGTACCAAAATCTTCAATGCAGCTCTATTTACAATAGCCAGGAGATGGTAACAACCTAAGTGTCCATCATCAAATGAATGAATAAAGAAGATGTGGCACATATATACAATGGAATATTACTCAGCCATAAAAATAAACAAAATTGAGCTATTTGTAATGAGGTGGATGGACCTAGAGTCTGTCATACAGAGTGAAGTAAGTCAGAAAGAGAAAGACAAATACCATATGCTAACACATATATATGGAATTTAAGGGAAAAAAATGTCATGAAGAACCTAGGGGTAAGACAGGAATAAAGACACAGACCTACTAGAGAATGGACTTGAGGATATGGGGAGGGGGATGGGTAAGCTGTGACAAAGTGAGAGAGTGGCATGGACATATATATACTACCAAACGTAAAATAGATAGCTAGTGGGAAGCAGCTGCATAGCTCGCAAGGAGATCCGCTCGGTGCTTTGTGACTACTTAGAGGAGTAGATAGGGTGGGTGGGAGGGAGGGAGATGCAAGAGGGAAGAGACATTGGAACATATGTATATGTATAACTGATTCACTTTTTTATAAAGCAGAAACTAACACACCATTGTAAAGCAATTATACTCCAAAAACTATGTTAAAAAAAAAAGAAAAGAAAAGATAAAAAGCTAAAGTTATTTGAAATCACAAAATATTCCAAATAGCTAACGCAGGCTTTAGAAAGAAGAACAAAGTTGGAGGTATCACACTTCCAGATATGAAACTCTATTACAAAGCTATAGTTTTCAAAACAGTATGGTACTGACATAAAAACAGACATATAAATGAATGGAACAGAATAGAAAGCCCAGAAATAAAGCCATGCATAATGGTCAGCTAATCTTAAACAAGGGTGCCAAGAATACACAACGGGGAAAGGATAGTCTCTTCATTAAAAGGTTGTAAAAACTAAATATCCACATGCACAGGAATGAAATAAAAACCCTTATGTTATGCCATGCATAAAAATTAACTCAAAATTAATTAAAGCTTTAAATATAAGACCTGGAACAGCAAAATCCCTAGAAGAAATTGTAGAAGGTAACTCCTTAACATTGGTTTTGACAATGATTTATTGGATATGACACCAAAAGCAAAAGCAACAAAAGCAAAAATAAACAGGTTGGACTACATCAAACTAAAAAGCTTCTGCACAGCAAAAGAAATAATCAGCAGAGTTAAAGGCAACCTACAGAGTGGGAGAAAATATTTACAAACCGTATATTTGATGGGGGATTAATATCCAAAAAATATAAGAAACACATACAATTCAATAGCAAAAAAGCAAATAACCCAATTTAAAAATGGGAAAAGGACATGAATAGATATATTTCCAAAACAGAAATACAAATGGTCAACAGATATCTAAAAGATGATCAACGTCTCTAATCATTATGGAAATGCAAATCAAAACCACAATGAGACATCACCTCACACACTTTTGGATGGCTGTGATTAAAAACATAAAAGATAAAAAATGTTGGCAATGATGTGGAGAAATTTGAACCTTTGCACATTGTGATGGTAATATAAAATGCCATAGTTGCTATGGAAAACAGTATGGCAGTTCCTCAAAAAATTAAAAATAGAAGTACCATACGATCCAGCAATCCCATTTCTGGGTATATATCCAAAAGAATTGAGATCATGATTTGGAAGAGATACATGCAATCCATGTTCATTGCAGCATTATTCCCAATAGTCAAGATATGGAAAGAGCCTAAATGTCTATTGACAGTTGAACGGATAAAAACTTGGCATATACATACAAGTAATAAAGTTCATCCTTAAAAATGAAGGAAATCCTGCCATATGCAACAACATAGATGAATCTGGGGGAATTCATGTTATGTTATGTGAAATAAGCCAATCACAGAAGGACAAGTACTTCATGATTCCACTTACATGCTGGACCTAAAATAGTTAGACTCAAAGAAACAGAAAGTAGAATGGGGGCTGCCAGGGAGCTAGAGGGAGGAGGAAATAGGGAGTTGCTACAATGGGTATAAAGTTTCAGTTATGCAAGATAAATAACTCTAGAGATCTGCTGTGCAACATTGTGCCTATAGTGTACGATACTGTATTGTGCACTTAAAAACTTATTGAGGGTAAATCTCAAGTTAAGTATTCTTAACATAATAAAAAAAATCATAAAAAAGTTTCTGGGGCTTCCCTGGTGGCGCAGTGGTTGAGAGTCTGCCTGCTGATGCAGGGGACACGGATTTGTGCCCCAGTCCAGGAAGATCCCACATGCCACGGAGCTGCTGGACCCGTGAGCCATGGCCACTGAGCCTGCACGCCTGGAGCCTGTGCTCCACAACGAGAGAGGCCACAGCAGTGAGAGGCCTGTGTACCGCAAAAAAAAAAAAAAAAAAGAAAAGAAAAGAAAAGAAAAGTTTCTGGTACTGTGCTACTGAAGCCCTAGCAAACTAAGACAGAGATATAAAAATGTAAACAACACTGTCAGTCAACTTCATCTAATTGACATCTGTAGAACACACCACCCAACAATAACAGAATACACATTTCTTTTAATTGAAAATAGAATATTTACTAAGATAGATCATATTCTGGGCCATAAAACCAATGACACAGGTAATACAAAGTGTGTTCTCTGACCACAATAGAATTAAACCAGGAATCAATAAAAGCAAGTTACTCTTTTTTCTTTTTGACACATAAATTGAATTTGTTTCCGTACTTGTATATATTGTGGAATGTGACATTCAGATTATCCTCCCACTGATTTAAAATTATTACAATTAAGAATTTGGAAGAGGACAAGAAAGAGTCTTCCATTTTAACCAGGTAGGTACTGGACAAAAGCCTTTGTAAAGTGCATATGGTTCCAACCAGGAAATTTGGGATTAAATTATACAAATATTCAAAGGAATATGCATTCAAATATATTTTATTGCTTTATTTAAAACCAAAAAATAGAAACAATGTAAGTATTAATATTAATCACTTTAGTAACAAAAGAAAAATGAAACCGAAAAGGAAAATGTTACTATATTGCTCAGTTACCAGTACTATTATTTAAGTCCATCAGTGATTTACATTGTATTTCAGAAAATTCTACATTAATTTAAAAGCAACCCAAAATGTTGAATGTTAAAATCCCAAACCATCAATTTTTAGAGAAACTATAAAGTCAATAAAGCATTTAATAATCCCTTTAAATCATAATAATAGTAAGAAAGCAACTGTCATTTTATATTTACATAGGAATTCCAATTTACAAAGTGGTTTCTTATGTATTACCTCAACAAAGTATCAACATGTCTATAAAATAAACAGGAGGTGATTATGCTCAGTTTTCAGAGGAAGAAATTAAGACACAGAAATATTAAGAAAATATAAAATTCTGAGCTAGGAACCAGTTCTTCTAATGCCTAAACTCAACTATATATGATTTACAATGAACTATTTTTTTCTTTTTTTGTCACACCGTTTGCAGGATCTTAATTTCCCAACCAGGGACTAAATGAGGGGCATGGCAGTGAAAGTGCCAAGTCCTAATCACTGGACCACCAGGAACTCCCTGCAATGAATATTTTTCTTTATCTTGAAGTTTTACATATGAAAGTAGATTCATTTATCAACATATTTTAAACCTATAGTAAAAATGTGTCAAATAAAAACATTCTTCCAAATTATATTTGGAAAACATATAATCTATGTTGCTTATCATGGTCTCAAAGTAAATGACTTACAAAGCTCAAAACAAAAATCACAGTGTCTGGGAGGGCTCATGTCAAGGAGTACTTCCCAGAAATGCTGCTGCCAGTGTCCTTGTCCCTACAGTGAGCCACAGCCACCCCCAGCCTCTGCAGGAGACCCTCCAACATTAACAGAGACTTATGACATGTATTTAGCTCCTGAGATCATCTCCAGTGAGTATCCAGATAAACCTACACATACTCAGCTACTCCAGCTGAAGGAGACAGAAGTTGTCTAGCAAGACAGCATATTTCTAACAGAATTCTTCAGGAGCGCTGATCCTCACTGGAACACCAAGGACAATCCATCTCAAATTGCAATTTTCAGGATGTTCTCACAGAGAATTGCTCTGTAAGTTGGTGTGTCCATGGGAGAAGGAAGTTGAGCAGAAGCAAGAAGAACTAGAATCCTGCACCCTGTGGGATAAAAACCACATTTACAGAAAGACAGACAAGATGAAAAGGCAGAGGGCTAGGTACCAGATGAAGGAAAAAGATAAAACCCCAGAAAAACAACTAAATGAAGTGGAGATAGGCAACCTTCCAGAAAAAAATTGAGAATAATGATAGTGAAGATGATCCAGGACCTCAGAAAAAGAATGGAGGCAAAGATCGAGAAGATGCAAGAAATGTTTAACAAAGACCTAGAAGAATTAAAGAGCAAACAAACAGAGATGAACAATACAATAACTGAAATGAACACTACACTAGAAGGAATCAATAGCAGAATAACTGAGGCAGAAGAACAGATAAGTCACCTGGGAGACAGAATGGTGGAATTCACTGCTGTGGAACAGAATAAAGAAAAAAGAATGAAAAGAAATGAAGACAACCTGAGAGACCTCTGGGACAACATTAAACACAACAACATTCTCATTATAGGGGTCCCAGAAGGAGAAGAGAGAGAGAAAGGACCAGAGAAAATATTTGTAGAGATTATGGTCGAAAATTTCCCTAACATGGGAAAAGACACAGCAATCCAAGTCCAGGAAGCACAGAGAGTCCCATACAGGATAAACCTAAGGAGCAACATGCTGAGACATATAGTAATAACTATCAAAAATTACATACAAAGAAAAATCACTGAAAGCAGCAAGGGAAAATGGCAAACTACAGGGAACTCCATAAGGTTAACAGCTGATTTCTGACCAGAAACTCTATAAGCCAGAAGGAAGTGGCATTATATACTGAAAGTGATGAAAGGGAAGTACCTACAACCAAGATTACTCTACCCGGCAGGGATCTCATTCAGATTCAATGCAAGAATCAAAAGCTTTACAAATAAGCAAAAGCTAAGAGAATTCAGCACAACAAAACCAGCTCTACAACAAATGCTAAAGGAACTTCTTTAAGTGGGAAACACAAGAGAAGAAAAAGACCTACAAAAACAAACCCAAAATAATTAAGAAAATGGTCATAGGAATATACATATTGATAATTACCTCAAACATGAATTGATTAAATGCTCCAACCAAAGGACACAGGCATGCTGAATGGATACAAAAACAAGACCCATATATATGCTGTCTAAAAGAGATCCACTTCAGACCTAGAAACACATACAGACTGAAAGTGAGGGAATGGAAAAAGATATTCCATGCAAATGGAAAATAAAGGAAAGCTGGAGTAGCAATACTCATATCAGATAAAATAGACTTTAACATAAAGAATGTTATAAGAGACAAGGAAGGACACTATATAATGATCAAGGGATCAATCCAAGAAGAACATATAACAATTATAAATATATGTGCACCCAACAGAGGAGCACCTCAATATATAAGGCAATTGCTAACAGCTATAAAAGAGGAAATTGACACTAACAAAATAATAGTGGGGGACTTTAACAGCTCACTTACACCAATGGACAGATCATCCAAAATGAAAATAAATAAGGAAAGAGAAGCTGTAAATGACACAACAGAACAGATACATTTAATTGATATTTATAGGACATTCCATTCAAAAACAGCAGATAACACTTTCTTCTCAAGTGCACAGGGAACATTCTCCAGGATAGATCACATCTGGGTCAAAAAATCAAGCCTCAGTAAATTTAAGAAAATTGAAATTATATCAAGCATCTTTTCTCACGACAACACTATGAGGTTAGAAATGAATTACAGGAAAAAAAACGTAAAAAACAAACACACATGGAGGCTAAACAATACGTTACTAAATAACCAAGTGATCACTGAAGAAATCAAAGAGGAAATCAAAAAATACCTAGAGAAAAATGACAATGAAAACACGACGATCCAAAACCTATGGGATGCAGCAAAAGCAGTTCTAAGACGTAAGTTTATAGCTACAAAAGCCTACCTCAAGAAACAAGAAAAATCTCAAATAAAAAATATAACTTTACACCTAAAAGAACTAGAGAACAAAGAACAAACAAAACCCAAAGTTAGCAGAAGGAAAGAAATCATAAAGATCAGAACAGAAATAAAAGAAATAGAAACAAAGAAAACTATAACAAAGATCAATAAAACTAAAAGCTGGTTCTTTAATAAGATAAACAAAATTGATAAATCATTAGCCAGACTCATAAAGAAAAAGAGGAAGAGGACTCAAATCAATAAAATTAGAACTGAAAAAAGAGAAGTTAAAAAAGACACCAAAGAAATACAAAGCATCCTAAGAGAATGCTACAAGAAACTCTATGTCAAAATAATGGACAACCTGGAAGATATGGACACATTCTTAGAAAGGTATAACATTCCAAGACTGAACCAGGAAGAAATAGAAAATACGAACAGACCAATCACAAGTAAAGAAATTGAAACTGTGTTTAAAAAATCTTCCAACAAACAAAAGTCCAGGACCAGATGGCTTCACAGGTGAATTCTATCAAACATTTAGAGAAGAGCTAACACCCATCCTTCTCAAACTCTTCCAAAAAATTGCGGAGGAAGGAACACTCCCAAACTCATTCTATGAGACCACCATCACCCTGATACCAAAACCAGATAAAGATACTACAAAAAATGAAAATTACAGGCAAATATCACTGATGAATATAGATGCAAAAATCCTCAACAAAATACAAGTAAAGAGAATCCAACAACACATTAAAAGGATCACACATCATGATCAAGTGGGATTTATCCCACAGATGCAAGGATTCTTCAATATACGTAAATCAATCAGTGTGATACACCATATTAACAAATTGAAAAATAAAACCCATATGATCATCTCAATGAATGAAGAAAAAGCTTTTGACAAAATTCAACACTTATTTATGATTAAAAGTCTCCAGAAAGTAGCCATAGGGGGAACCTACCTTAACATAGTAAAGGCCATATACGACAAACCCACAGCAAACATCATTCTCAATGGTGAAAAACTGAAAGCATTTCCTCTAAGATCAAGAACAAGACAAGGATGTCCACTCTCACCATTATTATTCATCATAATTTTGGAAGTCCTAGTCACAGCAATCAGAGAAGAAATAGAAATAACAGGAATACAAATTGGAAAATAAGAAGTAAAACTGTCACTCTGTGCAGATGACATGATACTATACATAGAGAATCCTAAAGGTGCCTGCAGAAAGCTACGAGAGGTAATCAGTGAATTTGGTAATGTTGCACGATACAAAATTAATGCACAGAAATCTCTTGCATTCCTATACACTAATGGTGAAAAATCTGAAAGACAAATTAAGGAAACACTCCCATTTACCACTGCAACAAAAAGAATAAAATTCTAAGAATAAACTTACATAGGGAGACAAAAGACCTGTATGCAGAAAACTATAAGACACTGATGAAAGAAATTAAAGATGATACCAACAGATGGAGAGATATACCATGTTCTTGGATTGGAAGAATCAATATTGTGAAAAAGACTATACTACCCAAAGCAATCTACAGATTCAATGCAAACCCTATCAAATTACTAATGGCATTTTTTATGGAACTAGAACAAAAAAATCATAAAATTTGTATGGAGACACAAAAGACCCAAATAGAAAAAAGCAGTCTTGAGGGAAAATAATGGAGCTGGAGGAATCAGACTCCCTAACTTCAGACTATACTACAAAGCTATAGTAATCAAGGAAATACGGTACTGGCACAAAAACAGAAACATAGATCAATGGAAAAAGATAGAAAGCCCAGAGATAAACCCACACACCTATGGTCAACTAATCTATGACAAAAGAGGCAAGGATATACAATGGAGAAAAGACAGTCTCTTCAATAAGTGGTAATGGGAAAACTGGACAGCTACATGTAAAAGAATGAAATTAGAACACTCCCTAACACCATACACAAAAATAAACTAAAAATGGATTCAAGACCTGAATGTAAGTCCAGACACTATAAATCTCTTAGAGGAAAACATAGTAAGAACACTCTTTGACATAACTCACAGCAAGATATTTTTTTATCCACCTCCTAGAGTAATGGAAATAAAAACAAAAATAAACAAAGGGGACCTAATGAAACTTCAAATCTTTTGCACAGCAAAGGAAACCATAAATAAGACCAAAAGACAAACCTCAGAATGGGAGAAAATATTTGCAAATGAATCAATGGAAAAAGGATTAATCTCCAAAATATATAAAGAACTCATGCAGCTCAATATTAAAGAAACAAACAACCCAATCAAAAAACGGGCAGAAGACCTAAATAGACATTTCTCCAAAAAAGACATACAAGTTGCCAAGAAACACATGAAAAGCTGCTCAACATCACTAATTATTAACAACATGCAAATCAAAGCTACAATGAGGTATCACCTCACACCAGTTAAAATGGGCATCATCAGAAAACCTACAAACAACAAATGCTGGAGAGGGTGTGGAGAAAAGGGAACCCTTTTGCACTGTTGGTGGGAATGTAAATTGATACAGTCACTATGGAGAACAGTATGAAGATTCCTTAAAAAACTAAAAATAGAATTACCATATGATCCAGCAATCCCGCTACTGGGTATATACCCAAAGAAAACCACAATTCAAAAAGACACACTCCAATGTTCATTGCAGCACTATTTACAATAGCCAGTTCATGGACGCAACCTATATGCCCATTGACAGATGAATGGATAAAGAAGATGTGGAACATATATACAATGGAATATTACTCAGCCATGAAAAGGAATGAAATTGAGTCATTTGTTGAGACGTGGATGGATCTAGAGACTGCCATACAGAGTGAAGTAAGTTAGAAAGAGAAAAACAAATATTGTATATTAACACATGTATGTGGAACATAGAAAAATGGTACAGATGAACCGGTTTGCAGGGCAGAAGTTGAGACACAGATGTAGAGAACAAACTTATGGACACCAAGGGGGGGAAGCCATGGGGGTTGGGGATGGTAGTTTGCTGAATTGGGCAATTGGGATTAACATGTATACACCGATGTGTATAAAATTGATGACTAATAAGAACCTGCTGTATAAAAAAATAAATTAAATTAAATTCAAAACTTCAAGAAAAAAACTAATACTAAACTTTCTTTGGGTCATTTGTATGGAAATATGTTAATATAAATGATTCAGACATTACATGAAATTCCTAAAAATCTTATGTGTTCTGGTATAATGTTATGAGTCATAATTCTAGTTATTACTTTAAAATTGTTTATCTCTGAAATAACTAAATTTCCTTTTCAGTTGCATCATTATGAACTTTCATCAATTCTATAACTGTGGTCATTTTTAAGTCTTTTGTCCTTTACAAACAGTTCTGAGTGTACTCTGATGCTTTTCCAAAAATGTTCCTACAAAAGGGTTTCATCTTCAAGGAATTCATGGAAAACACTCTGACAAGTACAGTTTTCTGGTAAATGACTATAATGCTGAACTGAATGAATAAGTATTTTCAGAACTCTAATGGAAAATTGATGAATTCATAAAAGTGCTAACAAAAGATCAAGATAAAAAAGAATTAATTACATGGGACTGAGTGAACTGATGAGGATGATTATAATTTTTGTGGGAAGATGGCAGAAGAGTAAGATGCGGAGATCACCTTCCTCCCCACAAATACATCAGAAATACATCTACAAGTGGAAATGCTCCTATAGACCACCTACTGAATGCTGGCAGAAGACTTCAGACCTCCCAAAAGGCAAGAAACTCCCCACGTACCTGGGTAGGGCAAAAGAAAAAAGAAAAAACAGAGACAAAAGAATAGGATCGTGACCTGCACCAGTGGGAGGGAGCGGTGAAGGAGGAAAGGTTTCCACACACTAGGAAGCCCCTTTGTGGGCAGAGACTGTGGGTGGCGGAGGGGAGAAGCTTCAGAGCCATGGAGGACAGCACAGCAACAGGGATGCGGAAGGCAAAGCAGAGAGATTCCCGCACAGAAGATTGGTGCGGACCAGCACTCACCAGCCTGAGAGGTTTGTCTGCTTACCTGCTGGGGTGGGCGGGGCTGAGGCTTGGGCCTTTGGTCGGATCACAGGGAGAGGACTGGCAGCGTGAACACAGCCTGAAGGGGTTAGTGCACCACAGCTAGCCGGGAGGGAATCTGGGAAAAAGTCTGGACCTCCCGAAGAGGCAAGAGACATTTTCTTCCCTCTTTGCTTCCCTCTCCTGGTGCGTGAGGAGAGGGGATTAAAAGCGCTGCTTAAAGGAGCTCCAGAGACGGGCACGAGCTGTGGCTAACAGTGAGGACCCCAGAGACGGGAATGAGACACTAAGTCTGCTGCTGCAGCCACCAAGAAGCCTGTGTGCAAGCGCAGGTCACTATCCACACCTCCCCTCCGGGGAGCCTCTGCAGCCCGCCACTGCCAGGGTAATGTGATCCAGGGACAACTTCCCCAAGAGAACTCATGGTGCACCTCAGGCTGGTTCAATGTCACGCTGGCCTCTGCCGATGCTGGCTCACTCCGCCTCCGTAGCCCTCCCTCACACCCTGCCTGAGTGAGCAGAGCCCCCGAATCAGTGGCTCCTTTAACCCTCTCCTATCTGAACAAAGAACAGACGCCCTCAGGCGACCTACACATGGAGGTGGGGCCAAATCCAAAGCTGAACCCCGGGAGCTGTGCAAACAAAGAAGAGAAAGGGAAATTTCTCACAGCAGCCTTAGGAGCAGCGGGTTAAATCTCCACAATCAACTTGATGTACCCTGCATCTGTGGAATACCTGAATAAACAATGAATCATCCAAAATTGAGGAGGTGGACTTTGAGAATAAGATACATAATTTTTTCCCCTTTTCTTCTTTTTGTGACTGTGTATGTGTATGCTTCTGTGTGAGATTTTGTCTGTATCGCTTTGCTTTCACCATTTGTGCCAGGGTTGTGTCCATCAGTTTTTGTTTTCGTTTTTTACTTAAAATTATTTTTCTTAATAATTAATTTGTATTTTAATATTTTATTTTTTATCTTACTTTATTTTATTTTATGCTCTTTCTGTCTACTTTTTCTCCCTTTCATTCTGAACCGTGTTGGTGAAAGGCTTTTGGTGCTACAGCCAGGAGTCAGTGACCTCCCAGCTCCACATAATATCAAATGGTGAAAATCTCTCACAGGTCTCCATCTCAAAGCCAAGACTCAGCTTCACTCAACGACCAGCAAGATACAGAGCTGGACACCCTATGCCAAACAACTAGTAAGACAGGAACACAGCCCCATCCATTAGTAGAGAGGCTGTCTAAAATCATAATAAGTCCACAGACACCCCAAATCACATCATCAGGCGTGGACCTGCCCACCAGAAAGACAAGATCCACCCTCATCCACCAGAGCACACACAATAGTCCCCTACACCAGGAAGTCTACACAACCCACTGAACCACGCTTAGCCACTGGGGAGAGACACCAAAAACAACTGGAACTACAAACTTGCAGCCTGCAAAAATAAGACCCCAAACACAGTAAGATAAGCAAAATGAGAAGACAGAAAAACATACAGCAGATGAAGGAGCAAGGTAAAAACCCACCAGACCTAACAAATGAAGAGGAAATAGGGAGTCTACTTGAAAAAGAATTCAGAATAATGATAATAAAAATGATACAAAATGTTGGAAATAGACTAGAGAAAATGCAAGAAACATTGAACAAGGACCTAGAAGAACTAATGGGAAACAAGCAATGATGAACAACACAATAAATGAAATTAAAAATACCCTAGAATGGATCAGTAGCAGAATACATGAGGCAGAAGAATGGACAAGTGACCTGGAAGATAAAATAGTGTAATAGCTACTGCAGAACAAAATAAAGAAAAAAGAATGAAGAGAACTGAGGACAGTCTCAGAGACTGCATTAAATGCATTCAGAGACTGCATTAAATGCACCAACATTCGAATTATAGGGGTCCCAGAAGAAGAAAGCAAAAGAAAGGGACTGAGAAAATATTTGAAGAAATGATAGATGAAAACTTCCCTAACATGGAAAAGGAAATAGTTAATCAAGTCCAGGAAGCACAGAGAGTCCCATACAGGATAAATCCAGGAGAAACACGTCAAGACACATATTAATCAAACTATCAAAAATTAAAGACAAAGAAAATACATTAAAAGCAGCAAGGGAAAAACAACAAATAACACACAAGGGAATCCCCATAAGGTTAACAGCTGACCTTTCAGCAGAAACTCTGCAAGCCAGAAGGGACTGGCAGGACATATTTAAAGTGATGAAGGAGAAAAGCCTACAACCAAGATTACTTGACCCAGGAAGGATCTCATTCAGATTTGATGGAGAAATTAAAACCTTTAAAGACAAGCAAAAGCTGAGAGAGTTCAGCACCACCAAACCAGCTTTACAACAAATGCTAAAGGAACTTCTCTAGGCAAGAAACACAGAGAAGGAAAAGACCTATGACAAAAAAACCCAAAACACTTAAGAAAATGGGAATAGGAAAACACATATCAATAACTGCCTTAAATGTAAATGGATTAAATGCTCTCACCAAAAGACACAGACCAGCTGAATGGATACAAAAACAAGACCCATATACATGCTGTCCATAAGAGACCCACTTCAGACTAGGGACACATACAAACTGAAAGTGAGGGGATCGAAAAAGATATTCCATGCAAATGGAAATCAAAAGAAAGCTAGAGTAGCAACTCTCTTATCAGACAAAATAGACTTTAAAATAAAGACTATTACAAGAGACAAATAAGGACACTACATAATGATCAAGTGATTGATCCAAGCAGAAGATACAATAATTGTAAATATTTATGCACCCAACATAGGAGCACCTCAATACATAAGGCAAATACTAACAGCCATAAAAGGGGAAATCGACAGTAACACATTCACAGTAGGGGAATTTAACACCCCACATTCACCAATAGACAGATCATCCAAAATGAAAATAAATAAGGAAACAAAAGCTTTAAATGATACATTAAACAAGATGGATTTGATATTTATAGGACATTCCATCCAAAAACAACAGAATACACATTTTTCTCAAGTGCTCATGGAACATTCTCCAAGATAGATCATATCTTGGGTCAAAAATCACGCCTTGGTAAATTTAAGAAAATTGTATCAAGTATCTTTTCCAACCACAACGCTATGAGACTAGACATCAATTACAGGAAAAGATCTGTAAAAAATACAAACACATGGAGGCTAAACAATACACTACTTAATAATGAAGTGATCACTACAGAAATCAAAGAGGAAATCAAAAAATACCTAGAAACAAATGACAGTGGAGACACGACGACCCAAAACCTATGGGATGCAGCAAAAGCAGTTCTAAGAGAGATGTTTATAGCAATACAAGCCTACCTTAAGAAACAGGAAACATCTCAAATAAACAACTGAACCTTGCACCTAAAGCAATTAGAAAAAGAAGAACAGAAAAGCCCCAAAGTTAGCAGAAGGAAAGAAATCATAAAGATCAGATCAGAAATACATGAAAAACAAATGAAGAAAACAATAGCAAAGATCAATAAAACTAAAAGCTGGTTCTTTGAGGAGATAAACAAAATTGATAAACCATTAGACAGACTCATCAAGAAAGAAAGGGAGAAGACTCAAATCAATAGAATTAGAAATGAAAATGGAGAAGTAACAACTGACACTGCAGAAATACAAAAGATAATGAGAGATTATTACAAGGAACTCTATGCTAATAAAATGGACAACCATGAAGAAACGGACAAATTCTTAGAAATGCACAACTGCCAAGACTGAATCAAGAAGAAATAGAATATATGAACAGACCAATCACAAGCACTGAAACTGAAATTGTGATTAAAAATCTTCCAACAAACAAAAGCCCAGGACCAAATGGCTTCACAGGCGAACTCTATCAAACATTCAGAGAAGAACTAACACCTATCCTTCTCAAACTCTTCCAAAATATAGCAGAGGGAGGAACACTCCCAAAGTCTTTCTACAAGGCCACCATCACCTTGAAACCAAAACCAGACAAAGATGTCACAAAGAAAGAAAACTACAGAGCGATATCCCTGATGAACATAGATGCAAAAATCCTCAACAAAATACTAGCAAACAGAATCCAACAGCACATGAAAAGAATCATACACCATGATCAGAGTGAAGTAAGTCAGAAAGATAAAGACAAATACCGTATGCTAACACATATATATGGAATCTAAGACCAAACAAAATGTCATGAGGAACCTAGGGGTAAGACAGGAATAAAGACACAGACCTACTAGAGAATGGACTTGAGGATATGGAGAGGGGAAAGAGTAAGCTGTGAAAAAGTGAGAGAGTGGCATGGACATATATACACTACCAAATATAAATTAGATAACTAGTGGGAAGCAGCCGCATAGCACGGGGAGGTCAGCTAGGTGCTTTGTGACCACCTAGAGGGGTGGGATAAGGAGGATGGGAGGGAGGAAGATGCAAGAGGGAAGTGATATGGGAACATATGTATATGTATAACTGATTCACTTAGTTATAAAGCAGAAACTATCACACCATTTTAAAGCAATTATACTCCAATAAAGATGTTAAAAAAAAAAAAAGGTTCTGGGATTTCCCTGGTGGTGCAGTGGTTAAGAGTCCACCTTCCAATGCAGGCGACACGGGTTCTAGCCCTGGTCCGGGAAGATCCCACATGCCACGGAGCAACTAAGCCCATGTGCCACAACTACTGATCCCACATGCCACAACTACTGAAGCCTGCATGACTAGAACCCATGCGCCACAACAAGAGAAGCCACCTCAATGAGAAGCCCGTGCACTACAAGAGTAGCCTCTGCTCGCCAAAGCTAGAGAAAGTCCATGGGCAGCAACTGAGACCCAACGCAGCGAAAAATAAATTAATTACTTAATTACTTTTAAAAAAGTGCTTCTGTGAAAAGTTTTATAAATGAACATAGCCCACCAAATTGTTTACTGGTAATTAGTATATTCACATTCATGATGTACGTGTTCCAGTTTTTCACCTTTTTTCCTTTTTATTGGGTTATCTGTCTTTTTAGACTGATGAATAGGAGTTGTTATAGATCCTGAACATGAGTCCTTCATTAGACATATACACTGCAAGTAACTTCTCTTATTCCATGGTTTGACAACTTTCTTTTGAAAATCAGTATATTCCTTGTCCTCCTCTTATGGTTATAGGCTTTGTGATCTTGGGACATTCATCTATTTTCTCTTTCAAAGTTTTCTCATCAGTAAAATGACAATTTGATTTCTTGATTTTTAATTTTCTCTTGATCCTGTATTACATACATCCTTTTGCAAAGATTGAGTAAAGTTCTAAATCAAAATTTTGCTCTTCCCTCGTCCAGCTGGCTCACACTGGACGAGGGAAGAGCAAAGGAGCCACAGGCGGCAGCATCGCAGAACATGCCAGCCTGTGCTCCCTCCTCCTCTAAATTTCTAGCCATTTAGGAAGTAACTTTGAGAGTTCTATACTAGAGACGGAATTCCTGTTAGAGAAAATTTACTTCATTTCCAAGTTCTGCTCCACTGGAGTCTTGCTTCTTAAACATTTTACCACGTGGCTTTGGCTATTTCCTGCTTGACTTGAAGAAGTGGACTGCTGCCATCTTGTCGCCAAAATAAGCATATACAACAGATTGACACCTGCTTAATATATTATTTTAAAAAGGGCAAAGAAGATCCTGAGCAAAAAGTGAAATTTGAGTGGTGATTGTGGTAGAATATTTGTGTGGAATTGTGCTTACTTAATTTCGCTGGTCTCATGTTGATCTTCTGAGAGTATTATTCATGTTTCTTCATGAAGATACCCAAGGAATCAGTATAAGTTGACAAAAATCATATAGAGGCTGGAGTGAGACAGGACTGGTTTTAAATATTAATTCCTGATCAAGTTATATGACTTCTCTGGGCCATACTTTTCCCATCTGTCAAATAGAGATACCTTCAATCTTTTGGGTGGTTTTGAATATTATGGACCCGTACTGCCCAACAGAACAGCCAGTAGCACCCGTGGCTCATCGAAACTGAGATATGCTGTAAGCTGAACTGATGTATTGGATTTTAAAGACTTGGTACAATTGATTTCATGTGGATTACTGTGGAGAACATACTATTTTGTATATCTTGGGTTAAATAAAATTACTAAATTTCATCTCAAAAATAATAATAATAATAATTTTTGTGACTTTCTGTTTGAATAAAAAAATGTGATGTAATAAAAAAAAATCACAATATCTGGTCAAAATGCAAGACAAATGGCCCATTAATTTTTTTGCATACGTACCTATCCTATTTCTCTTTCATTGTTTAAGTTCCTGGATTCCATTACAGTGCAATCAATGTAATGAATGCAGGAATAAGTGAATAAAAGACAGCACAATTTAATATAGAGTTGTGAGATTTTAAGCATCTTTTCTGGTACTGAAAAAATAATAAATGAACCTATACTACTTGAGATAAAAATAGAGTGAAAAGAGTTTTCTTCAGACATGACCAGGCAGCCTCGTGGTATCATAGCAGTTACCTCATCATCAAAAGGCAAAAAAAAAAAAAAAAAAAAAAAAAGCACACTTATCTACGCACAGGTTTAGCTTTTTTAGTTTAGTATCCATAAGATGAAATGTTTACAAATAACTTTGATAGCATTCCCTGACTGTTAGGTTTTGTGTCATATGTTGAACACAGGAAGTACCAGTACCTTAATAAAAACATAGCCTTTGATTTATGAAAATATGAGCAAATTTGCTGATACAATTTCATTCTTTATCATATTTCCTTCCACTGCTATATTTTCTCACTCAAATGTGACAAACAATGCAATTTATTGAACGTCTATGAGCTTTTTACAGTCATACTCTGTAACCTCATTTCAGATTCAAACCATATTAAAAGGTAGGTATAGAATCACCAATTCACTTTTGTTATCACAATGTCAATAAAGAACTGTGACCTAAGAGAGCCATCATAGAGTATCCATTGAGAGACTATGTGGTGTGGAAGCATTCATCTTTTAAATATCAGAAGACATGGTATAGACCTTGACAGCATTATGCTAAGAGAAAAAAGTCAGAGAAAGACAAATACTGTATGATCTCATTTATATGAGGAATTTAAAAACAAACTGAAAAACAAAAAAACGTAACTCACAGAAAAAGAGATAAGACTTGTGGTAATCAGAGGCAGAGGATCGAGTGAAGGAGAATTGAAAGAAAGTGGTCAAAATGTTAAAGCTTCCAGTTACAAGATAAATAAGTACTAGGGACTTAATGTACAACATAGTGACTATATGTTGTATGATACATAGGGAAGTTGTTGAGAGTAAATCCTAAGAATTCTCATCTCAAGGAGAAGATTTTTCTTTTTTCTTTTCTTCTTTGTTTTCCTTGTATTGTATCTATATGAGACGATGAATATTAGCTGAACCTGATGTGACAAACATTTCACAACATATGTAAATCAAACCATCATGCTGTATACTTTGAACTTATACAGTGATGCATGTCAATTATTTCTCAGTAAAACTTTTAAAAAAATCATTAAAAAGAAAATGTGAATTCTAGCACATAGAAAAGTATTAATGGGATGAATGAATAAATAAGTAAATTATTTAATTTCTGATCTCATGATTCAATAAGTGAATAATATTTCATAAGTCATCTCAAAACTTCAGACATGAATTATAATAGTCTTACTTTACAGGATTGTGGTAAGTTCTAAAGAAAATGAAGTACATGAGAGTGCTTTATAGATAATTATATGTTGTATAAATATGGTATCTTATGGAAGATATGGAACATTTGTTTTCATATTAAAATAATAGGATGTTATTTCAACCACTATGGATAAAATTCACAATGTATCCTTTTTCAGATACATTACAGTCCTATTTATTTAACATATGTCCATTTTCCCAAAAAACACAGTACAGTATTAACCATTTGACTATATTTATCAAAAAGAACAAGTTTTGGGTTTCCTAACAATTGGTGTCTAAATTTGCACATTGAGATGAATTTAAATATAAAGTCATGTCACTAGATATCTAATACATTATACTGGATCATGTGAGTTCTTTTCTTTTTCTTTAGTTCCTTTAATTGGCAGTGATTGATTTATAGTTTGTATGTGTTTCTGGCATCTGGGAAGTTCTCCTGTGTGCTACTCCATTGAGAGTAAGGCTTCATAAGCTGAAATTTGAATGAAGTTAAAGCAGTTGCTAAGAGATGGAAAACATTATGTCCTTAATTATGTTTCCACACCTGCATTTATGAATTCCATTTTGGGAGAGAGAAGAAGATATGCAGACAATTAAAGAAGTTGCTGCATGGACCCTATTGGCAATGAGTCACTACAGAGTTCACAGGGGCATAATAGTATTGAAGGAAATCCAAGTGCCTTGAGAGATAGAGCAAAGCACCAAGTACTTAATTACTTGTTGTGGAGGTTAGAGTTAAAATGAATTCATGGCGTTAATAAAATCCACATTCATATTGTCATTGATGGACCCATTCCTATGTTTGAAAAACTACATAAAGAAATGAACACAATTTCATTAGTTTTAAAATAGTAATCTTGGTTTCTGCTAAGTACATTATAAAATGGTGTAAAGACTATAGGAGGTTGTATTTCAAAAGTGAGCTTATTTAATTAGACTTCATATTTCACCAATATTTTTCTTAGTTCAGTCAGCAAATACTCAAGCAACTTATATGTGCTGAGGGCCAACTGTGCTATGATCAGTGTGGTGCTGGTTAACACTTTATCCTAGAAAGATAGTTTCTTCATTCAGGCACTTGCTCTACTATTGAAATAACTGAGAAACCAATCTGCCTCTGACTCCTGGCTCCTATTACATGTTCCTAGAACGGATGCCAGCTTGCAGTGTAACATTGTTTGAACAAAGGTTGTTTAACACTAGGCCTGCTAAGTCCCTAGGGCTCTGGTCCACATAGCAATGAATGAATTTCAGGTAAAATAAAAAGAATGTTGGGATTATTTTGTGAAAGAATGATTCTTTCTCTCAGTATTGGTTAAGTACATTTTTGGTAGTGCTTACCAAAACAAGACATGTTGAGAGCAGAGGAAAAGACCATCAGCAGTATCCTCTTCCCCATCTGAATTAGACTAAAGATGCATATTTATGTGAACATGCATATTCTGGACATGGAGCCATCCTATTAAAAATGCATGGAATACAAAGTTCTACTTTCCACATCTTAAATATTGTCATATAGGACATTGTTATTTTTCTTTCATTACAAAAATTAGTGATAGGAAATACTATAAGACAGATGGTTAGGTCCCACTTTGATGTCATTAAAAGAAAATAACACATATTTTGCTTGCTGCAATAATATGAAAGATAATTTAGTGAAAAGCACATTTACTAAATAAATATTTTCCGTGGAATGTGTTTGGGCATAAATACTTTCATTGTAATTGAATTTCTCTGCTATTTATGGTGCTTGTATTTTTAAAAACCAACTAGCTTACCTTGGACTAGGTGGCTTTCATTTTTGTTAAAATTGCTATAATGCTTAAGATAACAGTTTTACTGGTTCCAATCATCAGTCACAAATTTCTTCTCAATGCACTTGACCCTTTCCAGGATCTTAAGAAATTATACCTCATGTTTCTTTTAATGACCATCACTCTCAAATTTGCAAAAACTCATATATGTGGTTATTTTTGAATTAACTCAATTAAAATTTATGGTTTCATTGGTTTATGTTTAAGGAAAGGTTAAAATATTCACAATTATTTATAACACTTTAGATCATTGTAAACTGGACAATTATTAGTTGGACTAAACTGGACTTATTAGTGGAGAATTTCTCTTGGAGTTCCTGTTACTATCAGACTGTGACCATGTTGGCTAAATTGGTATCTCTTTCTTTCCCAGTGCACATTCTGGTTGCTTTTGCTTTTGTTTTTAGAACTTACTTCATAAGTTGGTGATAAGAATTAAATGAAACAATCCATATCCAATGCTTAGCAAAGTGCCTGACACATTGTAAACTCTCAATAAATGCTATTTTAACACACACACACACACACACACACACACACACACACACACACAATATGGTGATGCTGTTTGGCTTCAGATAGACAAGGCCCTCCCAAAGGGATTATAGAAGGCTGTGAATTGCTTACCAGGCAAAGCACACTGACATCAGTTCTTTACTTTTCAGTTCTTCCTGACCCATCAATCAAATATTTGTTGACTCCCTACAATGTGTACAGAACTTAGAAAGATACCAAGTGGTATAAAATAATTTGTTTCTGAGTGCTTAGAAAGATACCAAGTGGTATAAAATAATTTGTTTCTTTCAAGAAGTTACATCCTAACCACAGAAACTATGTCACTGAAGAAAAAGTATTACTTCAGACCAATTTCAATTACTTTCAATTTCTTAAATCCTCAATTATAGGAACTGAAGCCCTATGTTCTCAATCATCACCAAAGAATTTAATCACAGCTCCCAAATTCTGAAAACTTTCATCTATTGATTCTGATTTCAAAAACCTTTGGAGAGGAGTCAAGATGGTGGAGTAGTAGGAGGACATGAAGTTCATCTCTCCCCATAAATGCATCAAGAATACATTTACAAATAAAACAATTCTCACAGAGTACCGGCTGAACATGAGCAGAGGATCTTGGACACCTAAAAGGACAAGAAAGATTCTCACATAACCAGAAAGGACTAAAAAGAAGGGAAAAGGAAGAGGAGAGGAAGTGGGACGGGACCTGTGCCTCTGGTGGGGAGCTGAGGGAGAGGAGAGGTTCTTGCACCTGGGGAAACCCCCTCACAGGCAGCGATATCAGTTGGGACAGAAGGGAAACTTCAGGGGCTATTGAAGGAGAGTGCAGCAACCAGTCTGTGGCAGACAGGACAAAGTGAGACCTACACAGATGGTCCGAGCCACAGTCCTGCCTGCCCCAACCTGAGATGTGTGCCCCCCAGTGCAGACAGGGGCTTTTGAAGACCAAACCCAAGCAGAGGAACACTGTTAGCTGCGAGGACACAGCCTGAAGTGACGGGAGTGAGGAAATCTGCAACTGGGAATGCTTTTGGAGGAAACTTGGACCACCAAAGAAACAAAGCAGCATTGTTGAGTGATGTGCGGGGGCGGGTGGGTACCATTGCAGCCTCTCTTCCCACACACTGACCCCTGACTCCCTGCACATTAGGAAGACCTCTCACCTGGGTGGGTGCTCCCATGACACTGGTGCCTGCCACCTCCTCTTCCATGCCTTATCTCCTCCATGGCAGGTACTCTCACGGCCCCAGCCACTGCTGACTCCACTCTCCCTTCTTAATGGGGCAGACTCGTGTGCTCTGGGGCAGTCTCAGGAGCAGACCCCCTGTGGGTGTCCCACACACAGAGGTGGAGCTGAAACTGAGCCCCAGTGGCCATGCAACTAAGGAAGAAAAGATGAAGTCTCTCCTCGCAACTGGGCAAACTGTAAATTGACACCCCCATGACTGGCTTTATACACTCAGCACCTACATAACATCTGAACAAACAACGAGTGCTCTCATAGCCAAAATGGGTCTACCTTTAGCAGCTGTAGACTTTGTGGGCATGTACCTGTGGGGGTTGGGTCAGGACAGAGTCTGAGCTGTCCCCACAGCACCCACAGTGGGTTCATTTCCATGATTACTGTAATGTTGGGACCTGATTTCAGTGGATCTATGCTGATGGCCTGTTGAAAACATCTCCTGAGAGACACCAGGGACAATTGCCAGCATAACCACAGTTATGGTGGGGCTGAGAGCAGTGACAAAAACAGTGTAATTTGAGAGCTCACACAATGGTTGAAAGGTGACACAACAGAGCATACCCACAGGTGAACACCTCCAGAGGAGGAATACTCAGTGGCTTCTCTCCCAATGGGAGTGCTCCAATCCAGCCTACCTCACATTGCAGATCAGAAACACAACTAAGAAACAGAGGTGGGGGACTCTCCTCCAACAGTGAGGGAGCAGACCCCAATCATGACAGGGCAGTCACAGCCACAGAGCAAAGCGGAGGCTCTGCTCAATATCCAGAGCAGGCTCTGGTCACCACAAGATCAGTCACACCTACTATCAAGGAGATAATGGCCAGCATACACTGAGGAAAAAGCTGACAGACATCTATACTAAAAACACTCCTTACACCAAAACATATTAAACCCACTCAGGCTACACAGGGAAGTTCCCACATAAAAATAGCCCTCCAAGAGAATCTAAGTGTCTGGTATCAGGAAGAACCTCCAGAGCATTTAGCCTTGAAGGCCAGTGGGGCTTGAGTGTAGGAGGTCCACAGAACTGTGGGAAACAGAGACTCCACTGTGGGGGCAAGACACTGGTAGCAGAAACCCCAGGGAATATTGAGTAGAGTGAGCTCTCCTGGAGGTCCCCATTTAAACACCAAGACCTGGCACTACCCAAAAGCCTGTAGACTCCAGTGTTGGCAAGTCTCAGACCAAACAACCAACAGGACAGGAACACAGCCCAACCCATCAGAAGACAGGCTGCCTAAAGTTTTACTGAGCTCAGCCACCTCAAAACACATCCCTTGACATGGCCCTGCCCATATCAAGGCCGAGGTCCTGTCCCTGCTAGGGATAAGATGCAGTTCCACCCACCAGAGGGCAGGCACCAGTCCCTTTCACCAGGAAGCCTGCACAATGCCCTGGATCAATCTCACACAATGGGGGCAGACACCAGAAGCAAGAGGAATTATAATCCAGCAGCCTGTGGAAATGAGACTTCAAACACAGAAAGCTGTACAAAATGAGATGACAGAGAAATATGTTACAGATGAAGAAACAAGATAAAAACCCATAAGAAGAACTAAATGAAGGGGAGATAGGCAATCTCCTTGAAAAAGAATTCAGAGTAATGTTAGGAGAGATGATCAAAAATCTCAGAAAAAGAATGGAGGCACAGGTAAAGAAGATACAAGAAATGTTTAACAAGGAGCTAGAAGATTTAAAGAACAGAGATGGATGATACAATAACTGAAATAAAAAATACACTAGAAGAAATCAATAGAATAACTGAGGCAAAAGAACAAATAAGTGAGCTGGAACACAAAGTGGTGGAAATCACTGCCACAGAACAGAATAAAGAAAAAAAAAAAAAGAAAAGAAATGAAGACAGTTTCATAGACATCTGGGACAACATTAAAAGTAACAACATTCACATTATAAGGGTCCCAGAAGGAGAAGAGAAAGAGAAAGGGCCTGAGAAAATATTTGAAGGTATTATAGATGAAAACTTTCCTAACATGAGAAAGGAAACACTCACTTAAGTCAAGGAAGCACAGAGAGTCCCATACAGGATAATTCCATGGAGGAACACACTAAGACACAAATTCGTCAACTGACAAAATTAAAGACAAATAAAAAAATTAAAAGCAATGAGGGAAAAGCAACAAATAACATACAAAGGAATCCCCATGAGGTTATCAGCTGATTTTTCATCAGAAATGTTGCAGGCCAGAAGGGAATGGCAGGACATATTTAAAGTGATGAAAGGGGAAAAACGTAAAACCAAGATTACTGTACCCAGCAAGGCTCTCATTCAGATTTGACAGAGAAATCAAAAGCTTTACAGACAAGTAAAAGCTAAGAAAATTCCTGCATCACCAAAACAGCTTTACAACAAATGCTAAAGGAACTTCTCTAGGCAGGAAAGAAACCAACAAATTAAAACAACCTTGTACATATATGGACTGCTATATCAACCTCATGGGAACAGCAAACACAAAAACTACAACAGATACACACACAATAGAGAAAAAATAACCCAAACACAACACTAAAGATGGTTATCAAACTGCAAGAGAACAAAAGACAAAGGGAAGATAAAAGACCTACTAAACCAAACCCAAAACAATTAAGAAAATGGCAATAGAACATACGTATCAATAATTACCTTAAATGTAAATGGATTAATGCTCCAACCAAAAGACATAAACTGGCTGAATGGATACAAAAACAAGAGCCATATATATGCTGTCTACAAGAGACCCTCTTCAGACCTAGGGACACATACACACTGAAAATGAGGAGATGAAAAAAGATATTTCATGCAAATGGAAATCAAAAGAAAGCTAAAGTAGCAATACTCATATCAGACAAAATACACTTTAAAATACTGTTACAAGGGACAAAGAAGGACACTACATAATGATCAAGGGATCAATCCAAGAAGAAGATATAACAATCTTAAATATATATGCACCGAACATAGGAGCATTTCAATACATAAGGCAAAAGCTAACAGCCATAAAAGTGGAAATCAACTGTAACACAATAATAGTGGTGGATTTTAACACCTGATTCACAGCAATGGACAGATCATGAAGACAGAAATTCAATAAGGAAACATAAGTCTTAAATGACACATTAGACCAGATAGACTTAATTGATATCTATAGGACATTCTATCCTAAAGCAGCAGAATACACTTTATTCTTAAGTGCACATGGAATATTCTCCAGGATACAGCACATCTTTGGCCACAAATCAAGCTTTGAAAAATTTAAGAAAACTTATGTCATATCAAGTATGTTTTCCAACCACAACACTATGAGATTAGAAATCAATTACAGGAAAAACTGTAAAAAACACAAACACATGGAAGCTAAACAATATTTTACTAAATAACCAATGGATCACTGAAGAAATCAAAGAGGAAATCAAAAAATACCTAGAAACATGGGCTTCTCTGGTGTCACAGTGGTTGAAAGTCTGCCTGCCGATACAGGGGACACGGGTTCATGCCTCAGTCCAGGAAGATCCCACATGCTGCGGAGTGGCTGGGCCCGTGACCCATGGTCACTGAGCCTGTGTGCCTGGAGCCTGAGCTCCACAACGGGAGAGGCCACAACAGTGAGAGGCCCATGTACCGCAAAAAAAAAAAAAAAAAAAAAAAACCTAGAAACAAATGCCAATGAAAACACGATGATCCAAAACCTATGGGATGCAGCAAAAGTAGTTCTAAGAGGGAAGTTTATAGCAATACAATCTTACCTCAGGAAACAAGAAAAATCACAAAAAGACAAACTAACCTTACATGTAAAGCAGCTAGAGAAAGAAGAACAAACAAAACTCAAAGTTAGTAGAAGGAAATAAATTATAAAGATCAGAGCAGAAATAAATGAAATAGAAACAAAGAAAACAATAGCAAATATCAATGAAACTAAAAGCTGGTTCTTTGAGAAGATAAACAAAATTGTTAAACCCTTAGCCAGACTCATCAAGAAAAAAGGGAGATTACTCAAATCAATAAAATTAGAAATGAAAAAGAGAAGTTATAATGGACACCACAGAAATACAAAGGATCATAAGACATTACTACAAGTAACTATATAAAAATAAAATGGACAACATTGAAGAACTCAACAAATTCTTAGAAAGGTACATCCTTCCAAGACGTAACCAGGAAAAACAGAAAATATGAACAGACCAATCACAAGTACTGAAATTGAACTGTGGTTGATAAACTTCCAATAACCAAAAGTCCAGAACCAGATGGCTTCACAGGCGAATTCTATCAAACATTTAGAGAAGAGTTAATACCTACGATTCTCAAACTACTCCAACAAATTGCAGAAGATCCAACTCTCCCAAGCTCATTCTATGAGGCCACCACCACCCTGATATCAAAACTAGACAAAGACAGCACACAAAATAGAAAACTATAGGTCAATATCACTGATGAACATAGACCCAAAAATCCTGGACAAAATGCTAGCAAATTGAATCCAACAACACATTTAAAAGATCATACACTATGATCAAGTGGAATTTATCCCAGGAATGCAAGGATTCTTCATCAATTCATCTTCATTCAATCAAAGTGATACACCAAGTTAACAAACTGAAGAATAAGAAGAATATGATCATCTCAGTAGATGCAGACACAGCTTTTGACAAAATTTGACATCCATTTATGATAAAAACTCTCCAAATAATGGACATAGAAGGATCATACCTCAACATAATAAAGACCATATATGACAAACCCACAGCAAACATCATTATCAACAATTAAAAATTGAAAGATTTCCTCTAAGATCAGGAACAAGACCAGGATGTCCACTCTTGCCTCTTTTATTCCACATAAATGTGAAGTCCTAGCCACAGCAATCAGAGAAGAAAAGGAAATAAAAGGAATCCAAATTGGAAAAGAAGAATTAAAGCTGTCACTGTTTGCAGATGACATGATACTCTACATAGAGAATCCTAAAGATGTTACCAGAAAACTACTAGAGCTAATCAATGAATTTGGTAAAGTAGGAGGATACAAAATTAATGCAGAGAAATCTCTTGCATTCCTATGCACTAATGATGAAAATCTGAAATAGATACTAAGGAAACACTCCCATTTACCATTGCAACAAAAAGAACAAAATACCTAGGAATAAACCTACTTAAGGAGGCAAAAGACCTGTATGCAGAAAACTGTAAGATACTGATGAGAGAAATCAAAGATGACACAAACAGATGGAGAGATATACCATGTTCTTCTATTAGAAGAATCAATAATGCAAAAATGACTATACTACCCAAATTAATCTACAAATTCAGCGCAATCCCTATCAAATTACTGGTAAGATTTTTCACAGAATTAGAACAAAAATCTTGCAGTTTGTATTGAAACACAAAAGATCACAAATAGCCCAAGCAATCCTGTGAAATAAAAACAGAGCTGGAGGAATCAGGCTCCCTGACTTCAGACTACACTACAAAGCTACAGTCATGGTACTGGAGAAAAATCACAAATATAGATAAATGTAACAGGATAGAAAGTCCAGAGATAAACCCATGCACCTATGGTCACCTAATCTATGACAAAGAGGCAAGAATTTACAATGGAGAAAAGACAGTCTCTTCAAATAAGTAGTGCTGTGAAAATTAGACAGCTACATGTAAAAGAATGAAACTAGAACATTCTCTAACACCATACACAAAAATAAACTCAAAATGTATTAAAGACCTAAATGTAAGACTGGATACTTTAGAACTCTTAGAGGAAAACATAGGCAGAACACTCTCTGACATAAATCACAGCAAGATCTTTTTTGATCCACCTCCTAGAGTAATGAAAATAAAACAAAAATAAACAAATGGAACCTAATTAAACTTAAAAGTTTTTTCACAGCAAAGGAAACCACAAACTAAACAAAAAGATAACCTATATATAGTAGGAGAAAATATTTGCAAATGTAGCAACTGACCAGGGATTAAGCTCCAAAATATATATATTATTTATCCCTATATATTAAGCTCCAATATATATTTTCTCATCATAAGTCTTATATCTTTTAGGCAATTTAGAAGAAACATTTCATGAAGTGTGTGGAGAAAACAGAATCCTCTACACTGTTGGTGGGAATGTAAATTGGTACAGCCACTATGGAGAAGAGTATGGAGGTTCCTTAGAAAACTAAAAATAGAGCTATCATATGTTCTAGCAATCTCACTCCTGGGCATATATCCAGAGTAAGCTATAATTCAAACAGATACATGCACCCCAATTTTCATTGCAGAACTATTTACAATAGGCAGGGTAGGGAAGCAACCTAAATGCCCATCTATGGATGAATGGATAAAGATGTGGTAGTTATATACAATAGAATATTACTCAACCATAAAAAGAAGAATGAAATAATGTCATTTGCAGAAACATGGATGGACCTAGAGATTACCATAGTAATTGAAGTATGTCAGACAGAGAAACAAATATCATATGATATCACCTATGTGTGGAATCTAAAAAAAAAGAAAAAAAGGTATGAATGAACTCATTTACAAAACAGAAATAGAGTCACAGATGTAGAAAACAAATTTATGGTTTCGGGGGGAAAGTGGTGGGAGGGATAAACTGCGAGATTGGGACTGACTCGTATTCACACTACTGTATACAAAGTAGATAACTAATAAGGGCCTACTGTATAGCACAGGGAACTCTACTTAATACTCTGTAATGACCTATAAGGGAAAATAATCTAAAAAAGAGTGGACATATGTATATGTATAACTGATTTACTTTGCTGTACATCAGACAATAACACAACATTGTAAATCAACTATACTCCAATGAAAATTCATTTTAAAAAAATTAAAAAACACAACAAACAAAAACCTTAATGAATGTTTTCCCTATTAGTGATCAAGTTTCAGAACTCCTCAGTTCCTTATTGTGTTAACATCATACGGAGGAGATAGTGAACTAAACTTGGGAAATCTTGAATCAGTTGTTGCCAGAGCCACTATCCAGCTCTGTGGCCATGAATAATGTATTTCACTTTTCTAAACCTCAGGTCTTACTTTTTAAATTCAAGAGACCACACATACACACAAACACACACACTCACACAGAGACACTCAGCTCTTTAGCAGCTGTAGCAGGTGATGGCAACTTTGCTGCTTAGGATGGAATGATGTTCCGTGACAAATTTATCTCCATCTTTATTATATGGTCCCCAACCTTCTTGATTTCTCAGCAGCATATATCCAAAGACTATCCTTCTATGTTAAACATAATCTACAGGGGCTTCCCTGGTAGTACAGTGGTTAATAATCCACCTGCTAATGCAGGGGACACAGGTTCCTGCCCTGGTCTGGGAAGATCTCATATGCCATGGATCAACAAAGCCTGTGTGCCACAATGACTGAACCTGTGCTCTAGAGCCTGTGAGCCACAACTACTTAAGCCCATGCACGTAGAACCCATGCTCCACAACAAGAGAAGCCACCAGTACGAGAAGCCTACACACCACAATGAAGAGCAGCTCCCACTCTCTGCAACTAAAGAAAGCCCATGCACAGTAATGAGAACCCAATGCAGCAATAAATAAATAAATAAATTTATAAAAAACATTATCTACAGAAATTATACTTGGAGATTTCTTGGCTATGTTGGAAAAACCATGAGTTTTTTTTGTGTGTTTGTTTGTTTAATTGAAGCAGACAGTAGGTAGAGTATGGGTAGTGCTTCAGTAGATGCACATATTTTCTATTTTCACCATTGGAGACGTCCTATGTTTGGGGAAATTGAGACAAATAAATATAAATATATCCTATAAATGTTTAAGTGAAAATATGAGTGCATCATTCTTAAAAGTTTTCTATACAACCTTATAAATATTAGAAGCTATTTTCCTAAAGAATATAAACATAGGGAAAACTAGCAATCTTTAAAGGTCTTGATGAAGAACTAATAAATTTTTTCTCCATGAGTGCCTTGAAAAGATTATTTGGATCACAAAATAGTAAAAGTTTCATCTCCCATTGTCTTACATTAATTCAATGTGAAGATAATTATACAATATTATCTCAAGAAAAACCAGCCAGCTACTTTTATTCATGCATACATTTCTCTAGAAAACTTCAGTCACATTTTTCAATTAATTTTTACTGTATTGGTTGCCTTTGGATCTAAATTTTAAAAAGTTTTAAGAAGGGAGCATTGCTACCTGGGCTCTTTGGTAGGGCCAATGACAGAAACTGGGAGGGCTCACACCAAGGAGCATCCCCAGAACTTCCACCGCCAGTGTCCGCATCCCCACATTGAGCCATAGCCACCCCCTGCCTCTGCAGGTGACCCTCCAACACTAGTAGTGTTTTAGAAAGAATGCATTTATCCTCAAAATAATTTTTAAGAAATTGAAAAGAAAACCCGTATGGATGAAAGGCTCTTGTTGCTGCAGCCAGGAGTCAGTGCTGTGCCTCTGAGGTGGAAGAGCCAACTTCAGGACACTGGTCCACAAGAGACCTCCCATCTCCACAAAATATCAAATGGCAAAAATCTCTCAGAGATCTCCATCTCAACACTAGAACCCAGCTTCAATCAACGACCAGCAAGCTACAGTGCTGGACACCCTATGACAAACAACTAACAAGACAGGAACACAACCCCAACCATTAGCAGAGAGGCTACCTAAAATCATAATAAGGCCACAGACACCCCAAAACACACCACCAGATGTGGACCTGCTCAGCAGAAAGTCAAAATCCAGCCTCATCCACCAGAACGTGGACCTGCTCAGCAGAAAGTCAAAATCCAGCCTCATCCACCAGAACACAGGCACTAGTCCCCTCCACCAGGAAACCTACACAACCCACTGAACCAACTTTAGCCACTAGGGACAGACACCAAAAACAACAGGAACTACGAACCTGCAGCCTGCAAAAAAGAGACCCCAAACACAGTAAGATAAGCAAAATGAGAAGACAGAAAAACACACAGCAGATGAAGGAACAAGATAAAAAACCCACCAGACCTAACAAATGAAGAGGATATAGGCAGTCTACTTGAAAAATAATTCAGAATAATGATAATAAAGATGATCCAAAATCTTGGAAATAGAATAGGGAAAATGCAAGAAACATTGAAAAAGGAATTAGAAGAACTAAAGAGGAAACAAGCAATGATGAACAACACAACAAATGAAATTAAAAAGATTCTAGATGGTATCAATAGCAGAATAACTGAGGCAGAAGAACGGATAAGTGACCTGGAAGATAAAATAGTGGAAATCAATACGGCAGAGCAGAAAAAAGAAAAAAGAATGAAAAGAACTGAGGACAGCCTCAGAGACCTCTGGGACAGCATTAAACGCAACAACATTCAAATTATAGGGGTTCCAGAAGAAGAAGAGGAAAAGGAAGGGACTGAGAAAATATTTGAAGAGATTATAATTGAAAACTTCCCCAATATGGGAAAGGAAAGAGTTAATCAAGTCCAGGAAGCAGAGAGAATCCCATACAGGATAAATACAAGGAAAAACACACCAAGACACATATTAATAAAACTGTCAAAAATTAAATACAAAGAAAACATATTAAAAGCAGCAAGAGAAAAACAACAAATAACACACAAGGGAATCTCCATAAGGTTAAGAGCTGACCTTTCATCAGAAACTCTGCAAGCCAGAAGGGACTGGAAGGACATATTTAAAGTGATGAAGGAGAAAAGTCTACAACCAAGATTACTTGACCCAGCAAGGATCTCATTCAGATTTGATGGAGAAATTAAAACCTTTAAAGACAAGTAAAAGCTGAGAGAGTTCAGCACCACCAAACCAGCTCTACAACAACTGCTAAAGGAACTTCTCTAGGCAAGAAACACAAGAGAAGGAAAAGACCTACAATAACAAACCCAAAACAATTAAGAAAATGGGAATAGGAACATACATATTGATAATTACCTTAAATGTAAATGGATTAAATGCTCCCACCAAAAGACAAAAACTGGCTAAATGGATACAAAAACAAGACCCATATATATGCTGGCTACAAGAGACCCACTTCAGACCTAGGGACATATACAGACTGAAAGTAAGGGGATGGAAAAAGATATTCCATGCAAATGGAAATCAAAAGAAAGCTTGAGTAGCAATTTTCATATATAAAAAATAGACTTTAAAATAAAGACTATTAGAAGAGACAAAGAAGGACACTACATAATGATCAAGTGATCGATCCAAGAAGAAGATATAACAATTGTAAATATTTATGCACCCAACATAGGAGCACTTCAATACATAAGGCAAATACTAACAGCCATAAAAGGGGAAATCGACAGTAACACATTCATAGTAGGGGAATTTAACACCCCACTTTCACCAATGGACAGATCATGCAAAATGAAAATAAATAAGGAAACACAAACTTTAAATGATACATTAAACAAGATGGATTTAATTTATATTTATAGGACATTCCATCCAAAAACAACAGAATACACATTTTTCTCAAGCGCTCATGGAACATTCTCCAAAATAAATCATATCTTGGGTCAAATTCAAACCTTGGTAAATTTAAGAAAATTGAAATTGTATTAAGTATCTTTTCCAACCACAACGCTATGAGACTAGACATCAATTACAGGAAAAGATCTGTAAAAAATACAAACACATGGAAGCTAAACAATACACTATTTAATAACGAAGTGATCACTACAGAAATCAAAGAGGAAATCAAAAAATACCTAGAAACAAATGACAGTGGAGACACGACGACCCAAATCCTATGGGATGCAGCAAAAGCAGTTCTTAGAGGGAAGTTTATAGCAATACAATCCTACCTTAAGAAACAGGAAACATCTTGAATAAACAACCTAACCTTGCACCTAAAGCAATTAGAGAAAGAACAAAAAACCCCCAAAGTTAGCAGAAGGAAAGAAATCATAAAGATCAGAAATAAATGAAAAATAAATGAAGGAAACGATAGCAATGATCAATAAAAGTAAAAGCTGCTTCCTTGAGAAATGAAAATAATAATGATAAACCATTAGCTAGACTCATCAGGAAAAAAGGGAGAAGACTCAAATCAACAGAATTAGAAATGAATGAGAAGTAACAACTGACACAGCAGAAATACAAAGGATCATGAGAGATTACTACAAACAACTATATGCCAAAACATGGGCAACCTGGAAGAAATGGACAAATTCTTAGAAAAGTACAACCTTCCAAGACTGAACCAGGAAGGAAAAAAAACAGACCAATCACAAGCACTGAAATTGAAAGTGTGATTTAACATCTTCCAACAAACAAAAGCCCAGGACCAGATGGCTTCACAGGCAAATCCTATCAAACATTTAGAGAAGAGGTAACAACCATCCTTCTCAACCTCTTCCAAAATATAGCAGAGGGAGGAACACTCCCAAAGTCATTCTAAGAGGCCACCATCACCCTGATACCAAAACCAAACAAGGATGTCACAAAGAAAGAAAACTACAGGCCAATATCACTGATGAACATAGATGAAAAAACCCTCAAAAAAATACTAGCAAAAAGTGGGCTTCCCTGGTGCCGCAGTGGTTGAGAGACTGCCTGACAATGCAGGTGATGTGGGTTCGTGCCCCGGCCTGGGAGGATACCACATGCCACAGAGCAGCTGGGCCCGTAAGCCATGGCCGCTGAGCCTGCACGTCTGGAGCCTGAGCTCTGCAACGGGAGTGGCCACAAAAGTGAGAGGCCCATGTACTGCAAAAAAAAACCGAACAAACAAAAAAACAAAAAACTAGGAAAAAGAAATGAACAGCACATTAAAAGGATCATACACCATGATCAAGTGGGATTTATTCCAGGAATGCAAGGATTCTTCAATATACGCAAATCAATCAGTGTGATACACCATATTAAAAACTGAAGGATAGAAACCATATGATCATCTCAGTAGATGCAGGAAAATCTTTTGACAAAATTCAACACCCAATTATGATAAAAACCCTGCAGGAAGTAGGCATAGGGGGAACTTTCCTCAACATAATAAAGGCCATATATGACAAACCCACAGCCAACATCGTCCTCAATGGTGAAAAACTGAAACCTTTTCCACTAAGATCAGAAACAAGACAAAATTGCCCACTCTCACCACTATTATTCAACATTGTTTTGGAAGTTTTAGCCACAGCAATCAGATAAGAAAAAGAAATAAAAGGAATCCAAATTGGAAAAGAAGTAAAGCTGTCACTGTTTGCAGATAACATGATACTATACATACAGTATCCTAAATATGCTACCAGAAAACTACTAGAGCTAATCAATGAATTTGGTAAAGTAGCAGGATACAAAATTAATGCACAGAAATCTCTTGCATTCCTATTCACTCATGATGAAAACTCTGAAAGAGAAATTAAGGAAACATTCCCATTTACCACTGCAATAAAAATAATAAAATACCTAGGAATAATCCTACTTAAGGAAATAAAAGACCTGTATGCAAAACACTATAAGACACTGATGAAAGAAATTAAAGATGAAACAAACAGATGGAGAGATATACCATGTTCTTAGACTGGAAGAATCAATGTTGTGAAAATGACTATACCACCCAAAGCAACCTACATGTTCAATGGAATCCGTGTCAAACTACCAATTACATTTTTCACAGAACTAGAACAAAAAATTCCGCAATTTCTATGGAAACACAAAAGACCCTGAATAGCCAAAGCAATCTTGAGAACGAAACACGGAGCTGGAGGAATCAGTCTCCCACACTTCTGACTATACTACAAAGCTTCAGTAATCAAGACAGTATGGTACTGACACAAAAAGAGAAATATAGATCAATGGAACAGGATAGAAAGCCCAGAGATAAAGCCACACTCATATGGTCACATTATCTTTGATAAAGGAATCAAGAATATACAATGGAGAAATGACTGCCACTTCAATAAGTGGTGCTGAGAAAACTAGAGAGCTTCATTTAAAAGAATGAAATTAGAACACTGTTTAACACCATTCACAAAAATAAACTCAGTATGGGTTAAAAACCTAAATGTAATGGCAGACACTATAAAACTCTTAGAGGAAAACATGGGCCGAACATTCTATGATATAAATCACAGCAAGATCCTTTTTGACCCACCTCCTAGAGAAATGGAATTAAAAATAAACAAATGGGACCTAATGAAACTTAAAAGCTTTTGTACAACAAACGAAACCATAAATAAGACTAAAAGACAACCCTCAGAATGGGAGAAAATATTTGCAAATGAAGCAACTGACAAAGGATTAATCTCCAAAAGTTGCAAGCAGCTCATTCAGCTCAATATCAAAAAAACACGCCACCCAATCCCAAAATGGGCAGAAGACATAAACAAACATTTCTCCAAAGACGATATACAGATTGCCTACAAACACATGGAAGGATGCTCAACATTACTAATCATTAGGGAAATGCAAATCAAAACTACAATGCTGTATCTCCTCACACCAGTCAGAATGGCCATCATCAAAACATCTACAAACAATAAATGTTGGAAAGGGTGTGGAGAAAAGGGAACTCTCTTGAACTGTTAGTGGGAATGTAAATTGATACAGCCACTTTGGAGAACAATATGGAGGTTCATTAAAAACCTAAAAGTAGAACTACCATATGACCCAGCAATCCCACTACTGGGCGTATACCCTGAGAAAACCATAGTTCAGAAAGAGTCATGTATCACAATGTTCATTGCACGCACTACTTACAATATCCAGGACATGGAAGTAACCTAAGTGTCCCTCAACAGATAAATGGATAAAGAAGATGTGGCACATATATATAATGGAATATTACTCAGCCATAAAAAGAAACAAAACTGAGGTATTTTTAGTGAGGTGGATGGACCTAGAGTCTGTCATACAGAGTGAAGTAAGTCAGAAAGAGAAAAACAAATACCATCTGCTAATGCATATATATGGAATCTACAAAAAAAAAAAAAAGGTTTTGACAAACCTAGCTGCAGGACACGAATAAAGATGCAGATGTAGAGAATGGACTTCAGGACACAGGGAGGGGGAATGGTAAGCTTGGAGGAAGTGAGAGAGTGGCATTGACATATGTTCACTACCAAATGTAAAATAGATAGCTAGTGGGAAGCAGCCGCATAGCACAGGGAGATCAGCTCCTTGCTTTGTGATACCTAGAGCGGTGGGATAGGGACAGTGGAAGGGAGACACAAGAGGGAGGTGATATGGGGATATATGTATGCATATAGCTGATTCACTTTGTTGTACAACAGAAACTAACACATTTTAAAGCAATTATACTACAATAAAGATTTTAAGAAAAAAAAAGATAACGAGTGACTATATCTTAGACCCTGTGCTTAATATGCCACATACATTAAAGCATTTCAAATTAGAACAATCCTATAGGGATATATGTTATCCCAAATTTGCCAGTGGTTATATGTCTGGGATAGTGGCATTGGGTAGGTAGGATTAGGGATGAAGAGATTTTTTTTAAATGCTTCAGGTTAAAACTGAAAGAAAAATTTAGTAGATGAGTTTTGTCTGACAACTGGCTAATGTCCAAGAGCAATCAGCAAATTAGTAAATCTTTCCCATGTCAACCAACTTAATGTGTGTTCACAGGGGAATGATTTACACATTTCGTTGAGGATGTCTTTATCAGAGCCAACTGCTACACTGTAACACTCTTCACTATACCTTAATATTGAGGAACCACTGCCAAGTCTGCACAATGGTGACTCCTGGAGGACAGTGACTATGAATTGCTTACATTTACGTATCTCTTGGTGCTTTAAGTCAAGGCTAATTCAGGGCAACTTCAGTTAGATTTTTGGAACATCCTGTCTCGGGGTTTAACACATGCCATAAAAGACCCTGAACTATCCATTAGCATCAAGGCTGATAAAATCAGGACGGCTCAAGTCCCAAATTTGAAAAGTTGGGGTATCTGTGACTAAGACTTAATGAAATTACAAATTTATGATTCAGTTAACTCAATTTATTTTCACAGTATGGAGAGCTGACTTTCTGCCAAGAAAGATATATTTTGTAGATGTGTTATAATAGAAAGTCAAATATGAGTTTTTATGAAGGTGAATATTTACTGGAAATTACTAGAGATTATCTTTCACATCACCAGAATTACTGTGACTTCTGGCTTCTGGTTGAAGAAGGTCTATGAAAAGCACCATTAGGAGAACAGTGGTGGAAGAAGAGTGAGGGTTGGTATTTGTTCATTTGCCTCTCTCCCTGAAAGGCTGGCTTGGGCCAACCTATGTCCTGTGACTGAAGGTCTCTGTCCTTCCAGGTTCAGGCTACTGACTCCTCTCCTTCATTTCTTCAGGCCTAGTAATGATAATAGTCATCTCCAAGCTACTCTACGTTCATACCCTTTTAAACAACCCATTATAAAGAAACCCAAACTGAATTATCTGTTTTGAATGCATTATCCGTTTTCTGTTGGACAGAAACATCAACCCCTCAGGCATAAAACAGCCCTAGATTTATCATGTATGCCTTCTCCATCATCCGTTTTTAGAGTTTTTTTTTTTAATCCCCATGTTAAACCTCCTGATCTTTACCTTTCTGCCTTCAACTTTCTCTCACCTTTCAAAAGGCTGTGATCCCCTCCCTTGTTATCCATTTGTTAGCTTTTTTTTTTTTTAGCTTTGAACCACATTATTCCTGTTCTGGCCATAATCATAATTTAGTTTTCTGAAGGTAAAAATCTACTGCAGCCAAATGGATTACAAAGACTCAAAATTCCCTGTGAATATAAACTAAAATGACATAAATGACTTTTGCTATTTGAAAGTGGCTTGATAACACATGTAGTGCTATATGCAAATGAGTGCTGATGTGAAAGTGGCTTTGTAACTTGAGACTAATGTGTGTTTTTTTTTACACCTTTATTAGAGTATAATTGCTTTACAATGGTGTGTTAGTTTCTGCTTTATAACAAAGTGAATCAGTTATACATATACTATGTTCCCATATCTCTTCCCTCTTGCATCTTCCTCCCTCCCACCCTCCCTATCCCACCCCTCCAGGCAGTCACAAAGCACCGAGCTGATCTCCCTGTACCATGCGGCTGCTTCCCACTAGCTATCTACCTTACATTTGGTAGTGTATATATGTCCATGACTCTCTCTCGCTTTGTCACAGCTTACCCTTCCCCCTCCCCATATCCTCAAATCCATTCTCTAGTAGGTCTGTGTCTTTATTCCTGTCTTACCCCTAGGTTCTTCATGACTAATGTGTTTTAGGTGAAAAAAGTTTCATGGTACAGAGATTTCTTTTTTTTTTTAAACATCTTTATTGGAGTATAATTGTTTTACAATGTTGTGTTAGTTTCTGCTACATAACAATGTGAATCAGCTATATGTATACATATATCCCTACTGATAATTCTTACCTATGTCAGTTGCTTTGAATCTCTTAACTGACCCTGGAATACTTATGGCAATAGCTTTTGCATCTATAGAATATAAAAACAACTCTTCAAAGTTAAACAAAATCATTTTTCTATTGATTCACTTGTCAAACATGTAATCACTGTCTACTGTATGTCAGGCAGTATGTTTGGTTTACAGATTTCAAAAATGAGTAGGATACAATCTCTGCCTTCAAGAAACTCACAGCCAGTGGTGGAGGCAGAAACATAAGCAGAAAGAAGAATACAATGTATAAGAGAAATAGAGAAACAAATAAAATATTTTCGGAGCATAAAGGAGTAACCAAATTACACTGGGTAATTATAGAATATTTTCCAGAGGAGACAATTCCTGAACTAAATCAACAGGAGTGGACATGTACAACTGCCTGTAAACATATCCTACTGAATGTCCTATAGAAACTTCAAACTCAACAAGGGCCAAAGTAACATGTCATCACTTACCTTAAATATTCTTCTTCTGTATTCTCTCTATTCTTAGGTTTCATTCAGTCACCTACATTACAAACCAGGGCAGCAACCATATCCAATCAATTATTTATAAAGTCCTGTCCATTTAACTCCTTCAAAGGAATGGAAAGAGAGAGCTGACCAAGCATGAGTCAGAACTGATAAAAACACTGAGAGCTCAATTGTGGTTGGAAATTATGAGGGGCTAATCTTTGTGTTTACAGGTATTTCTCAAAAAATACCCAAACATTTACTTACAAATGAAAAGCAAATCTAATCATTGAATGATTTAACTCTTCAGAGACAATTTAAGAGATTTTCGTATCAGACTCTCTGGGATTTCATTTTCATACCAGTGCCCTTGGAAATTTAGACATACCCCCTTGAGGTGAAAGTGGGGAAAGTAATTATTTCAGACACATCAGATAATTACTGCTTTTCCTGAATAATGTTACTTATGGAGTATGTTTTACATAAGAATATTTTTGAAATCACACAAAAAAATGTCGAGACAGCGAGACTGAGAATAAGAGGAAAGAGAACGTCTCTGGACACCTATCACAGGTCATGATACTAATCTGCCTCTCAAGAGAGAGAGATTATTTCTTTTTAATTTCTAGTTTTATGATAAAGTCCTTCTTAAGATTTGAGTAAACATAGGACATAATATAATTTCATTTAAAGTAAGTTGTTATCAAGACCAAGGATTCATTGAAATGCCTACAAAACATTAAGGGAGCCTATTTGGAAGTACTAGCTATTTTTTTTTTAAAAATCAATCCATCAAGAGTATGTTATCGGTAATAGGAAGATAATACAATTTGAAAACTGCATTGGGGTAAAATAAATGAAATTCACAAATTCCTTAGACTACAGCACAGAATTTTGATGTTTAAAGCAAACTGAATAGTATTGTAGCTCTTCATTTTTTGGTTCATTTTACAAAGTAACCTTAAATGTGAATATTCTAAAATTGCTTGTGCTAAATAAAATGGATTCTGTATTCCTTTCACATCCGCAAGTGCTTACTAATTATTGCTGTCTCTGGGATGTTATACTGCATTGATCCAGGCATTGAACTCTGATGATTTTGATTTGTACCTAAAGCTCGAATGGGGTTTAGTGAACAGTATAATTTTCCCAAGAGTAAATTCTCCTTGCTGTGTATGTTTCCTTCATCCCCTCAAAATGCCACACAACTTGGAAACTCTGAGTAGATCGTGACCTATATTTTTTAGTTCAGTATATAATAATGTCTTCTATTTACAACAGCTTTTCCTTAGGACCATTACAGAACTCACTAAAATGTATTATCTTAAACATGCCTATGTCCTAGTACAAAAGGAAGATATGCCTAATATTAACTTTTCCGCTGAAAAACTTTGAAGAATAAAAATAATTGTCCTCTCCACTTTCTCTCCCCCCCCTCTCTCTCACACACACAGTAGAACATCTACAATTTTTTTTTTTTTTACTTTAGGCTCAAATTAACACATTGATTTCCTGTCCTTTTCTTATATCTCAAAAAATATCCATTATATCTCATTTTTGGCTGTTTACTTTTATATATACTTATAAAACTTTTTCTTTAAAGTTTAGTAACATAAGGCCAATTTTTTTTAGGTAAGAACACTACACACCACTAAAAAATAGCTTCTCCCCAGTAGATACACCACTAGAACATCATAAAAAATTATAGAAAACTATAAATTATTCTCCAAGGAAATGTGAAAGTACAAATGCCATTCCATTTGGTTATACCTATGTCCAACCTTACTGAAAATAGTAAGTTTTTCTCTAAGATGGAAGACAAAAGTGATCTTCACTTTTGAATCATAAGATATAAGCTCAGCACATGTAAATCCATCCATGGAGTCCATCAATAAGTCATTACTAAAGTTTCATGAAAAAGAAACTTCATAGAGATTTTAAATTCTAATGGATGAGACACTTAGATAAAACATATTTTTCCTCTGTTCTTACTGGGATGAAAAATATGTAATGTTTTATATTATCCAAGTTAATCAGAAAACATTTACTCATGATGCTTTTGAGGATTCCAAAATTATCATTAATTTACTGAATTTTGGAACCTAAGTCCCAATTTCCAATGTTCCTTGAAACTTCTACTGCTTTATTAGATACAGATTTCAAGGATTCTAGGGGTGTTCTGTGTTGAAGCTCTTCTCATAATGATATCAGAAAATAAAATGACAGACACATACAAAAATTTTACAACATTTTGCTATATCAATTCCAATAAGCTAAAATAAATGAGAAGTTGTAATTTCCTATTCTGTTCCATGGTTACCACATCAATTATTCTTGATAAGCTCTTCAACTATAATAAGATTGGTACACCCTCAGATTTACCTAAATGGGAAACAAAGCAAACCTTCTTGGGGAAACTTAAATTCTATCAGGTTTTTCTCCCAGTAAAGAACACCAGCATTGAGTTATTTCATCACCTACTAGAAAAAAAGATGGCATTCCACGTTACTCCTCTCAAGCCCAAAATGAGGAACCCAGTTATTCTTCTCAGTCCTCAATTCAAATAGCCTTATTTCATATTTCTACACCTGACTTATCATAGAATAATTTCTGAAATGGCCTGCATTTAGTGGTTTAAAAGTCATATATGTTGTTTACAAAGAAGAAAAATTTTTTTCACTGGAGAAATCTGGTAGACACCAGGATAAAGTGTCATCATGGGCTTCCTGGTATGAGACTCTGAGAAGACACTCATAACTTACATGGAATTCTTGCCTCAAATGTATATCCTGAATCCCCTCATGGGGAAACTTCTACAAAATAAATGGCATACATTTTTAAATGTCATGAAAGACAAAGAAACAAAAATTAAGTGTAATAAATGCCCCAGAATTGGACCCTGAGCCAAGAAAACCAAACCAATACAAGCAAAGAACACTATAAAGGACATATATCAACTGAAAATATTTTAATAAGATCTTTAGATAATTGTACTAACATTGTTTCCTGTTTTTGATCAATGTATTGTGGTTATGTACATGAATATCCTTACCTTAGGAAACATACCCCAAAATATTTAACAGTAACGGGGCATGATACCTGTAACTTATTCTCAAATGGCTCTGAAGAGAAACACACACACACACACATATGAGAGGGAGGGGGCCAGAGATGGAGATATTACAGCAAATGTGCCAAAATTTTAACAATTGGTGAATCTGAGAAGAGTATATAGGAGCTCTTTGTACTATTATTCTGACTTTTCTGTAAGTTTCAAATTATTTCAAAATAAAAAGTTTTTTAAAAAATTATATAAGTTGTTTTCCAGGTTAAAGATAGAGCAGAAGTAGGAGAACATGGAGTTCATATCTCTCCACAGATACATCAGGAATACAACTATAGATGCAACAATTCTCACAGAACACCAGCTAAACACTAGCAGAAGACCTTGAACACCAGAAAGGACTATAAAGATCCCTGCATAACTGGCTAGGATGAAAAAAACAAGAGAGAAGGAGGAGGAGAGGAAGCAGGATGGGACCTGCACCCTGCGGTGGGGGAGCTGAAACAGAGGAAAGATTCCTGAATTCAGGGAAACCCTCTCGCTGATGGGGAAATTGACTGGGACAGGAGGGAAGGACTTGAGGCTGTCAGAAGAGGGTGAAGAGGTTGATCTGTAGCAGACCTGACAGAGTGAGAAATACACAGACGGTCCGTACCATGGCACTATGTGCCCCAGACTGGAATGTATGTTCATAGGTGTGCAAGGGGCTGGGAGCTGGAGAGTGGGGATTGGAGAACAGGCTCAGAGCAAGAACAGCTGTTGGCTGTGGGGAGATGGACTGAGGGGAATGGAGGGAGGAAACCCACAGCAAGGAATGCCTAAGGAGGAAGACCAGACTGCCATGGAAGCAGCAGTAGCAGTGCTGAGTCCCACACAAGGGGAGGAGCCACTATTGTAGCCTCTCTCTCCCCACACGCCAGCACCTGCAGGTGGACAATAAAAGAAACCCTCTCAGGGCTGGCTCTCATGCTCCAGGTGCCAAGCAATAGAAAAAGCCCCCTCAAGGCTGGGCCTCATGAGCCTGCTGCTGGGTGCCAGAAAATGCCCGCCTAGGGCTGCCCCTCACACACCTATGCTGGGTGCCAGAAAAGGCCCTCACTAGGGTCATATCTCTTGTGACAGTGGCCACCAGCTTCCCTGCACATTTGGTGCCACTGAGGCTCCTGAGATCCAAGAAGTCATATGACCTCTGTGCCTTGTCCTCACTAGGGCAGGTCCAAGAGCTCCAAGACAGCCTCAAGGCAAGACTCCTGTGGGTGAATCACACACTGAGGTGGGGATAAAACCAAAGCTGAACCCCAGGGATGGGGCAACTAAGGAAGAAGATCAAAAATCTTCCCAACAGCTGTACAAGCTTCAGATTAAATCCCCAAGATCAGCTAGGTAGACCCTGTGTCTATGGAATATCTGAGTAGACAACGAGTGTTCCCACAAATGAAAATGGTCTAGCTCTGGCAGCTGTGGACTTCGGGGGCAAGCACACACAAGAATTGGGCCAGATCAGAGTCGGAGTGGTCCACACATGGCCCACAGAAGGTTCAGAGATCAGCCCAGAGGCAGAGGAGAGTTTCTTGGAGAGGTGGAGGTGGGCTGTGTCTCACAGCATGTGCAAGGACACTTACAGTTGAGACCCCATGGAAACCTAATTATTACTATTAATTGTATTATGTTTTGAATCACCCTGTTGTTGGTTCTGGCTTTTTCTTTGTTGTTTTAGTTTAGTTTTTTGTTTTTTTGTTGGTGTTTTTTTGTCTTTTGGGTCTTCATTTTTATAACTTTTTTTTAATGTATTTCTATTTGTACTTTGCTTTTCTGTTGCTTTGTGTTCTTTTCCCTATTTTTTTCTTCTTCTTGTTCTTTAGTATATATTTTTTTTAATATTTACATTTCTACTTTGCTTTTCTGTTGTTCTGTGTTTTTTCCCATTTTATTTTATTATTATTTAATGATTTTTATCAGTTTGTTCTGTTTCCTTGCTTTATTCTTCAGTTGGCACACTGCTTTGCTTTTGTTTTCAGGTTTTGTGTTTTGGTTATTTTTGATCCTAACTGTTTGATTTTGTTTTTGAGTTCTTCTATCTGTCTAGTTATTCTCTTCTTTTTGTTTTATCTGGTTCTGTTTTTGTTTCTTGTGCATGTGTTTCCTTCTTTCTGTTTTTTTTTTTTTTAATTTGGTTTTTACCATTTCTCTCGGTTTTTGTTTGTCTGTTTTTCCTTAATATATTTTCTAGTTTTTTTATATTTCTATTTCTATGTTGCTTCTCTGTTGTTCTGTGTTTTTTTCCCTTCTCTTTTTCTTTCTTTTTTTATCATTTTCATCAGTTTGTTTTCTTTTTTTACATAATTATTCAGTGAGCACTCTGGTTTTGCTTTTGGTTTTGTGTTTATGTCAGTTTTCTTTTTCATTGTTTGATTCCATTCTTGGGTTTGTCTGGTTATTCTCCTGTTTTTTGATTTATTCGGTTCTATATTTGTTTCTTTTGTGTGTGTGCATGCTTCCTTGTTTCTGTTTTTGTTTCTTTGATTTTACTTTTTACCATTTTTCTGGGGTTTTGTTAGTTTTTTTTTTTAATCCCCTTTATTTCCAGGAGGAGAAATTTGTGGGGTCTTAGTTCCTTGACCAGAAGTTGGACCCAAGGCTCTGGTTGAGAATAATGAGTTCAGAACACTGGAAAACTAGAGAATTGCTGGCCCCAGGGAAGATTAATCACCAAGAGCTTGAACAGAGGTTTCTATCTGAATCCAAGACCTGGCTCCACCCAATGGTCAGCAGCTACCAGCACTGGACGTCTAACAACAAACAACAAACAGGACAGGAACACAAATCCACTCATCACACACACTACCTAAAATCATATTAAGTTCAAAAACACCCCAAAATACAGCACCTAACATGGCCCTCCTGATCAGAGGGAAAAGACTTGGCTCCACCTGCAAGAACACAGGCACATGTCCCTCCCATTAGGAAGCCTATGCAAGCCACTGGACCAACCTATCCAGCAGGGGCAGAGAACAGAAGAAAGAGGAACTATGACCCTGCAGCCTAGGGAGAGGAGACCTCAAATACTGTAAATTAGACAAAATGAGAAGAAATAGAAATATCTTACAGGCAAAGGATAAGTAAAAACCCCACAAGAGCAAAAAAAATGATGAGGAAATAGGTAAACTACCTGAAAAAGAATTCAGAATAATGATAGTAAACATGATGCAAAATCTTGGAAATAGAAGAGAGGAAATACAAGCAATGTTTAACAAGGACCTAGAAGAACTAAAGAAAAAACAAACAGTGATAAACAACACAATAAATGAAATTAAAAGTACTCTAGAAGGAAACAATAGCAGAATAATGGATGCAGAAGAATGAATAAGTGAGCTGGAGATACAATTGTGGAAATAACTGCTATGGAGCAGAATAAAGAAAGAAGAATGAAAAGAATTGAGGACAATCTCATAGACATCTGGGACAATATTAAATTCACCAACATTCAAATTATAGGGGTCCCAGAAGAAGAAAGGAAAAAGAAAGGGTATGAGAAAATATTTGAAGAAATTATACTTGAAAACTTCCATAACATGTGAAAGGAAATAGACAATCAAGTCCAAGAAAGGCAGAGTCCCATACAGACAGACCTAAGGAGAAACATGCCAAGACACATATTAAACAAATTATCAAAAACACAATTCAAAGAAAAATATTAAAAGCAGCAAAAGAAAAGCAACAAATAACATAAAAGGGAATCACCATAATGTTATCAGCTGGTTTTTCAGCAGAAACTCTGCTGGCCAGAAGGGTGGGACAGGATATATTTAAAGTGATGAAAGAGAAAAAACTAAAACAAAGCTTACTCTACCCAGTGAGGATCTCATTCAAATGCAATGAAGAAATCAAAAGCTTTACAGAGAAGCAAACATTAAGAGAATTCAGCATCAGCAAACAAGTTCTACAACAAATGCTAAAGGAACTTCTTTAAGTGGGAAACACAAGAGAAGAAAAGGACCTACAAAAACAAACCCAAAACAATTAAGAAAATGGTAATAGGAACATACATATCAATAATTACATTAAATGTGAATGGATTAAATGCTCCACAGACTGGCTAACTGGCTACAAAAACAAGATCTGTATGTATGCTGTCTACAAGAGACCCACTTCAGACTTAGGGACACATACACACTGAAGTGAGGGGATGGAAAAATATATTCAATGCAAATGGAAATCAAAAGAAAGCTGGAGTAGCAATTCTAATAACAGAAAAACAGAATTTAAAATAAAGATTATTACAAGAGAAAAAGAAGAACAAGACATAATGATCAAGGGATCAAATCAAGAAGAAGATATAACAATTGTAAATATATATGCACCCAACATAGGAGCACCACAATACATAAGGCAAATGCTGACAGCCATAAAAGGGGAAATTGACAGTAACACAATAATGGAAGGGGACTTTAACACCCCACATACACCAATGGACAAATCATCCAAAAAGAAAAAAATAAGGAAACACAAGTTTTAAATGACACATTAGAGCAGATATATGTAATTGATATTTACAGGACATTCCATCCAAAAAGAACAGATTACATTTTCTTCTCAAGTGCACATGGAACATTCTCCAGGATAGATCACATCTGGGGTCACAAATTAACCTAGGTAAATTTAAGAAAATTGAAGTCATATAAAGCATCTTTTCTCACAAGTCTATGAAACTAAATATCAATTATTGGAAAAAAATATATTAAAAAATACAAATACATGGAGGCTAAACAACACACTACTAAAAAACCAAGAGACCACTGAAGAAATAAAAATGGAAATTAAAAAAATACCTACAGACAAATGACAAGAACAACACGATCCAAAACCTATGAGATGCAGCAAAAGCAATTCTAAGAGGGAAGTTCATAGCAATACAACCCTACCTCAAGAAACAAAAAAACCCCTCAAATACACAACCTAATATTATACCTAAAACAATTAGAGCAAGAAGAAAAACAAACAAACAAAAAAACATACAATAATATGTATAAAATAGATAACTAATAACAACCTGCTGTAAAAAATAAATACATAAAAATAAGAACAATGGGAAAAAACTCAAAAATAGCAGGAAAATAGAAGGAAAGATATCATAAAGATCAGATCAGAAATATATGAAAAAGAAATGAAGTAAACAATAGCAAAGATCAATAAAACTAAAAGTGGGTTCTATGAGAGGATAACAAAATTGATAAACCGTTAGCCAGGCTCATCAGGAAAAAAAAAGAAAAACACTCAAATCAATAGCATTAGAAACGGAAAAGAAGTAACAACTGACACTGCAGAACTACAAAAAGATCATGAGAGACTACTACAAGCAACTATATGCCAATAAAATGGACAATATGGAAGAAATGGAAAAATGCTTAGAAAGTACAACCTTCCAAGACTGAACCAGGAAGAAATAGACAATATAAACAGACCAATCACAAGCACTGAAATTGAAACTCTGATTAAAAACCTGCCAACAAACAAAACCAAAAGGTCAGATGGCTTCACAGACAAATTTGATCAAAGATTTAAGAAGAGCAAACACCTACCCTCTTAAACTCTCCCAAAATATAGCAAAGGGAGGAAAACTGCCAAACTCATTCAACAAGGCCACCATCACCTTGATAACAAAACCAGACAAAGGTGCCACATAAAAAGAAAATGACAGACCCATATCACTGATGAACAGAGATGCAAAAATCCTTAACAAAATACTGGCAAACAGAATACAACAATACATTAAAAGGATCATACACCATGATCAAGTGGACTTTCTCCCAGGAATGCAAGCACACTTCAATATATGCAAATCAATCAATTTGATATGCCATATTAACAAATTGAAGGATAAAAACCATATGACAATCTCAATAGATGCAGAAAAACTTTTCAAAAAATTTCTTTTTTTTTTTTAACATCTTTATTGGAGTATAATTGCTCTACAATGGTGTGTTAGTTTCTGCTTTATAACAAAGTGAATCAGCCATACATATACATATATACACATATCTCCTCCATCTTGCCTCTCCCTCCCATCCTCCCTACCCCACCATTCCAGGTGGTCACAGAGAACAGAGCTGATCTCCCTATGCTATGTGGCTGCTTCCCACTAGTTATCTATTTTATATTTGGTAATATATATAAGTCCAGGCCAATCTCTCACTTCATCCCAGCCTACCCTTCCCTTCCCCATGTCCTAAAGTCCATTCTCTATATCTGAGTCATTATACCTGTTCTGCCTCTAGGTTCTTCAGAACCTTTTTTTTTTTTCAGATTCCATATATATGTGTTAGCATATGGTATTTATCTTTCTATTTCTGACATGCTTCACTCTGTATGACAGTCTCTAGGTCCATCTACCTCACTACAAATAACTCAATCTCATTTCTTTTTATGGCTGAGTAATATTCCATTTGTATATATGTCACATCTTCTTTATCCATTCATCTCTCAATGGACACTTAGATTTTTCCATATGCTGGCTATTGTAAAAAGAGGTGCAATGAACATTGTGGTACACAATGCTTTTTGAATTATGGTTTTCTCAGGGTATATGCCCAGTAGTGAGATTGCTAGGCCATATGGTAGTTCTATTTTTAGTTTTTTAAGGAACATCCATACTGTTCATCATAGTAGCTCTATCAATTTACATTCCCACCAACAGTGGAAGAGGGTTCCCTTTTCTCCACACCCTCTCCAGCATTTATTGTTTGTAGATATTCTGATGATGGCCATTCTTCCTGGGGTGAGGTGATACCTCATTGTAGTTTTGATTTGCATTTCTCAAGTGATTAGTGACGTTCAACATCCTTTCATGGGTTTTTTGGCAATTAGTGTATCTTCTTTGGAGAAATGTCTATTTAGGTGGTCAGCTCATTTTTGGATTGGGTTGTTTGTTTTTTTGTTAATGAGCTGCATGAGCTGCTTGTAAATTTTGGAGATTAATCCTTTGTCAGTTGCTTCATGTGCAAATATTTTCTCCCATTCTGAGGGTTGTCTTTTCGCCTTGTTTATGGTTTCCTTTGCAATGGAAAAGCTTTTAAGTTCCATTAGGTCCCATTTGTTTATTTTTGTTTTAATTTCCATTCCTCTAGGAGGTGGGTCAAAAAGGGTCTTGCTGTGATTTGTGTCATAGAGTGTTCTGCCTATGTTTTCCTCTAAGAGGTTTATAAGTGTCTGGCCTTACATTTAGGTTTTTAATTTAGTTTGAGTTTGTTTTTTGAATGGTGTTAAGAAGTGCTCTAAATTTATTCTTTTACATGTAGTTGTCCAGTTTTTCCACCACTTATTGAAGAGTCTGTCTTTTCTGCATTGTATATTATTGCCTCTTTTATCAAAAATAAGGTGACCATATGTGCATGGGTTTATCTCTGGGCTTCATATCATATTCCATTGATCTATGTTTCTGTTTGTGTTCCCGTACCATACTGTCTTGATTACTGTAGCTTTGTAGTATAGACTGAAGTGTGGGAGCCTAATTCCTCCAGCTCCATTTTTCTTTCTCAAGATTGCTTTGGCTATTTGGGGTCTTTTATGCTTCCATACAAACTGAAATTTTTTCTTCTAATTCTGTGAAAAATGCCATTGGTAATTTGCTAGGGATTGCATTGAATCTGTAGATTGCTTTGGGTAGTATAGTCATTTTCACAATGTTGAAGCTTCCAATCCAAGAACATGGTATATCTCTCCATCTGTTTGTATCATCTTTAATTTCTTTCATCAGTGTCTTATACTTTTCTGCACATAGGTCTTTTGTCTCCTTAGGTAGGTTTATTCTTAGGTATTTTATCGTTTTCGTTGCAATGGTAAATGGGGGTATTTCCTTAATTTCTCTTTCAGATTTTTCCTCATTAGTGTATAGGAATGCAAGAGAATTCTGTGCATTAATTTTGTACTTGCTACTTTACCAAATTCATTGATTGGCTCTAGTAGTGTTCTGGTAGCATCTTTAGGATTCTCTATGTATAGTAACATGTCATCTGCAAACAGTGACAGCTTTACTTCTTCTTTTCCAATTTGGATTCCTTTTATTTCTTTTTCTTCTCTGATCACTATGACTAAAACTTCCAAAACTATGTGGAATAATAGTGGTGAGAGTGGACAAGCTTGTTTTGGTCCTGATCTTAGAGGAAATCATTGCAGTTTTTCACCACTGAGAACAATGTTGTCTGTGGGATTTTCATATATGGACTTTATTATGTGGTGGTAAGTTCCCTCTATGCCTACTTTCTGGAGGATTTTTATTATAAATGGGTTTTGAATTTTGTTGAGAGTTTTTCTGCATCTATTGAGATAATCATATAGTTTTTCTCCCCCAATTTCTTAACATGGTGTATCACATTGATTGATTTGCGTATATTGAAGAACCTTGCATTCCTGGAATAATACCCACTTGATCATGCTGTATGATTCTTTTAATATGCTTTTGGATTCTGTTTACTAGTATTTTGTTGAGGATATTTGCATCTATGTTTATCAGTGATATTAGCCTACAGTTTTCTTTCTTTGTGACATGTTTGCCTGGTTTTGGTGTCACGGTGATGGTGACCTAACAGTTTCAGTTTGGGAGTGTTCCTCTCTCTGCTGTATTTTGGAAGAGTTTGAGAAGGATAGGTGTTAGCTCTTCTGAAAATGTTTGATAGAGTTCGCCTGTGAAGCCCTCTGGTGCTGGGGGTTTTTTTGTTGGAAGATTTTTAATCACAGTCTCAATTTCAGTGCTTGTGATTGGTCTGTTTATATTTTCTATTTCTTCCTGGTTCAGTCTCAGAAGGTTGTGCTTTTCTAAGAATGTGTCCATTTTTTCCAGGTTGTCCATTTTATTGCATATAGTTGCTTGTAGTAATCTCTCATGATCTTTTGTATTTCTGCAGTGTCAGTTGTTACTTCTGCTTTTTGTTTCTAATTCTATTGATTTGAGTCTTCTCCCATTTTGTCTTGATGTGCCTGGCTAATGGCTTATCAATTTTGTTTATCTTCTGAAAGAACCAGCTTTTAATTTTATTGATCTGTGCTATCATTTCCTTCATTTCTTTTTCATTTATTTCTGGTCTGATCTTTATGATTTCTTTCCTTCTGCTAACTTTGGGGGAATTTTTGTTCTGCTTTCTCTAATTGCTTTAGGTGTAAAGTCAGGTTGTTTATATGAGATGTTTCTTGTTTCTTGAGGCAGGATTGTAGTGCTATAAACTTCCCTCTTAGAACTGCCTTTGCTGCATCCCATCGTTTTTGGTTCATTGTGTTTTCATTGTCATTTGTTTCTAGGTTTTGGTTTTTGTTTTGTTTTTTTTTTGTGGTATGCAGGCTTCTCACTGTTGTGGCCTCTCCCATTGCAGAGCACAGGCTCCGGATGCACAGGCTCAGCGGTCATGGCTCAGGGGCCTAGCCACTCCACAGCATGTGGGATCTTCCCAGACCGGGGCACAAACCCGTGTCCCCTGCATCAGCAGGTGGACTCTCAACCACTGCGTCACCAGGGAAGCCCTCTAGGTATTTTTTTATTTCCTCTTTGATTTCTTCAGTGATCTTTTGGTTATTAAGTAGTGTATTGTTTAGCCTCCATGTGTTTTTGTGTTTTATAAGGTTTTTTTTCCTGTAATTGATATCTAGTCTCATAGCATGGTGGTTGGAAAAGATACTTGATAAAATTTCAATTTTCTAAAATTTACCAAGGCTTGATTTGTGAGCCAAGGTATGATCTATCATGGAGAATGTTTCATGAGCACTTGTGAAGAAATTGTATTCTGTTGATTTTGGATGGAATGTCCTATAAATATCAATTAAGTTCCTCTTGTTTAATGTATCATTTAAATCTTGTGTTCCCTTATTTATTTTCATTTTGGATGATCTGTGCACTGGTGAAAGTAGTGTGGTAAAGTCCCATTGTATGATTGTGTTACTGTCAATTTCCTCTTTTATGGCTGTTAGCATTTGCCTTATGTGCTCCTTAGGTGTTCCAATGTTGGGTGCATAAATATTTACAAGTGTTATATCTTCTTGGATTGATCCCTTGACCCTTATGTACACTCATTCTTTGTCTATTGTAATAGTCTTTATTTTAAAGTCTATTTTGTCTGATATGAGAATAGCTACTCCAGTTTTCTTTTGGTTTACTTTTGCATGGAATATCTTTTTCCATCCCCTCACATTCTGTCTGTGTCCCTAGGTATGAAGTGGGTCTCTTGTAGACAGCATATATACAGGTATTGTTTTTGTATCCATTCAGCCAGTCTATGTCTTTGGTGGGAGCATTTAATCAATATGTATTTAAAGTAATTATTTATTTATTTATTTTAGACACTATTTTATTTATTTTTAACATCTTTATTGGAGTATAATTGCTTTACAATGGTGTGTTAGCTTCTGCTTTATAACAAAGTGAATCAGTTATACATATACATATGTTCCCATATCTCTTACCTTTTGTGTCTCCCTCCCTCTCTATCCCACCCCTCTAGGTGGTCAAAAAGCACCGAGCTTGTCTCCCTGTGCTATGTGGCTGCTTCCCACTAGCTATCTTTTTTTCCATTTGGTAGTGTATATATGTCCATGCCATTTTCTCACTTTGTCACAGCTTACCCTTACCCTTCCCCATATCCTCAAGTCCATTCTCTAGTAGGTCTGTGTCTTTATTCCTGTCTTACCCCTAGGTTCTTCATGGCATTTTTTTTTCTTAGATTCCTTATATATGTGTTAGCATACGGTATTTGTCTTTCTCTTTCTGACTCACTTCACTCTGTATGACAGACTCTAGGTCCATCCACCTAACTACAAATAACTCAATTTCGTTTCTTTTTATGGCTGAGTAATATTCCATTGTATATATATGCCACAGCTTCTTTATCCATTCATCTGATGATGGACACTTAGGTTGCTTCCATATCCTGGCTATTGTAAATAGAGCTTCAATGCACATTTTGGTACATGACTCTTTTTGAATTATGGTTTTCTCAGGGTATATGCCCGGTAGTGGGATTGCTGGGTCATATGGTAGTTCTATTTGTAGTTTCTTAAGGAACCTCCATACTGTTCTCCATAGTGGCTGTACCAATTCACATTCCCACCTGCAATGCAAGAGTGTTCCCTTTTCTCCACACCCTGTCCAGCATTTATTGTTTCTAGATTTTTTGATGATGGCCATTCTGACCAGATATGTATGTTCCTATTACCATTTCCTTAATTCTTTTGGGTTTGGTATTGTAAGTCTTTTCCTTCTCTTGTGTTTCCTGCCTAGAGAAGTTCCTTTAGCATTTGTTGTAAAGCTTGTTTGGTGGTGCTGAACTCTCTTTGCTTTTACTTGTCTGTAAAGATTTTCATTTCTCTGACAAATCTGAATGAGATCCTTGCTGGGTAGAGTAATCTTGGTTGTAGGTGTTTCCCTTTCATCACTTTAAATATGTCCTGCCACTCCCTTCTGGCTTGCAGAGTTTCTGCTGAAAGATCAGCTGTTTACTTTATGGAGATTTCCTTGTATTTATTTGTTATGTTTCCCTTGCTGCTTTTAATATTTAATTTAATTGTATTTAATTTTTGATAGTTTTAATTATTATGTGTCTTTGCATGTTTCTCCTTGGATTTATCTTGTATGGGACTCTCTGCATTTCCTGGAGTTGATTGACTATTTCCTTTCCCATACTAGGTATGTTTTCAACTGCAATCTCTTAAAATATTTTCTCAGTCCCTTCCTTTTTCTCTTCTTCTTCTGAGACCCATATAATTCGGATGTTTGTGCAGTTAATGTTGTCCCAGAGGTCTCTGAGACTGTCCTCAATTCTTTTAATTATTTTTCTTTATTCTGCTCTGCAGTAGTTATTTCCACTCTTTTACCTTCCAGATCACTTATCCATTTTTCTGCCTTAGTTATTCTGCTATTCATTCCTTCCTGAGAATATTTAATTTCATTTTTTGTGTTGCTCATCATTGTTTGTTTACTCTTTATTTCTTCTAGGTCTTAGTTAAACATTTCTTGTATTTTCTCCATTCTATTTCCATGATTTTGTATCACCTTTGCTATCATTACTCTGAATTCCTTTTCATATAGACTGCCTGTTTCCTCTTCATTTGTTAGGTCTGGTGGGTTTTTACCTTGCTCCTTCATCTGCTGCTGTGTTTGCCTTCTCATTTTGCTTAACTTACTGTGTTTTGGGTCTCTTTTTCACAGGTTGCAGGTTCATATTTCCCATTGTTTTGGTGTCTGCCCCCAGTTGCTAAGGTTGGTTCAATGGGTTGTGTAGGTTTTCTGGTGGAAGAGACTAGTGCCTGTGTTCTGGTGGATGAGCTGCATCTTGTCTTTCTGGTGGGCACTACCATGTCTGGTTGTGTGTTTTGGGGTTTCTGTGATCTTATTATAATTTTAGGTCACCTCTCTGCTAATGGATGTAGTTGTGTTCTGTCTTGCTAGTTTTTTGGCATAGGGTGTGCAGCACTGTAGCTTACTGGTCATTGAGTGGAGCTGCACCTTAGCATTGAGATGGAGGTCTCTGGGAGAGCTTACACTGTTTGATATTACATGGAGGTGGGAGGTCTCTGGTGGATCAATATCCTGAACTTGGCTCTCTCACCTCAGAGACAAAGGTCTCACACGCGCCCAAAGCATCCAAACCCTGTCAGATACATGGCTCAGAAGAAAAGGGAGAACAACAGAATGAAAGAAAAAAGGAAAAGAAAAAGAAATAAAGTTGTTAAAATAAAAATTTATTAAAAATTAAAAAGTAATAAAAGAAGAGACAAGAGAGAAACCAAACCAAAAAAGCAAATTCACCAATGAGAATAAGTGCTATATTAAAAAAAATTTAAAAACGGACAGACAGAACCGGAGGACAAATGATAAAAGCACAGCTATACAGACACAATCACCCAAAGAAGCATGCAAATACACACTCACAAAAATTGAAAAAGGAAAAATATATATATATACTCTATATTAAAAAAAAAAGGAAGAGAGCAACCAAATCAATAAACAAATCTACCAATGATAATAAACTGTAAATACTAAACTGAGATAAACATAAAACTTGAAACTAGTCAGTCACATACAGCAAACCCCAAGTCTACAGCTCCTCCCAAATTCCACCACTGCAATTTTAAGATGATTCATTGTCTATTCAGTTATTCCTCAGATACATGGTACATCAAGTTGACTGTGGAGATTTAATCTGCTGCTCTTCATGCTGATGGGAGAAATTTCCCTTTCTCTTCTTTGTTCGCTTAGGTCCTGAGGTTCAGCTTTGGATTGACCTTGCCTCTATGTGTAGGTCACCTGAGGGTGTCTGTTCCTGCCCAGACAGGACAGGGTTAAAGGAGCAGCTGATTAGGGGGCTCTGGCTCACTCAGGCCAGGGGAAGGGCGGGATACGGAATACAAGGTGAGCCTGTGGTGACAGAGGCTAGTGTGATGTTGCGACAGGTGCACATGTATTCTCCTGGGGAAGTTGTTCTTGGATCACGTGACCCTGGCAGTGGTGGGCTGCACAGGCTCCCAGAAGGGGAGGTGTGGATAGTGACCTGTGCTTGCACACCATCTTTTTGGTGGCAGCAGCAGCAGCCTTAGTGCTTCATTCCCATCTCCGGTGTCCTGTGTTGATAGCCATAGCTCGTGCCCATCTCTGGAGCTCATTTAGGTGGTGCTCTGAATCCACTCTCCTTGCGCACCCTGAAACAATGGTCTCTTGCCTCTTAGGTTCCAGACATTTTCCTGGACTCCCTTCTGGCTAGCTGTGCTGCACTAGCCCCCTTCAGGCTGTGTTCACACAGCCAACCCCAGTCCTCTCCATGGGATCTGACCTCCGTAGCCAGAGCCTCAGCTCCCAGCCCCCACCCATCTCAGCAGGTGAGCAGACAAGCCTCTCAGGCTGTGAGTGCTGGTCGGCAGTGATCCTCTGTGCGGGAATCTCTCTACTTTGCCCTCTGCATTCCTGTTGCTACATTCTCCTTCGTGGCTCTGAAGCTTCCCCCCATCACCCACCATCTCTGCCAGTGAAGGGGCTTCCTAGTGTGTGGAAACTTTTCCTCCTTCACAGCTCCCTCCCTGAAGTACAGGTCCTGTCCCTATTCTTTTGTCTCTGTTTTTCCTTTTTTCTTTAGCCCTACCCAGGTACTTGGGGAGTTTCTTGCCTTTTGGGAAGTCTGACGTCTTCTGCCAGTGTTCAGTAGGTGTTCTGTAGGAGTGTTCCACATGTAGATATGTTTCAGATGTATTTGTGGGGAGGAAGGTGATCTCCAAGTCTTACTCCTCCACCATCTTGAATGCCTCTGCCTAACAGATTTCATCACCCAGTTATGATAGAAACTCTCCAAACACTGGGCATTGAGGGAACCTACCTCAACATAATAAAGGCCATTTATGATAAACCCACAGCCAATATCATTCTCAATGGTGAAAGCATTTCCTCTAAGATCACGAACAAGACAAGACACTCTCACCACAATTATTCAACATAGTTTTGGAAGTTTTAGCCATGGCCATCAGGGAAGAAAAAGAAATAAAAAGAATCCAAATTGGAAAAGAAGTAAAACTGTCACTGTTTGCAGATGACGTGATACTATACATAGAAAATCCTAAAGTTGCTACCAAAAAACTACTAAAGCTATCCAATGAATTTGGTAAATTAGCAGGATACAAAATTAATGCACAGAAATCTCTTACATTCCTATATACTAACAGAGAAAAATCAGAAAGAGAAATTAAGGAAACACTCTCATTTATCATTGCAACAAAAAAATAAAATACCTAGGAATAAACCTAACTAAGGAGGCAAAAGACCAGTATGCAGAAAACTGTAAGACACTATTCAAAAAAATCAAAGATGATACTAATAGATGGAGAGATATATACCATGTTCTTGGATTGGAAGACTCAACATTGTCAAAATGACTATACTCCCCAAAGCAATCTACAGGTTCAATGCAATCTCTATCAAATTACCAATGGTATTTTTCACAGAAGTGGAACCAAAAAAGTTTACAATTTGTATGGAATCACAAAAGACCCCGAATAACCAAAGGATAGAAAGCCCTGAAATAAACCCACACATGTACGGTCACTTTATCTTTGACAAACGAGGCAAGAATATACAATGGAGAAAAGACAGACACTTCAGTAAGTGGTGCTGGGAAAATTGGACAGCTACATGTAAAAGAATAAAATTAGAACACTTCCTAACACCATACACAAAAATAAACTGAAAATGGATTAAAGACCTAAATTTAAGGCCAGACACTAAAAAACTCTTAGAGGAAAACATAGGCAGAACACTCTATGACATAAATCATAGCAAGATCTTTTTTGACCTACCTCCTCAAGTAATTGAAATAAAAACAAATGGGACCTAATGAAATTTACAAGCTTTTGCACAGCAAAGCAAACCATAAACAAGATGAAAAGCAAACCTCAGGATGGGAGAAAATATTTGCAAATGAAGCAACTTACAAAGGATTAATCTCCAAAATATACAGGCAGCTCATGCAGCTCAATATCAAAAAAACAAACAGCTCAATCCAAAAATGGCCAGAAGACCTAAATAGACATTCTCCAAAGAAGATATACATATTGCCATCAAACACGTGAAAAGATGCTCAACATCACTAATCATTAGAGAAATACAAATCAAAACTACAATGAGGTATCACCTCACACTGGTCAGAATGGCCATCATCAAAAAATCGAGAAACAATAAATGCTGGAGGGGTGTGGAGAAAAGGGAACCGGCCTGCACTGTTGGTGGGCATGTAAATTTATACAGCCACTATGGAAAACAGTATGGAGGTTTCTTGAAAAACTAAAAATAGAACTACCATATGACCCAGCAATCCCACTACTCGGCATATACTCTGAGAAAACCATAATTCAAAAAGATACATGTACCACAATGTTCCCTTCAGCCCTATTTACAATAGCCAAGACACTGAAGCAATCTAAATGTCCATCAGCAGATGGATGGATAAAGAAGATGTGGCACATATATACAATGGAATATTACTCAGCCCTAAAAAGGAACAAAATTGAGTTATTTGTAATGAGGTGGATGGATATAGTGTCTCTCATACAGAGTGAAGTATGTCAGTAAGAGAAAAACAAACACCATATGCTAATGTATATATATGGTATCTAAAATAATGGTACTGATGATCTAGTGGAAGTCCAGGAATAAAGACACAGATGCAGAGAATGGACCTGAGGACACAGTGGGGGAGGGGAGGGGAAGCTGGGGTGAAGTGAGAGAGTAACACTGACATATATACACTATCAAAGGTAAAATGGATGGCTAGTGGGAAGCTGCTGCATAGCACAGGGAGATCAGCTCAGTGCTTTGTGACAACCTAGAGGGGTGGGATAGGGAGAGTAGGAGGGAGGTTCAAGAAGGAGGGGATATGGGGAGATATATATATATATATATATATATATATATATATAAAATATATATATGTATATATACAGCTGATTCACTTTGTTGTACAGCAGAAACTAACACAACATTGTAAAGCAATCATACCCCAATAAATATATAAAAATAATTATATAAGTGTAAAGAGATTGTATTAATGCTTGGAAGTTTTGGGAGATCACTTGTGTCTCTGATGGTACATACTACCACTGATTTAAGATGGGGTCAGACCAAATCAGCTTTTTGCCCCAGCCAGTGATTATTTTGCTGAAGGTTTGATAGTTTCTTCTCCATTTCCTGGTGGCCAACACAACAATTTCCTAGACTTCCTTTGCACTGTGTATAATAAGATGTCCACCACAACAGAATGGTGTTCTTAGTTATTTTCATAGGGAAATAAAGTGCTCTTAATTGAATTGTATCCACATTAAATGGTTGACAATGATGAGACATTGGAAAACATCTTTTGATGTAGGCTGAAACAAAAGCATTAACAACTTGACATTCCCTCCTACAGCCTCTGTAGTCACTGTCTCAGAGACGCAAAAACAAATATGGGACAAACTAAGCACTAAAGTGAAACAACTGGCCTGCACTTCCTAGCTGTCAGGAAGTAAGGGACGGAGCTAAAGGCCATGAGACTCTCTGAACTTTCCCAAGCTGGCTCAGGACAATTCTCTATCATAGACACACAGAACTTTTGGGAAAAGAGAACATTATTTTCTGTATGAAAGTATCTGGCTAAATCTATTGTTCATTATTTTTGTTTCCTTTTATAAGAATTGAGAGTCTCTTAATTGCTGAAGATCACAGATAATGCAATATTAAAAATATTTAATGTAACCTAGCTGAGGCTGATGCCAAGCAGTGGTGTCTGCTTATAAAGGGCCCACTATGGATTCCCATTAGGTCTAAGAAAAGTTGTTCAGCTTCTTCATTTACCCCTTATCATGATATGTTCCCTAAGATGAGGTAGAAGCAAAATATCAAATATTTTGATATGAAAATATCAGTGTCACTGTAAATTTGTGCTATTGTGCATGTGAAAGGAGGGCTTTGGTTTAAAATGTTCAACATAAGAGATTTAGAGGTTTACTCTCAAAGAAAAACTCTTGACAATGAGAGCTAAACTGTTTCCAATGCCCAAGTTAAACCCTGCTAAGAAGTCGTTCATATTTAACCAATGGATTACCAGTAACTATGTAATACTTTCATTCAATTATGCATAATTTCCTAATAAATTTAAAACTTCAGAGGAGGACAATTTGAGTTCCAAATCTGCCTGTTCCGATTACATAATGTGACATTTACTTGATCTCTCTGTCTCAGTTTTCTCTTCTGTAAATTGGGTATAAAATAGTACGTATGTAATAGGACTACTGAGAATCTCAACTGAGACAACAGTTGTAACATCTTTAGTTTACCACTATGTGCGGTATTTAATTCGTATAAAATAAATGTTATTTTTCTACACCTAGGAATGTAAAATCTTATATAAGTGTTATCCATTTATCCAAGGTCTATAAAATTTAACGTCTCTTGACTTTGGTTACCAAATTGAGATAAGAGAAAAAAGGAAGATCTAACTTCATTAACTCCTTAATCTATTTGTTTACCTTGATTTCAAAAGCCCTGAGTTCTCTCATGCTTATTCATGCATTTAGACATATAAAATTTTTAAATGGTTTTAACATAAATCAATTAGTTTACAGCATTTGCCTCTCCTTCCAGTATCCCACCCTCAGTCCCCTAGTTTTGGGATAAAAGAAAAGGCAGTTAAAATGAGGTGATACCTCAGTAGCTTGCCTTCCGTCCCCAGGATAGCAAGACAAATAAAGATTTTGTTATATGTCTCAAGATAGCATTAACACAGCCTGCAGCATCACTGTCAACACCAGCCCTGCAATGGCAGGGAATCGCAGGGAGTGCCACTGTGCTGTTGCCAATTTGCTGGCTGGGATCCTTCAAAAGCCACATCAAAGTGTTTTCCAGTTTGTAAACTTCTTCCCCAGATTCATACGAGGGATCCTGGACCTCTGCATGTGATCAGAAGTGTGGTTCTCCATATTCTCCTCTCCACCTCCCCTTGACTGCAAACCTCAGTGAGCCTCTCTTATTCTCTGAGTCTGTAGGACTCTTCAGCTCCCTATACAATGGCATTCATAACAATATTTGAAACCTATGATAGTTTGTAAGAAATATCCAAAAAAATATCTAGTTATTTATCTAATTTATCTACTACGGAAGATTTGATTTGTATAAATATTTCAAAATTTAATAATAAAATACTCTTCCAAGTATTCAAAAGCACAGAGTTTCTTTTGGAGGTATTGGAGTAATATAGTGACAAACAGAAAAGAAGGAAGCCAATAAAGGGTGTGTTAAGTCACCATATGGGCAACAAAGGCTACATTTCATGAGAAAATGCTGTCAAACAGTATAAAACACAAGCCACATGGGATGGCTAATTTTATGTGTCATCTTGTCTAGGCTATGGTGTCCAGTCATTTGGTCAAACATTAGTCAAGATGTTATTGTGAAAGTAGATGTGGTTAACATTTACAATCAGTAGACTTTCAATAAAGCAGATTGCCCTACAAAATGTTCATGAGCCTCATCCAATCAGTTGAAGGCCTTAAGAGCAAAGACTGAGGTTTCCTGAAGAAGACAGAGTTCTGCCCCAAGAGTGTGATACAAAAACCCTGCCCAAATTTCTAGCCTGCTGGCCTTCCTTGCAGATTTTGGACTCAAGACTGCAATATCAACTCAAGACAGCAGTAACAACTCACCTGCAATATTTTAAATTTCCAGCCTGATGGTCTATATTATAAACAACACACTTGCCAGCTCCTACATGAACCAATGAACCAACTCCTTAAAATCTCTCTCCCTCTCTCTCTCCTTCTCTCCCCCTCTCCCTCTTCTTCTCCCTCTCTCTTCCCCACTTCCTCCCCTTTTCCTCCATATATATCACCCAATGGGTAAAGATCACTGACACACCAACTCCCTCCAATCATTTTTTTCCCAGCTTTACTGAAATATAATTGACTTGACACTGTGTAAGTATAAGGTGTATACTGTGATGATTTTATACACATGCATATTGTGAACTGTTTTCCACAATAAGGTTAGTTAACACCCCCTTCACCTCACATAATTACCATTTTGTTGTTGATATAACTGTGAGAACATTAAAACTCTACTCTCCTAACAACTTTCAAGTATATAATACAGTTCTGGGAGAAGCCTGAAAGGTCTTTAGGCACAGAAATGAAGATACTGGTGATTGGAAGTGGGCTGGTGCACACCAGAGTGGTGAGATCCAAGGGGTATGAGTGAAGCACAAACTTACCTGCTCAGTCCACTCCTGGTATCTGCTTGCTCAAACTGATAGCTTATCACAATTCTAAAACAAAAACAAGCAAAGAAACCCCAGGTTTAGTGGGTTAAATTGCAGTGCATGTGGTTATAATTGGTCCCTTTCCACTACCGCTTCTATATTCTTTCTTCCTCAGCCTGCACTTCTGCTTGTCTTGGTCACTTCTCTGGTGAGGTAGTCTAGACCTTTATGCCTGAGGAGTCTGTGTCCCTAGTTGTCAGGCCCTTGTCAGGTCATTGTTGCTGCAATTACCCATTTATGGTTTTTACTGAATACAGAAGTAGCAAGAAATGCCCCAGTGAATCTCCTGAGTTCCAGACATACTGCACCGTGCTGCCATTATTAGAGGCAGCTGATAGGGTCCCTGATAATCAGGGTTCTTTAATCTATTTGCTGATCTACTGGAACGAAGGTCCAAAATGACCACACAGAATCTATAACTTTAAGTTTACTAAAAATCCTTGCTTTCTTTCATTGCAGACAATATGATTTTTTCACTTAAAAAAACAGCTTTGAGACTTCCCTCATGGCACAGTTGTTAAGAATCCACCTGCCAATGCAGGGGACATGGGTGCGAGCCCTGGTCCAGGAAGATCCCACATGCCGAGGGGCAACTAAGCCCATGCACCACAACTACTGAGCCTGCACTCTAGAGCCCGTGAGCCACAACAACTGATCCTGAATGCCACAACTTCTGAAGCCTGTGAGCCTAGAGCCTGTGTTCTGCAACAGGAGAAGCCACCAAGATAAGAAGCCTGTGCACTGCAACGAAGAGTAACCCCCTCTCGCCGCAACTCACAGCCTAGAGAGATGTAAACAAACAAACAAAAAAAACAGCTTTACTGAGGTATAATTTAGGTAAAAATTCACCAATCTTAAGATAAGAATTTGAAAATTTGGACAAACAGATATAGTTGTGTAGCTACAATGCTAATGATATAAAACAGAGGTCAGCAAACTACAGCTCACAAGCCACATCCAGCCTGCTGCCTATTTTTACAAATAGCATTTTATTTGAACACAGCCACACCCTTTTATTTATGTATTGTCTGTGGCTGTTCCTGCACTACAATGGCAGAGTTGTGTAGAAGCAACAGAGACTATGTGACCAGCAAAGGTTAAAATACTTATTATTTGGACCTTTATAGAAGTTTACTGATCTCTGATATAGAATAGTTCTTTCACCCACAAAGTTTCATCATGCTCCTCTGCAATTAGTCTCCCCTTTTAGCACCAACACCTAGCTATCACAGATTGACCTACCGCCACTATAGTTTTGACTTTTCTAGAATTTTTTTCCAGTTATTAAGATAAAATTGACATACAGCACCGTATAAGCTTAAGGTATACAACGTAATGATTTAACTTACATACATCACAAAATAATTATCACAATAGATTTAGTGAACATCCAGCTCTCGTATAGATATAACATTAAAGAATTTTTTTTTCCTTTTGATGTGAAAGCCTAAGTATCACTCTCTTAACAACTTTCATTTTTAACATATAGCATTGTTAATTATCTTTATCATGTTATACCTTACATCTTTATTATTTATTTATCTTATAACTGGAAATTTGTACCTTTGAAATACCTTCATCTAATTCTCCTCCCCCAACCCTCTGCCTCTGGTAACAAAAAATCTGATGTCTTTTTCTATGAGTTTATTTGTTTGTTTGTGTTTGAAGTATAGTTGACCTGCAACACTATATTAGTTCCTGGTATACAACATAGTGATTCAGTAATTCTATACATTTCAAAATGATAAAAATGATAACTGTAGTTGTCATCTGTTGCCATATAAATGTATTACATTATTATTGACTATATTCCCCACAAAGTAAATTTAATACCTGTGACTCATTTATTTTGTAACTGAAAGTTTGTACCTTTCAATCTCTTTTACCTATTTCTTTCCTTCCCCCTTCTATCCCCTCTGCTCTGGCAACTACTTGTTTTTTCTTTGTACCTATGACTGTTTCTATTTAGTTGTATTTGTTCATTTGTTTTGTTTTTGAAATTCCACAGAAAAGTTAAATCATATAATATTTGTTTTTCTCTGACTTATTTCACTTAGCATAATACCCTAAAGTCCATCCATTTATCACAAATGGCAAGATTTCATTCATTTTTATATTTGAAAAATATTCCATCATGTATACATTGTATATATATACAACATCTTCTTTATCCATTCATCTATCAGTGTCAACCCTTGGTGGCTTCCATATCTTGGCTATTGTAAAAAATACTACAGTGAACATAGCGGTGCATACTTCTTTTCCGATTAAGATTTTTGAATTATGTTTTCTTCAGATGATTACCCAGGAGTGGATTTGCTGTATCATATGACAGTTCTATTTGCAATGTTTTGAGGAACCTGCATACTGTTTTCCATTGTGGGAGCATCATTTTACATTCTCACCAACAGTATATGAGAATGCACTTTTCTCCACATTCTCACCAGCACTTCTTATTTGTTGTCTTTTTGATAACAGCAATTTTGACAGATGTGAGATGATATCTCATTGTGGTTTTCATTTGCATTTCCCTGATGAGTAGTGATGTTGAGCATCTTTTCATATGTCTGTTGTCCAACTGCGGGTTTTCTTTGGAAAAATGTCAATTCATGTCTTCTGCCTATTTTTTAATTGGGTTGTTTGTATTTTTGATGTTGAATTGTATGAGTTCATTGTATATTTTGGTTATTAACCTCATCAGATATCTCCACTCATTCAGTAAGTTGCTTTTTGGTTTGGTGATAGTTTCTTTTGCTATGCAAAAGCTAAAAAGGTTGTTGTAATTCTATTTGTTTATTTTTTCTTTCATTTAATTTGCCTGAGGAGACAGATCCAAAATAATATTGCTAAGACCTATGTCAAAGAGTGTACGGCCTATGTTTTCTTCTAGGAGGTGTATAGTTTTGGGTTTTTAATCCATTTTTAGCTTATTTTCGTATATGGTGTGAGAAATTAGTCCAGTGTAGTTCTTTTACATGTAGCTGACCAGTTTTCTCAAGATCATTTATGGAAAATGTTATCTTTTTCCCATTGTATATTCTTGCATCATTTGTCATATGTTAATTACCCATATAACTATGGGTCTGATTCTGGGCTCTTTATTCAGTTCTGTTGATCTGTGTTTCTGTTTTTGTGCCAGTACCATAATGTTTTGATTACCTTTTTTGTAGCTTTGTGGTATAGTTTGAAATCATGGAGTGAGATATCACCTGGATTTTTTTCTTCTTTATTAAGATTTTTTGGCTATTCAGGATCTTTGGTGGTTCCATACAAATTTTAGAATCATTTGTTTTAGTTCTGTGAAAAATGCCAGGGATATTTTGATAATGATTGCATTGAATCTGTAGATAGACTTGGGTAGTATGGTCATTTTAACAATATTACTTGTTTCAAGCCATGAGCATAGTGTGTCTTCCGTTTGTTTGTGCTGTCTTCAATTTCTTTCATCAGTGTCTTATAGTTTTCTGAGTATAGGTCTTTTAAATCCTAGTTAGATTTATTCCCAAGTATTTTATTCTTTTTGATGTAATTGTGAATGGAATTGTTTTCTTAATTTCTCTTCCTGATAGTTTATTGTTAATGGATAGAAATGCAACACATTTCTGTATGTTGACTTTGTCTCCTGCCAGCTTACTGAACTCATTGATGAGGTCTAGTAATTTTTTGATAATGTCTTTAGAACTTTCTATGTATTGTATCATGTCATCTGCAAACAGTGAAAGTTAGACTTTGTTGTTTCCAATTTGGATTTATTTTATTTCTTGTCTAGTTTGATTGCTGTGGCTAGGACTTGCAATACTATGTTGAATGGAAGTGGCAAGAGTGAACATCCTTGTCATGTTCCTGATCTTAGAGGAAATTCTTTCATCATTTCAGCATTGAATATGATGTTAGCTGTAGGCTTGTCATATATGACCTTTATTATGTTAAGGTTTGTTCCCTCTATACCAACTTTGTTGAGAGTTTTTACTGTGAGTGGATATTGTATTATGTCAAATGCTTTCTCTCTATCTATTGATATGATAATATAATTTTTATCCTTCATTTTGTTAATGTGATCACATTGATTGGTTTGTGGATATTGAACCATCCTTGCATCCCTGGGATAAATCCCACTTGATCAAGGTGTATGTTACTTTTAATGTGTTGTTGAAACTTGTCTGCTAATATTTTGTTGAGGATTTTTGCATTATTGTTCATCTGTGATATTTGCCTGTAATTTTTGTGTGTGATATCTTCATCTTGTTTTGTTATCTGGGTGATGTTGGCCTCATAGAATGAGTTCAGAAGCATTCTTTCCTCTGCAATACTGTGTTATAGTTTGCAAAGGATAGATATTAACTGTTCTTAAAATATCTGATAGAATTTACCTGTGAAGGCGTCTGGTCCTAGATTTTTGTTTGTTGATTTTTTTTTGTTGTTGTTATTGTTTTTTACTGCATCAATTTCTTTACTGGTAATTTGATTGTTCATATTTTCTATTTCTTCCTGATACAGTCTTGTGAAATTGTATATTTCTAGAAATTTGTCATTTCTTCTAATTTGTCCATTTTATTGGCATATAATTGTTCACAGTAATCTCATATTCCTTTGTATGTATGTGGTGTTGGCTGTAACTTATCTTCCTTCATTTATGATTTTATTGATTTGGGGCCTCTCTCTTTTTTTCTTAATGTGTCTGGCTAAAGGTTTATCAATTTTGTTTATATTTTCAAAGAACCAGCTCTTAGTTTCATTGATCTTTTCTATTGGTTATAAAGTCTCTACTTTATATTTATTTCTGCTCTAATCTTTATTATTACTTTCCTTCTACTAACTTTGGGTTTTATTTGTTCTTCTTCTAGTTATTTTAGGTGTAAGTTTAGATTGTTTATTTAAAATGTTTCTTGTTTCCTGAGGTAGGCTTGTTTTGATATAAACTTCCCTATTAGAACTACATTTGTTGCATCCCATAGATTTTGGATCTTTATGTTTTTATTTGTCTCCAGGTCTTTTTTTGATTTCCTCTGATTTCTTCAGTGATCCATTGGTTGCTTAGTAGCATACTGTTTAGCATCTAGTGTTTCTATTGTTTTGCAGTTTTTTCTAGTAGTTGATTTCTAGTATCATACTGCTGTGGTTGGAAAAGATGCTTGATATGATTTCAATCTTCTTAAATTTACTGATACTTGTTTTGTGGCCTAGCATATGATCTATACTGGAGAATGTTCCATATGCACTTGAAAGGAATGTGTATTCTGCTGCTTTGCATGGAATGTTCTAGATATACCTATTAAGTCCTTATGGCTTAATTTTTTTTAAATAAATTTATTTATTTATTTTTGGCTGTGTTGGGTCTTCGTTTCTGTGCAAGGGCTTTCTCTAGTTGTGGCAAGCGGGGGCCACTCTTCATTGCAGCGTGTGGACCTCTCACTGTCACAGCCTCTCTTGTTGTGGAGCACAGGCTCCAGACGCGCAGGCTCAGTAGTTGTGGCTCACAGGCCCAGCTGCTCTGCGGCATGTGGGGTCTTCCCAGACCAGGGCTCAAACCCGTATCCCATGCATTGGCAGGCAGATTCTCAACCACTGTGCCACCAGTGAAGCCCAATGTTTCTTTTAAAAACAGTGTTTCCTTATTAATTTTCTGTCTGGATTATCTGTCCATTGATGTAAGTGTGGTGTAAAAGTTCCCTACTGTTATTGTGTTATTGTCAGTTACCTCCTTTATGTTTGTTAATATTTGCTTTATGAATTTAGGTGTTTCTGTGTTGGGTGCATATATTTTTACAACTGTTATATCTTCTTCTTGGATCAATCCCTTGATCATTATGTAATGTCTTTCTTTGTCTCTTGTTAATAATCTTTGTTTTAGAGTCTATTTTGTCTTATATAAGTATTGCCTCCCTGGCTTTCTTTTTGTTTTCATTTTCATGGATGCCTTTTCCCATCCCCTCACTTTCAGTCTGTGTGTCTTTAGATATGAAATTATTCTTTTGTAGGGAGTATATAATGTGGGTTTTGTTTTTATAATTATATGTCTTTTGATTGGAGAATTTATCCTTTTCACATTTAAAGTAATTACTTGTACATATGTACTTATTGTCATTTTACTAATTGTTTGGGGGTAGACTTGTTTTGTTTTTTTCAGTTGTTCCTTTCTTCTTTTTTTCTCTTCCCTTGTGATTCAATGACTATCTTTAGTGTTATGTGTGGATTTCTTTCTCTTTTTTGTGTGTATGTATCTAGTATAGATTTTTGGCTTGTGGTTACTACAAGGTTCATATATAGAAATCTATATGTAGCTATCTCTATCTCTATATATGATTATTTTATGTTGCTCATCTCTTAAGCTGAATGCATTTTAAAAACATTTCATTTTTAATCCACACCACTATGTTTACTATTTGTGACATTACATTCTACATCCTTTTGTTTTGTGTATCCCTTATCTACTTATTGTGGATATAGATTATTTTACTACTTTTGTCTTTAACTTTCTTACTAGCTTTATAAGTGTTTGATCTACTACATTTACTGTATATTTGCCTTCACCAGTGAGTATTCCCCTTCCATAATTTTACCTTTCTAGTTGCAGCCTTTTCTTTTTCACTTAGAAGTCCCTTTACATTTCTTGTAAATTTCTTGTACATTTCTTGTAAAACTGGTTTGGTGGTGCTAAACTCTTTTAGCTTTTGCTTGTTTAAAACTTTTGATGTTTCCATGAAATCTTTGCTAGGTCGGGTGATCTTGGTTGTAGGTATTTTTCCTATCATGCCATTCCCTTCTGGCCTGTAGAGTTTCTGCTGACAGTTTTGAGTTACCTTTTATGTAACTTGTTTTTCCCTTGCTGCCTTTAATATTCTCCTTTTATCTTTAATTTTTTTTCCATTTTAATAATAATACATCTTGAGGTGATTGATCCTGTTTGGGAGTCTCTGTGCTTCCTGGATCTGGATGTCTGTTTTCTTTCTCAGGTAAGGGATGTTTTCAGCTATTATGTCTTCAAATATACTACCTGTGCCTTTCTCTCTCTCTTCTCCTTCTGGGATCCCCATTATGCAAATGTTGTATGCTTGATGTTGTCCCAGAATTCTCTTAAATTTACCCAATTTCTTTTCGTTTTCCTTTTTTCTGTTCAGTTTCTGTAATTTCCACTATTCTGTCTTCCAGTTTGCTTCTATTGTCCTCTGTATTATCTAATCTACTTGTTCATTCCTTCTAGTGTTTTTTTAATTTCAGTTTTCATGTTCCTCAACTTTGTTTGACTCTTTATATTTTCTAGCTCTTGGATAAAAACCTCTAGCTTCTCACTGTAAACATACATTCTTTTCCCGAGTTCTTTGATCATATTTATGGTCATTACCTTAAACTCTTTTGTGCTAGATTGCTTATTTCCACTTCAGTTAGTTCTTCTTCTATGGTTTTATCTTGTTCATTCATCTGGAACATATTTTTATGTCACCTCATTTGTTGTTTCTATTTCTAATTAATTGTTTAGATTGGTTCTATTTCCTAATCTTCAATAAGTGACCTCATGTAGAAAACATCCCATGGGTCCCAGCAGCACACACACCTCTAGTCTCAAGAGCTATATGCTCTAGGTTATGCCCCCTATGTGGGCTGTGTGGGTCCTTCCATTGTGAAAGGCTGACTACCATGGGCAGTTTGGTAGGTCCCTTTGTTTGCCACATCCTGCCTAGTGAAGAGGCTGCTGACTGTTGGTGGGCAGAGCTGGGTCATGAGGCAGCTGTGGTGCTCTGGAGGATCTTGGGGGTAATTCTGGCCTACCAAGATGGCTGATTATGGGACTGGGGTGGGGAGGGTCACAGAGTTAGTTTTGGCCTGCTGGTGGCCAGTTCTTGACATGGCTGGCTGTGGGATCTGATGTGTCCCAGTGCTGATATTAGCCTGCTAGTGAGTGGGACTGGATCCCAGGGTGGGTGGCTGAGGGTCCAAAAGCATCTCAAAGCTAGTGTCAGCCTGTAGGGCAGGATCAGGGCATAGGTACTGCTGAGGCTGGTACCTGTCCCTGGTGGATGATGCTGTGTCCTCAGGATAGTGCTGGCCTGCTAGTGAGCAGGGCCATATCTGACAGATTGCTGCATGAAATCCTGGGTTTTCCAGGGTTAATGCAGGCCCTGTGGTGGGCAGGGCTGTGTTCTAGGGTGGCAGAGGTCTTAAGGAGTCCTATGGCAGCCAGCCTGCTAGTGGGAAGGGCTATGTCCACACCTAGCTAGCTGCCTGGCTGGGGTGTCTCAGTACCGGTTTTGACCAGCTAGTGGCAGGATTAACTTCCCAAAATAGCTGCTGCTAGCGTTTATGTCCCCAGGGTAAGTTTTAACTGCATCCTGCTTTTCCAGTAGGTTCTCCAAGATCAGCAGATGGATCTAACCCAGTTTTCTTTTAAATTGCTGTTTCTGCCCTGGGTCTTGCATCTCAGGGCATGCGAGATTTTGTGTGCACACCTTAAGAGTGTAGTCTCTATTTCCCACAGCCTTCTGGCTCTCCCAAAGTAAATCTAACTGACCTTCCAAGCCAAACGTTTTGGGGGTTCATCTTGCTGGTGCAGGATCCCCAGACTGGGGAGACTGATGTGGCACTTGGACCCCTCATTTCTTGGGGAGAACCCCTGCAATTGTAATTATCCTCTTATGTGTGGGTTGTCTATGGTTATGGTTATGGTTCTTGACTATACCACAACCCTACCCCTCCTATCAGTCTCATTTTGGCTCCTTCTTTATACCTTTAACTGTAGAAGATCTTTTCTGCCAGTCTTCTGGTTGTTCTCATAGATAGTTGCTCTGAAAATTGTTGCAATTTTGGTGTGCCTGTGGAAGGAGGTAAGGTCAAAGTCTCCCTACTCTGAAATCTTAGCCACTCTTCTAATATGATTTTATAAAAAAAAATTATAAGAAAATCCTAAAGACTTCCCAATAAACTGTTAGTACTAATTAACAAATTTAGTGAAGTTGCAGGATATAAAGTCAACATATAGAAATCAGTTATTTATATACACTAACAACAAAACATCTGAAAAAGCAATAAAGGAAGCAATCTCATTCACAATAGCATCAAAAACAATAAAATACTTAGGAATAAATTTAACCAATGAGGTAGAAGATCTATATATTGTGTTGGCCAAAACTTTCTGTAACATCTTATGGAGAAAGCTGAATGAACTTTTTTGGCCAACCCGCTACTTAAAACTACAACACTTTGATGAAAGAAATTGAGAAAGACACAAACAAATATGAAGATATCCCTTACTCATGGATCAGAAGAAATGATATTGTTAAAACTTCCATACTAGCAAAAGCCACCTATAGATTTAATGCAATCTCAATCAAAATTCCAATGGAATTTTTCACAGTAATATAAAAAAAATCCTAAAAGTTGTATGGAACCATAAAAGATCCCAAACAGCCAAAGCAATCCTCAGAAAGAAGAACAAAGCTGTAGGCATCACAATTCCTACTGTACTACAAAGGTATAGTAATGAAACAGGATGAGATTGGCATAAAAATAGACACATAGACCAATGTAACAGAACTGAGAGCCTAGAAATAAACCTGCACAACTAATATTTGACAAGGGAGACAAGAATATTCAACAAGGAAAAAAATAATCTCTTCAATACGTGGTGTTGGGTGAATGGGATAACCACAAGCAGGAGAATGAAACTGGACCCTTATCTTACACCATACACAAAAATTAACACAAAATGGATTAAAGACTTAAAAATATAAGAACTGAAACCATAAAACTCCTAGAAGCAAACAGGAAAAATCTCCTTGATATTGTTCCTAGAAACAACTTTTTGGATATGACACCAAAAACACAAGCAACAAAAGCAAAAATTAATAAATGGGACTATGTCAAACTAAAAATCTTCTGCAGAGCAAAAGAAATAATCAATGAAATGGAAAAGTAATGTATGGAATGGGAGAAAATATTTACAAATCATATATTTCAGAAGGGGCTAGTATTTGAAATATATAAAGAACTCATGCAGCTCAATAACAAAAAACTGGACTTCCCTGGAGGCCCAGTGGTTAAGAATCTGTGCTTCCACTGCAGGGGGTGTAGGTTCGATCCCCAGTCAGGAAACTAAGATCCCACATACCACACAGCAAGAAAGAAAAATAGAAAAAATAATAATAATAATACAATTAAAAAAATAGGCAGAGAAACTAAATAGACATTTTTCCAAAGAAGATATACAAATGACCAACGGGTACATGCAAAGTTCCTCAACTTCACTAGTTATCAGGAAAATGCAAATCAAAACTGCAATGAGATATCACCTCATACCCTTAGAATGACTATCATCAAAATGATAAGTGTAGGTGAGGATGTGGAGAAAAGGGAACCTTTGTGCACTGCTTGTGGGAATGTAATTTGGTGCTATGGAAAATGGAATGGAGATTCCTCAAAAACTTAAAAATAGAGTTATCATAAAATCCACCAATCCCACTTCTGGGTATATATCCAAAAGAAATGAAAACAGGATTTCAAGGAGATATATGAACCCTATGTTCATTAAAGCATTATTTACAATAGCCAAGATATGGAAACAACCTAAGTGCCCATTAATAGATGAATAAAGAAGATGTGTACATATATATAGTGGAATATTATTCAGCTATGAGAAAAAAGAAAATCCTGCCACAGGTAACAACATGGAAAAATTTGAGGGCACTATGCTAAGTAAAATAAGTCAAACAGCAAAAGACAGTTACTCAACATCATCACTTATATGTGGAATATAGAAAGCCAAATTCAGAGAAACAGAGAGTAGAATGGTTGCTACCAGGGACTGGGGGGCTGGGGAAATGGAGAGATGTAGGTTAAAGGGTACAAAATTCCAGTAATAAGATGAGTAAGTTCTTTGGATCTAATGTACAGCATGTTGATCATAGTTAACAATACTGTATTATAGTATTGAAAGTTGCTAAGAAAGTAGACCTTAAATATACTCACCACAAAAAAAGAAATGGTAATTATGTGAGGTGACTGAGTTCTCAGGTAAAGTTATGGTGGTAATCATTTTGCAATATATAAACAAGTGTATCAAATCAACATGTACACCTTAAACTTACAGAATGTTATATGTCAATTATATCTCAATAAAGTTAAGGGAAAGTTGGAAAAGCTACTTTAAAAAGGAAAATAAAGGTCTTAAATGTTCCCATCATACACCAAACAAAAAAATAAAATATTTGCTCTGTCACCTATAGAAGGAATCCTTCCCAAAACTAGTACCTCTAGTCCAGCAGACAATAAATTTAAGGGGACAGGAAACACAAAGTCATTATGAGGGTTACTGACTGAGAAGGGCCACTCTTACCTCTGCACCTTGGTTCTTACTTCCATGTATTCCACCAGTCAGAGATCAATGCTATAAAATAACTGTTGCTTAAATATATATACTACATCTTGAGGGACAGCACCCCAAATAACCGGATGTCATCACTGAACTGGTGCTTTAGTCAAGGCTTTATGAGGTCGTTTCAATGTTCTAATAGGCTGACAGCTAAAGGGTTTAGGGTATATGTCTATATGGTACAACTAGTGGGTCCTGCGACCATGTGCCCATTGTTGCATCTTCTTCACCATCTTCCTTGGTCTGAAACATCATTCTACATGATCTCATGACAAAAATCAGACACTCTGTGAACATTTGGAAAGTGTTGCTGGCCAAAGTACCATGGTTGGCAAGGCAAACCATAAGTCTGACTCACTCCCTGTCTGCGGTAGGACTCCGGTATGAATCTGCCATTGAGTGGCCGGCTTGTGATCTTGAGGGATTGTATCACACCTTCATGGTGATGATGGTCTGACATAATCAACTTGCCTTCACTGGATGGTTAGTGTCCTAAAGGGATGGTATTTCAAAGAAAGGACATAAATGTGAGCTGCATAGATGCAGCAGAGGTAGGTGACTTGGGCTCTGTGATATCCATGCTTGTGACTTATTTGTGCCCTCCAGGCCTGCTTGGGCTTGATCCCAAAGGTACAATTTCCATTGCACTGTGGATTAATGCTGTACCTTATGACTTTGTTGGTATGAAAATACTTAGGGTGTGGTAAGCAGTTCTGATTGCATAGTCACTTGATTTTCCATAGTCAGGCATTCAGCATCCTATAACCACAGAAAAAAACACATAATGGCTATTATTTCAATGTGCACACTACATTCTTAAAGGACTTGCCCCAAATATGCAGGGTACCTTCGCCAAGATAGTGCTTTAGTTGGGCCTTTATGAGGCCACTGCACTCAGGATACTGTATGGCTTCTGCAGATTCACTTCATATATTGGCTATGGGGGAGAGGACAATTTCAGGGGTCTCCACTTGGTTTTTCCTTTATTATAGCTCATATTCCACTAGTCTGGGAACTAATGTGAGTGAATGCTAAGTATGTCCATCCTAATTATGCTTATAATGAACTAGGGAAATGATCATTGGACCAATTATAATGCATACTTGGGCCAAGACTCCATACTTGTGACAAGACTTTCACATGCCACATCTTAACAGCATGGTAGGACCAATTTATCACTGTATATTCAATGAGTGGGGGAAAGGGACATATATTTTAAAATTTATTTTTATTTAGATGTTTCTATATAACATTCTTAAATTTATTTTTATTTTTTATTTACTTTTATTTAGATCATAAGAGCCATATCTGAATCTGATGAGAAGATTGCCTTGACCTTGAACTAGATGCAGTGGTTGGATGGGATAATGAATGTATTCTCTCTGAGGGAGGAAAAGAGAAACAGACACATTGTGACAAGAAAGGAAAGTTCTGAAGTCAATTCCTAGTGCCAGATAGCCATCAGTTCCATTTGGTCTTCTTGGACACACAGGAAGATTATGTATCCCAGCAAACTTTTGGATTAGGCTGGGGCCACCAGATTACGTTCTAACCAATGAAAAGAGTATCACTTCCTGATCTAGAAATTTACTGTGTCACATGATCCTATCCTCTCTCACTTTGCTCATTAGCCAGTAGAATGCAGAATATCCAAGGTCTCTGAGGAGGCTTTAGGAAATAGTGCTACAACACAGAAGGAGCCGAAATCCCAGTCACAATGTAAACAGAGATATGAACAATAAATAAACTTCTATTTTGTTAAGCCATTGCAATTTGGGGGAGGATATCTTGTATTGTAGCAGATAACACTGATTATGTGAATACAAGCCCATTTTTGGAGTATTTCTATTCATTACTTGGCTGACTGAAATCCTTTTTCTAATACTTTTATCAAGGAAGCTTAATTGAAACTATATTACTTGTTTTCTGGCATATTTTTAAATGCCTGTCTGTGGCTTTTATCCTGAAATAATGGTTTTATTGGGCATAAAATTCTTTGCTTATACTTTCTTTCCCTGAGAAATTCACAAGCAATACTAAATTCTGTTCTGACATTTAATGTCACTAGAGAGAAATCTGAGGCCAGTTTGAATTTTTCTGCTTTTTGGGTGAGTTTATTTTTTTTTAACTATAGTCAAAGAGTATTCTTTTTTCCAACAGCTTTATTGAGGTATAATTGACATATAAACATTGTTTATGTTTACAACTTGATGTTTTGATACATGTACATTGTGAAATGATCACAACCAAGCTAATTAATATATACATCACCTCCACATAGTTACCATTTCTTTTTATTTTCTCTGTGTGTGTGTGTGATAAGAAAACTTAATTTAAAACTATTCTCTTAGCAAATTCCAGATATACATTACAGTATTGTTAACTATAGACACTATGTTGTATGCTAGATCTCAGGAACTGATTAATCTTGCATAACTGATGCTTTCTACACTTTGACCAACATCTCCCCATTTCCCCCTCTACCCTAGCAACAACCATTCTATTCCCTGCTTCTATGAGTTTGACTGTTTTAGATTGTACTTATAAGTGAAATTATTTAGTAATTGTCTTTCTCTCTCTGACTTCTCTCACTTAGCATAATGTCCTCATAGTTTATCTATGTTGTTACAAATGACAGGATTTACTTCTTTTATGAGGTTTCTTTATCCATTCATCCATCAATGAACGTTTAGGTTCTCTCCATATCTTAGCTATTGTGAATAGTGCTGCTCTCTTTTTTGTTGTTTTCTTAAAGTCCAGTAATATTTCTAGGATATGTGTCAATTTTTATTATTCTGCATTTATTTATTTACTTACTATTAAGAATTTTTATGAACAGTTTTAAGTTCACAGCAAAATTGAGGTGAACGTTCAGAGATTTTGCATATACCCCTGCCCCTACACATGTATAGCCTACTCCATTATCAATAGCCCCACCAGAGCAGTACATTTGTTTCAACTGATGAACCTATATTGACACATCATTATCATCCAAAGTCCATAGTTTACATTACCATTCTCTTTTGATGTACATTCTATGGGTTTGGACAAATATACAATGATATGAATCCATCATTACATTATCTGCATTTATTTTTAAGGACAGCTTGCCCTTTGAAACTATAAGTTTAATTCTTCCTTTAGTTTGGAGGAATTTTTTATAGTTATATTTTTGTGTTAGGCAGGATTCTAAAAATGACCCCCAGTATTCCCCATTCCAATCTTTGGATCCTGTGATTATGATGAGTTATCTCTCCCATGATCATGTTACATTAATGGCACAATTTATCTCATAATAAGGAGTTTATCTAGATGAGTCAAATATAATAACATGAGCCCTTTAAAAAGAAGAGTTTTCTCAGGTTAATAGCAGAAGAAAAAGAGAGATTGGAAGCACAAGAATAATCTGATGTGCTGTTGCTTGCTTTGAAGATAGATGCAGTCACATAATGAGGAAGGCATGCAGCTCTCTAAAAGGTGAGGGTGACCCACAGTTAACAGCCAAGAAACAGGGACATCAGTCCTATAGTTGCCAAAAACCTGAATTTTGTCATCAACCTGAATAAGCTTGAAAGCAGGTTTATTCCCAGGTCATTCAGGTAAGAACTTCGTCAAATTGATTTCAGCTTCGTGAAACCCTAAGCAGAAGAACTCAATACAACCATGCTGTATTTCTATTCTGCAGAAGCTATGAGATAATAAAGGAGTGTTGTTTTGAGCTATTAAATTTGTGGAATTTGTTATGCAGCAATAGAAAATGAAGACAATTTTAAAGTATTTCTCCTATGTTTTATTCTCTTTTTCAAAACCACCTATTACACTTGGGTTGAATTTTCTTTGTGCCCAGTATATATCTTTCTCTCTATTTTTAATCCTTTGTTCATTACTACTTCATCTCAATCCTGTCCTTATACTTTACATTTTCAATAGTGGCAAGTCTCCCTTGTGCTACTTACAAAATTGTCTTTATATCGAGAATGGTATTTTTTTTCTTTTCTTTCATTCCTGAATTATAACTGCTTCTGTTTATCTCCTCTGGTTGTCATCATGTCTCCCCTACACTCCTAAATATCTACTCTGGATTCATACTTGCAAAATATATTTGTTTTATAAGTCATAGCAATATGTTTGGTCTCTTTTTTTATACACTTTTTAGTAACATTTTTCTAGTGAATGTTCTTCATCTGTCATTTATTTTCCTTATTCCTTTCTTCCATCTTACTTATAGTGTTTTTGTATTGATCCTGTGCTATTATCTTGTTTATATCATTTTTGAATGATAATATTTCTCCCTGGATCATCAATCTGGAAGAGATCTATGTAGAGGGAGAGACCAGGTCAGAATTCCAGGCCAGCAGAAATTCTCCCTGGTATACCTTGAGGTTTCTTTAAATAAAAAGTTGTGCATGTGAGTGAACTGTTTTAGTATTTACATTTCTCTCACAACAGGTTGTCATCATAAGGCTGATATCACTCAAAGATATCCTCTTGCGCTCTGCAAAAATGGCACATCTATTGGTTTCCTCACCATCACCACTGCATCATCCTCATTTCCTTATTCCATCATCCCACCCAAATAGGATGGAAGTTCTGACCACTGGCCTATATACCCTGTTTTTAATTGTTTGAAATAGGAAATTATTTCATTTTTCTCTCAGATTGTGCTTCTTACTTTGTAGAGCTGTTCTCAACTAATTTTTCTGAGATCTACACCTTTCAGCATGCTTTCTAGGTATTCTTCTAAGCCCTCTTCAATCTTAACTCTATTAAGCATATATTGTGGCTTGAACCAAACTTATAAATGGAGAACTTGTGAGCAGGAAGAAATGTTGACCAGCTTAGACAAATTTCAGACTATTAGAGTTTCATTGGGTTTGTTTGCTTATTTGTTTTTAAAATTCTTTTAGGGAGAAGATGCCTAAAGAAAACAGTATTTTTAAGAAGCTAAAACAGTAATGGATAAGGTATATATGTGAGTGCATATACCTATAGGGTGAAGGGGAAAAAAAGAATGATTAGGCTGTCTACTTGACTGGTAGAAAGTTTTCTAGAAGACAAACAACCTGGCCACATATGCTTTTCACTACGTTACTCACTATGATGTACAAAAGCATAAACATCAACATTTTCCAAATACATAATGTGAAGTAGCCATTATTGGATACATGAAAATAATTCTATCATAAAGGATAACAGAATATGAATGAGGATATGAAAAGCAGTTTAAAAATGTATATAAAACCATCAGAATAATCATTCAAAAGTATTATATTATAGACAGAATTTGTTGGTAAAAATTGTAGGTGTTATCCAAAATATTCTTATGACCCTTAGAATAATTAGTCTTGAATGTTAAATTTCAGATAAATCAATATGAAAGTGGTGGTGGCACTGCTTTCCTAATTATTGGAATCACAAATAGACTTCAAAATATCATTTTAGTCAACAATTCTCACCCAATCAAACATTTGTTATAACAAAGAACCAAATAACTGGTTTCTTTCCCTTCCCTGCATAAAAGTAAATGAATCAATGGAGAGGAATGGTAAAGAAACATGCAGACTCTAAATAACCCCAAACTGACTGTCAAATGTGTTGTGTCACTTGGCTACAGGGAAAATCCTGAACTAAATTGGTCAAAAGTAGAGTTGTTATTAAAAACCTAAAGGTTCTGTTTGTCTTCACTATTCATCAAATAAGACCTTCCTTTGGGAGCTTTAGAACAAACTGCTTTAAAACCTCGATTACCTGTATTATTTACACAAAAACATCTCTACAGTTTCCTCCAGTACTCACACTGATCCACTCACCAACAGCACGGAAGCTACTTGGAAAGTCATTTTTTTTTCTTTTTATTCTTTTTCATCTTGTGATTTTTTAAAAAAGAGTTTAACTATTCACTGTAGGCTATCCAGATGTTCTTCAGACTATCTATAAACTCATTTTAGAACTATGTCTTAAAATCTTCTTTTTGCTTTCATTTGTTTCTCTAACCAAACAATCTTCTCTTTTCTATGTTACTTTTTGTCTTGAATGAATATATCAGTAATAATCTCATTCTTAGTTGCATAAGCAGAAGAACTTATTAAATAATTCTTTGTGAAATTTCCAGTGGCTTCCCTCAGGCTTAGAAATAGTATTCTCCCTGACACATCTGCTACAGTATGCTTTAATCACTTTTTTTTTTCACACCATGAGTGCAATGTCATGTATCTCATTAAGTCAGAAGGTAGTAAAAACTAGAGTAGTGTGATGATCTAGTTGAACAGGGTAAAGAAAATTTGGGAGCAAAAAGTGAAGGGCAGAGAGTAAGCATGTTTGTTTCAAATATGCAAATAAAGATTAACCCACTCCCTGTCCCTTAGGAAGAAGTCCCTTTTAGATTATTTTAAAATTAGAATCAAATGAGCCAGGAGAGCATAAACTCAAGCCTGTATGAAAAGACACAGAAAGTTCTAGAATAAGCCCATCTCTTGTTTAATAAAGTGGCTCACTGACTTCACTTCTCTCTTTGCAGAAGCACTTTTGGAATCAACAACAACAGAGTAACTATAATAGAGAGACCAGAAATGCTCCAATGGAGTTCTCTCCCTAAATAGGTCAGAGGTTAAACAAGATGATCTCTCCAAAGAGGCCTCTTTGGATTTTTGCCCTCCCAGAAGATTAATTACTTTCCAGAAGTATATAATTATTTAATCTCTAAGGCAGATGTAGCACAGATCAAGAAATCAAGGAGGTGACTTTGTCAAATAAATTTTCTCTTTATCAGCCACTTGTAGCAAGAGTATGTTAAGAGAATTTGAAGTGAGAATCACAATAGTGAGATTATTAACTACTTAAAAGGTGGATGGAACTAAAACCATACTAAAGTAGCAAAACTACTTAACAACATTGCCTTAGTGCAACCAAGTTTCTGCAAGTGTCATCAGTTTATGTATTTTATGTAATTCATTATTATATAATGAACTCTGATACAGAACCAAATCAGATCTCACTGGCATTTGTCACTAAGTACTCCTGTCAGATCTTTGATTTCCTAGGAAGATGCCAACTACCCCAATAAGAGACCCCAGAGTATCATATATGCTTATTCATCAATAAGTTTTTCCTTCCAGGTGTTGTTGCTATTTCAACAGGCATTCCAACAGCTGTTTCTAGGTTGACTCTCTTTGGGGTCATTTTCCCATTAGAGGTATTTGGAGTCTGGATAGTACCAAAGTCCTCTGTGGAGAAGAAGGGCACAGTGGACCTCCACTGGGTGCCACCATGTTCCCAGTCCTTTACAGGGCATTCTGTCTGTCCCTCCCAGGTAGAGTGCCAGATTAAAAAAAAAAAAAGTCAACATTCTCCAGATTATAACAAGTCCTAGAGTCTACACAATATGAGTCACAAGGTTATATATGCTACCATTAACATACCAATAAATAAATAAACAAAACAAAACAAATGTGACAGATTCTCAAGAGAAAAGACAACCAACAGATACCAACCCTGAGATGACCTGGATGCTGGAGCTGTAATACAAGGATTTTATAGCAGCTATTACAACTATGCTCATTGAAGTAATAGAAAACACACTTGAATTGAATGAAGATAGAAACTCAGCTGAGACATGGAGACTATAAAAAAGGGATAAGTGCAGGTTTTAGGACAAAAAATACAATATCTGAAAATTTTAAAAAGTCTCACTGTGTGGACTTAATAACAGAATTAAAATGTCAGAAGGAATAGTGAGTGAAATTGAAGCCAGGTGAATAGAAATTATCCAATCTGTAAAACAGAGAAAAAATACTGAATAAATGGACAGAGCCTAAATAATGTGAGGGACAATATCAAATGTCTAATATGAATGTAATTAGAGTTTCATGTGAAAAAGAGAAAAACTAAGTCAGGAAAAGTATTTGAAAAATAATGGCTGAAATTATCCCAGATTTACTAAAAGACATAAATTTACAGACTCAAAACATTCAACAAACCCCAAACAAATGAGTTCAAAGAAAATCACACCTCAACACATCATAAACAAACTGAGAGAAAATAAAAATACAGAAAAAATTAAGCAACTAGAGAGAAATTATAAGGTACTTACAGGGAAACAACAATTCTAATGACCCTGGATTTCTCATTAAAAACCACAGAGGCTATAAGGTAGAACATCTTCAAAGTGAAGAAATAAAGGAAATGTCAAACCATATTTCTATAGCCAGTGAAATTATCTTTCAAAAATAAAAATAAAGACATTTTCAGATAAAGAAAAATTAAAGACAAATTTCCTATGAATTGATCTACAAAAGATGCTAAAAGAAGTTCTTCAAGATGAATAAAACTGATACTAGAGGAAAATTATATCTTTGGGAATGGAGGATGAGCAATAGAAATGGTAAGTATTGGGATGCTGTGAGTTGAATTATTGTGTGCCCCCCCAATAGTAAAGTCCTAACCTCTGTGAATGTTGGAACTTGCGTCTTTACAAATGTAAGTTAAGATGGGGTCATAATGGTGTTGAGGGAGTGCTTAATCTAATATTGCTGGTGTCCTTATAAGACAAGAAAGGCAAAGAGATCAAGGTGGCAGAGTAAGAGGACGTGGAGTTCACTTCCGCCCATGAACACATCAAAAATGCATCTACATGTGGAAGAATTCCCACAGAAAACTAACTGAAAGCTGGTAGAAAGACTCTTAAACAACTGAGGCTATTAAAAAAAATATACACATAATCAGGTAGGATGGGAAGAAAAGCATTGGGTCAGGACCTGTACCTCTGAGAGGGGACTAAGCGGAAAAAGATCACACTGGTGTACACTTGCACTAGAGAGTAAGTGGGTTGAGCTACATACTGGGCATCCCAGTTCTGGGTCTTATGCATAGGAAATAAGCTCCCTTGGCTGCTTGGAAGCCCACTGGGACAGATAGAAAGACTGAAGAAGACTAGATTCCACTTGTGAGGAGCACATAGGTGCTGCCTTGCCTCCAGGCAGGCAGAAAGTGATCTGCCCTAGTAGCTGCTGCCTCACCACATTCTCCATTCCAAGCTGAGTGAACATCACTCTATGCCAGGACTTGGCACTGCATCTAGGGTAGAGATAACCTGGCAAAATACTTTATCTAGGGATGCAGAGGTGACCAGAAGCCTGAGACATAGTCCCAGTGGGGTGGCAGAAGCCATTGTCAGCACTTACTCAAGCAAAGCCCCAGAATTAGCTCACACTTCTGACTGTAGCACATCTGCCAGAATTCCTGCGACTGCCTTGCTGTAAGCCTCAGCCCAAGCTGAGGCAATGCACTATCCCCACCCACTGCACACCACAGCCTAGCACTAGAGCTGGGGCAGCCATGACAGGGGAAAAGATGCAACCATGTACTGCATCTCAGCAGAGCTGCAGATGCATACACAGGTAGTGCATCAGACTTAGTAAGTTCACAGGCTGCACTTTCTTCAGCACTCCCCTCCTTTGGGACAGAGGCCCCAGTGCAGGGAGAAGGAAAAACACATACTTAAAGGAAACAGAGCCAACTTCAGCTCAACCACCAGGACTTCTGCTACAGCAACTTGGGAGCAGACCCCACCCCTGACAAGGTGGGGATGACCACTGAGCAGAGAAGTCCTGCCGTACACACTGTGCAGGCTCTAGCTCCTCCATCACCAGCCACAACCCCTACTGAAGTAATAGTGATCAGCACACCCTGAGGAAAGATGTGACTGGTGTCTACATCAAATCCTGCCCTCTTACCAAAGGCATTGGGCAAATGCAGTATACACAGGGGACACTCACACATAAGAAGCCCCCTTCAAGACCACAGTCATTTTCACCTAAATTCATTGAGACAGAGAAAGTTAAATAAAATGAAAAGGCAGAGGAAGTACTCTCAATTGAAATAGTAAGAGAACACGAATGAAAATAAATTAATAATGAAACATAAATAAGCAATCTACGTGACAAAGAATTCAAACATTGGTAATAAAAATGAACTGAATTAGGGAAGAGAACTGATTTAAGAGAGCTCATTTTAACAAGGAACTCAAAACTACAATGAAGACCCAATCAAAAATAGATAATTCAATAGCTGAGATAAAAAGCACCCTAGAAGCAATGAATAGCAGACTAAATGACAAAGAATGCATAAATGATCAGGAAGACAGAATAATGAAAATCACCCAATCAGAACAGCAAACAGAAAGTCAGATTAAAAAAAAAAAAAGAGTGCAACATACAAGATCTATCGGATAACATTAAACATGGCAGCAGTCACATTATAGTGGTTCCAGAAGGAGAATAGACAGAGAGAAGGGTATCAAAATATATGTGAAGAAATTATGGCTGTGAACTTCCCAAAACTAAAGAAGGAAACAGATATCCAGGTTCAGTAAGCATGGAGGGTCCCAAACAAGATGAAGCATAACAGACTCACACTAAGACATATCATAATTAAAATAGCAAAATTTAAAGATATAGAGATAACTCTAAAGGCAGAAAGAGAAAAACAAGGAGTCATATATATACAAGGGAATCCCCCTAAGGCTATCAGCTAATTTATCTGCAGAAACATTGCAGGCTAGAGGAAGTGACATGATATATTCAAGGTGCTAAAAGGGAAAAACCTGCAATCTATGATACTCCATCCAGCAGGTTTATCATTTAGAATGGAAGGAGAGATAAAGAACTTCTCAGGAAAGCAAAAACTGAAAGAAATCAATAATACTAAACCATCCAAAAGGAAATTTTGGGGCTTCCCTGGTGGCACAGTGGTTGAGAGTCTGCCTGCTGATTCAGGGGACATGGGTTCTTGCCCTGGTCTGGGAAGATCCCACATGCCACGGAACAGCTGGGCCCATGAGCCATGGCCGCTGAGCCTGTGCATCCAGAGCCTGTGCTCCACAATGGGAGAGGCCACAACAGTGAGAGGCCCATGTACCACAAAAAAAAAAAATAAAGGAAATTTTGAAGGATCTTTTCTAAATGGAAAGGAGTAAGAACATATAGGAAAGGGAAAGTCCCAACAGGAAAGGCAAATATATAGCAAGGATTAAAGATCACATAAATAAGCCAGTACATAGACTAATAGACAAAAAATTGTAAAAGCAACTATAACTACAATAAACAGCAAAGGAATATACATGAAGATGTAAAATATATCAAAATTACAAAAATGTGGAAGAGTAAGGTAAAACATGTAGCTTTTAGAATGTATTTGAACTTAAATGACTATCAGTTTAAATTAAATAGATAAAACTATGGATCAGCATATATGAACCCAATGTAACCACAAATCAAGAATGTAGAATAGATATACAAAAGCCAAAAAGAAAGGAACTCAAACATACTAGAAAAGAAAATCATCAAATCACAACAATAGAAACAAAAACAAGAAATGAACAGAAAAGGACTACAAAAAAAAGCTGGAAAACAAGGAATAAAATGGCAATAAGTACATATCTATCAATAATTACTCTAAATACCAATGGACTAAGTGCCTCAATCAAAAGACATAAGGTGGCTAATTGGATTAAAAAGAAAGACCCTTCAATTTCTGCCTACAGGAGCCTCACTTCAGGATAAAAGACACACACAGACTAAAAGTGAAAGGATGGAAAAAGATATTTCATGTCAGTGGAAATGACAAGAAAGGGGGCAACAATACTCGTATCAGACAAAATAGATTTTAAAATAAAGGCTATTACAAGAGACAAAGGAGCATTATACAATGATAAAGGGATCTATATAAGAAGAGGATATTAGACTCACTAACATATATGCACCCAATACAGAATCACTAAATATATAAAGCAAATAGTAGCAGATATAAAAACAGGAAATTGACAATAATACAATAGTAGTAGGAGACTTTAACATCCAACTGACATCAGTGGACAGATCATCCAGGCAGAAAAATAAAAAAAGGAAAGAGCGGACTTAAATGACACAATAGACCAGCTGGACTTACTTGATATCTGCAGGACATTTCATCCAAAAACATCAAAATACACATTCTTTTCAAGTGCACATGAAATGTTGTTGAGGAATAAGTCACAATCCTAAGTGACAAAACAAGCCTCAACAAATTTAAGAAGTTAGAAATTATAAAGTGTTGTTTCCGACCCCAAGAGTATGAAAATAGAAATCAACTACAGAAAGAAAAACAAGAAAAGAACCAAGACAAGGAGAGTAAACTACATACTGCTAAAACACCAATGGGTCAATGATGAAATCAAAGAAAAAAATCATAAAATACCTTGAAACAAATGAAAATGGAAACAAATTGATCCAAAATTTATGGGACACAGAAAAAGTAGTTTTAAGAGGGAAGTTCACAGTGATACAGGCCTTCCTCAAGAAACAAAAATATCTAAAATAAACAACATAACCTACCACCTAAAATTAGAAAAAGAATAACAAACAAAGCCCAAAGTCAGGAGAAGGAAGAAAATAATAAAGATCAGAGAGGAAATAAATAAAATAGAGAAAAAAGATAGAAAAGATCAATAAAACCAAGAGCTGGCTTTTTGAAAAGATAAACAAAATTGATAAACCTTTAGCCAAGGTCACCAAGAAGAAAACAGAAAGGACCCAAATCAACAAAGTAAGAAAGGAAATAGGAGGACGAGCAGTACGAGCACCCAAGATGGCATAGTAGAAAGACCCTGAGCTCACCTCCTCTCATGAACACACCAAAATCACAACTATCAGCAGAACAACTATTAATGAAAAAGACTGGATCATACCAGATAAGATCCTCTACAACTAAAGACATAAAGAAGGAACCACAATGAGATAGGTAGGAGGGGCAGACTCACAATATAATCAAATCCCATACCCCTCAGTGGGCAACCCACAACCTGGAAAATAATTATATTTCAGAGGTTCTCCCACAGGAGTGAGGGTTCTAAGCCTCACATTGGGCTCCCCAGCCCAGGGGTCCTGCACTGGGAAGACAATCCCCAAGAGCATTTGGCTTGGGAGACTAGCAGGGCTTCATTTCAGAAGCCCCATAGGACTGGGAAAAAACAGAGGCTTCACTCTTAAGAGGTGCACACAAAATCTCACATGCACCAGGACCCAGAGCAATAGAAGTAATTAGATAGGAGCCTGGGCCAGACATAACTGCTCATCTTTGAGCGTCTCTGGAGAGGTAAGGGGAGGAAACAACTCACCCTGGAGACATAGACACTGGTGGCAGCCATATTTGAGAACATATTACATTGTAAACACTGCTGCTGGCAGCTGCCATCTTGACCCATTCTTGCCAAGCCCTGGCTTCACCCAATAGCCTCAGACCAAACAGTTAACTGGGCAGTCCACTCGTCAGCAGAAAGACTGCCTAAAGACTTACTGAGCCCATCTAGACATGCCTGTAGATGCAGCTCTGCCCACCAGAAAGCCAAGACCCAGCCCCACTTACCAGTGGACAGGCACCAGCCCCTCCCTCTAGGAAGCCTGCACTAGCCTCTAGACCAGCCTCATTCACCAGGGAGCAGACACTGGACACAAGAAAACTACAGTCCCACAGTGTACAGACCTAGCCTGCTCACAGCAGGCAAGACCCTATCCTAGAACCAACAGGGCCCTGGCCCTGTCCAACAGCATGCCAACATAAGCTTCAGTACATCCTGGACCCCATACACAACTGCGTCAGGAACTGGCCCCCCTCAACCAGCTATCTGACACAAGCTCTGGGATCCCTTGGCCCTACAGCCAGACTCCACAAACTGGCTCTCTTTGCCAGTAGTCCAGCACTAACCCCAGGATCTGACTTGATTGTCAGTTGGTGGACAACAGCTCCAGAGACTTCAGGACCTTGACTCCAGTCACCAGTGAGCCAGCACTAACCCCAGGGCCCCATAGTGTTCTGCAGCCAGCCACCTCATGACCTGGCCCTGCTAAACAGCATCCAGCAGCATCCACACAAGGCAAGGCCTGGCACTCAACTGGGCTAGGAGCCAACCAATCCTACCAGACTGTGCACATAGCCCACCACAAGAGAAGGACACTCACAGCCCTTTAAGAGATACTCCCCAGAGCAAATAGCTTGTGTGACTAGAGGTGAATGCACTGCTAGGAAACATAGAACATCTACAGAAGGCCACTTCTCTAAGGTTGAGAAACATAACCAACCTACCACATATGTAAAATTACAAATATCAACTTAAGACAAAATGAGGTAGCAGAGGAACATGTTCCAGATAAAGGAATAAGATCAAACCCCAGAAGAAGAAATAAGTGAAATGGAGATAGGAAATCTATCTGAGAAAGAGTTTAGAGTAATGATTGCAAAGATGATCAAAGGACTTGGGAGAAGAATGGATGGACAGAGCGAGAAGTTAGAAGTTTTTAACAAAGAATTAGAAAATATAATAACCAAACAGATGAAAAATACAATAACTGAAATGAAAAATACACTAGAAGGAATCAATAGGAGATAAAATGATACAAAGGAGTGGATCAGGAAGACAGAATAATGGTAATCATTACCACTGGACAGAAAAAAAGGAATGAAAAGACATTAGGATAATTTATGAGTCCTCTGTGACAACATGAAGTACAGTAATATTCACATTATAGGGGTCCCTGAAGAAAAAGAGATAGAGAAAGGGACTGAGAATTCTTCCCAAATCTGGGAAATGAAACAGTCACTCAAGTCCAGGAAGTTCAGAGTCCCATACAGTTAGAACCCTAAGAGAACCACACCAAGACACAGTGTAATTAAAATTACAAAAACTAAAGATAAGGAGAAAATATCAAAAGCAGTAAGGGAAAATAAATAAATAATATACAAGGCTATCCACTGAATTTTCAGCAGAAATTCTGCAGTCCAAAAGGCAGTGACACAATATACTTAAAGTGATTAAAGGGAAAAATCTATGAACAAGAATATGCTACCCAGCAAGACTTTTGTTCAGATTTGATGGAGAAATCAAGAGTTTTATAGACAAGCAAAAGATGAAAGAGTTCAGTACCATTGAACCAGCTTTACAACAAATGTTAAAGGAACTTCTCTAGGTAAAAAAAAAAAAGAAAGGGCCACAACTAGAAAAAAGAAAATTATGAAATGAAAAAGCTCACAAGTAAAGGCAAATATATAGCAATGGTAGTAAATCATCAACTCACAAAGCTAGTAGGGAAGTTAAAAGACAAAAGTAGTAAAATTATCTATATACACAATAAGAAGTTAAGAGATACACAAGACAATTAGGTATAAAATATAATATCAAAAAGAATAATTGTGAGGGGATGAGAGTATAAATATATGGTTTTTGAAATGCATTTGAAATTAAGAAAGCAACAACTTAAAATAGTTACATATATAAAACATACTGGTCTACAAAAATCTCATGGTGACCAAAAACAAAAATCTATAATAGATATACACACAAAAAAGGAAAAGGAATCCAAACATAACACTAAAAATAGTCATAAAATCACAAGAGAAGAGAAGAAAAGAAGAAGAAAGGGGGGGAAAAGACCTACAAAAACAAATCCAAAACAATTAACAAAATGGCAATAAGAACATACATATTGATAATTACCTTCAATGTAAACAAACAAAACGCTCCAACCAAAAGAAATAGAGTGACTGAATGAATACAAAATCAAGACTTGTATATATGTTGCCTACAAGAGACCCACTTCAGATCTAGAGACACATACAAACTGAAAGGGGTAGAAGAAGGTATTCCATGCAAAGGGAAACCAAAAGAAAGCTAGAGTAGCAATACTTATATCAGACAAAATATACTTTAAAATAAAGACTGTTAGAAGAGACAAAGAAGGACATTACATAATGATCAAGAAATCAGTCCAAGAAGAAGATATACAAATTGTGTATATATATAGAAGCACATCGATATATAAGGCAAATATTAACAGACATAAAAGGAGAACTCGACAGTAACACAATAATAGTAGAGGACTTTAACACCCCACTTACATGCAAGGACAAATCATCCAGAGAGAAAATCAGTAAGGAAACACAGGCCTTAAATAACACATTAGACCAAATGGACTTAACGGATATAGAGAGAGCATTGCATCTGAAAGTAGTAGAACACATTTCTTTAAAGTGCCTATGGAACATTCTCTAGGATAGATCACATACTAGGCCACAAAAGAAGTCTTGGTAAATTTATGAAAATTGAAAGCAAGCACCTTTTCTGACCACAACACAATGAAACTAGAAATAAACCACCAGAAAAAAAACTGCAGAAAACACAAACACATGGAGACTAAACAATATGCTACTAAATAACCAATGGATCACTGAAGAAAGCAAAGAGGAAATCAAAAAATACCTAGAGACAAATGAAAACCAAAACAGGATGATCCAAAACCTATGGGACGTGGCAAAAGCAGTTCTAAAAGAGAAGTTTAGGGCTTCCCTTGTGGCTCAGTGGTTGAGAGTCTGCCTGCTGATGCAGGGGACACGGGTTCATGCCCCAGTCTGGGAAGATCCCACATGCCATGGAGCGGTTGGGCCCATGAGCCATGGCTGCTGAGCCTGCACGTCCAGAGCCTGTGCTCCACAGTGGGAGAGGCCACAGCAGTGAGAGTCCCACATATCACAAAATAATAAATAAATAAAAAATAAATAAAAGGGAAGTTTACAGTGAAAAAAAGCCTACCTCAGGAAAGAAGAAAAATCTCAAATAAAAAACCCCTAAACTTACACCTAAAGCAACTAGAGAAAGAAGAACAAACAAAACCCAAAGTTAGTAGAAGGAAAGAAATCATAAAGATCAGAGCAGAAATAAATAAAATAGGACTAAAAAAAGAAAAAGTCCAATGAAACTAAAACTTGGTTCTTTGAAAAGAAAAACAAAATTGACAACCCTTTAGCCAGACTTATCAAGTAAAAAGGGAGAGGGCCCAAATCAATAAAATCAGAAATGAAAAAGGAGAAGTTACAACTGGCACAACAGAAATACAAAGGATCATAAGAGACCACTATGAACAATTACATACCAATAAAAGAGACAACCAAGAAGAAATGGACAAATTCTTAAAAAGGTACAAGCTCCCAAGACTGAACCAGGAAGAAATAGAAAACATGAACTGATGAATTACCAGTAACAAAATTGAATCAGTAATTTTGCAATTCCCAGCAAACAAAAGTCCAGGACAAGATGGCTTCACAGGTGAATTCTACAAAACATTTAGAGAAGAGTTGACACCTAACCTTCTCAAAATATTTCAAAAAATTGCAGAGGAAGGAATATTTCCAAACACATTTTATGAGGCCACCAACACCCTGATACCAAAAACAAAGATATCACAAAAAAAGAAAATTACAGGGCAATATCACTGATGAACAATGATGCAAAAATCCTCAGCAAAATATTAGCAAACCAAACCCAACAATGCATTAAAAGGATTATATGCCGTAATCAAATGGGATTTATTTATAACAGGGATTTAAGAATGCTTCAAATAGCCACAAATCAGTCAATGTGATACATTGCATTAACAAATCGAAGAATAAAAACCATATGATCATCCCAATAGAAGCAGAGAAAGCTTTTGATAAAATTCAACATCCATTTATGATAAAACTCTCCAGAAAGCAGGTATAGAGGGAACATACCTAAATATAATAAAGGCCATATATGAAAAACTCATAGCTAATATCATACTCAATTGTGAACAGCTGAAAGTGTCTTCACTAAGATCAGGAATAAGCCAAGGATGTACATTTTCACCTCTTTTATTTAACATAGTTTTGGAAGTCCTTGCCAGAGCAATCAGAGAAGAAAAATAAATAAAAGAAAGTCAAATTGGAAACAGAGAAGTAAAACTGTCACTGTTGGGAGATGACATGATACTCAACATCAAATATCCTAAAAATGTTACCAAAAAACTAGTAGAGCTCACTGATGAATTTGGTAAAGTTGCAGGATACAAAATTAATATTCAGAAATCTTTTGCATTTCTATACACAAACAATGAAATATCAGAAAGAGAAATTAAGGAAACCACCCCCTTTACCATTGCATTAAAAAGAATAAAATACATAGGAATAAATCTATCTAAGGAGGCAAAAGACCTGTACTCTGAAAACTATGAGACACTAATGAAAGAAATTGAAGATGAGACAAACAGATAGAAAGATATACCGTGTTCTTGGATTGGGAGAATCAATATTGTTAAAATGACCATACTACCCAAGACAATCTACAGATTCAATGCAATCCCTAACAAAATACCAATGGCATTTTTCACAGAACTAGAACAAATAATTTTAAAATTTGTATGGAAACACAAAAGACCCTAAATAGCCAAAACATTCTTGAGAAAGAAGAACAGAGCTGGAGGAATTACACTCCCAGACTTAAGACTATACTACAAAGCTACAGTAATCAAAACAATATAGTAATGGTACAAAAACAGGCACATAGATCAATGGAACAGGATAGACAGCTCACTCACTTATGGTCAATTAATTTATGTCAAAGAGGCAACAATATACAATGGTTATAAGACAGTCCCTTTCACAAGTGATGCTGGGAAATCTGGACAGCAATATGTAAAAGAGGGAAATTAGAATTTCTCTAACATCATACACAAAAATAAACTCAAATGGTTAAAGACCTAAATGTAAGACTGGCTACTATGAAACTACTAGGGAAAAACATAGGAAAACACCCTTTGACCTAAATTGCAGCAATAAGTTTTTTGGATCCATCTCTTAAACTAAAGGAAATAAAAGCAAAAACAAACAAATGGGACCTAATTATACTTAAAAGGTTTGCACAGCAAAGGAAACCATAAACCAAATGAAAAGGCAACCTATTGAATGGGAGAAGATATTTGAAAATGATATGATCAATAAGGGGTTAATATCCAACATATATGAACAGCTCATATAACTCAACACAAAAAAACCCCAAACAATCCAATTAAAAAATGGGCATAAATAAACTATACTCCAATAAAAAATTTTAAAAAGCAATTTTAAAAAATGGCAGAACTAAATAGACATTTTCTAGAGGAGATGCAGATGACCAACAGGCACAAGAAAAGATGCTCAACATTGCTAATTGTCAGGGAAATGCAAATCAAAACCACAATGATATATCACCTGACACCTGTCAGAATGGCTGTCATCAAAAAGAACACAAATAGCAAATGTTGGTGAGGATGTAGAGAAAAGTGAACACTTGTACACTGTTGGTGGGAACGTAAATTGGTGCAGCCACTGTGGAAAACAGTATGGATGTTTCTCAAACTAAAAATAGAACTACCATATGACTGGCAATTTCAATCCTGGGTACATATCTGAAAAAAACAGAAAAACTAATTGTAAAAGATATATGCACCCCAATGTTCATAGCAGCATTATTTATAATTGCTAAGAAATGGAAGCAAACTAAGTGTCCATCAACAGATGAATGGATAAGGACTATATATATATATATATATATATATATATATATATACATATACATATATACACACACACACACATACATACAATAGAATACTGATCATCCATAAAAAAAGAATGACATTTTGCCATTTGCAGCAATGTGCTATTAAGTAGCAGACACGGGAGTCAAACCAATGGAGTCCAGCTTCAAAGTCTATATCTTAATTGCCTTACCTAGTCACTGTTGGTTCAGCTATTAAAAAAGATGAGTATCATGGAATTCTAAAAATTCTCTGAAGAAAATACTAGGCCTGAAGCAAATGTTGAAAGTATTACACTTATTTAGCATCTTTAGTTGAATTCATTCAGGTGTAATATAAAGGGAATTGAAATAATTTCTATCCGGAAAATATCAATATATATATATAACAAGATCTATTCTTTGATTCTTAGGAAACCATAATTAGAGAATCATTACATTGCCATAAGGTTTCTTGTGCTTTATTATAAAGTAAGTATTCTTGAGAGTAACAAAACATTGATCTCAAACTTTGTGTTTTGTTACAATTCTATAAAATCCTCTCCTGAGTTTGGGGTTTGATTAAGAATGTGAAGAACTGTAGACAGTTTTGATACAGCAGGCAATTGAAGTGGGTTAGGAAAGAGTGAGAATACCATTGGATAGGAAAATGGAAGAAAAAAATAAGTTGGGGATTTCCAGAAGTCTTTTCCTATTCAACAATTTATCCTAGACAGAACCAACTTTGAAGAAGTTTTTTTTAAATTTAAACATGGAAAATGAACTTTTTGTCATAAATATTGCAAATTCAATGCTTGATTAAAAGCAGTGGAAGCTAGATTACAGCTAGGATTACCAGGAGTTGCTAAGGATGCTTGAAATGATGACTACAGTAGGTTTAAAATTTGTTTCTGAACACTATCTGCTCTCTACATCCTGCCTTTAACCTATGAGCTATCTTTCGTAAATCTCAGAAAAGTGTGCAATATGCACGCAGTATTCATATGGCAGTCATGCTTCAGCCAGTCACAGTTTTGCCAAGCTAATATTTTCTTGAATATTCAAAGATCTTCCCAGGCATTAAGTCACTATTCTCCACAATAACAATGGGTGGGCTAACCTATTGTACAGATGGAAAGATGGAGACTCGGGCTCTGATCTAAATGTTCCTGGCCAGAAACACAATGGGAAATCTTCCTGAAAATAAATGTAACTTTAAAAATTAACTGAAAAAGTAGTTTCAGATAGTTGAAAAGAGTTTAGTATATTTAAGAAGCTACCTATAGCTCAGCTCCGCATCTTAACATTTTTCACTTGTTATAATAGAAAACCTGAAAAAAAAAAAACAGGTATAAGAAAATAATTAGAATCAAGAGCCAAAAGTGAAAAGGAAAAAAGAAAATAGAGATTTAAACCTTCCTAGAATCCTGCGGGACAATCAGGTTAAAAAAAAAAAACATATAAGAGAAAATCTTAAAGTGTATATGTCAATAGTTTTAGTACATTAAAAGAATAATAAGCTGTATTGTTTAAAGAGATGTTATCCAAGCAAGTCAGGAAGAGTATTGTTTCTGGCACAACAAATGGCTTATGCAAACCTCAGGGAAAAACTGGAGTGTATGAAGTATAGAATGTTCTTTAAATAGCCAGTTTATTAAAAATTGAGTAAAGCAAGCCTTTCAACACTACCCCTAAAATACATAGGAAAATAAGAAAGATGTATTTTTTTCCCAAATGACTTAGAGTTTGGAGGAAGAGTACTTAAATTTAAGTCGGTTCCATTCAACATGCATTTGAGCAACCCAATATACCTAGTAGCATGGGTTAGGAAACTTGGAAATACCTTTGTGATTTGCACTTTCCCCTAGAAAACACATATGTGAAAAATCCAAGGGCGATACATGAAACGTGAAACAATATAGAATGCAATGTGGTACAAAAAGTAGAGGTTCAGAAAACTCTGTGCAGTGACATCAGAAAGGAAGGAGTAGCTTTGGACTGATACTCTCTGGGCTGGCTATGCAGAGAACAGGAGGTATCTTCCAGGTTCCATTGTGGTTGGAGGCTGCACTGAGGTTGGCCCAAGCCCAGAATGTCAGATGAATAACATGAGACTGGAAAGCCATGTGTAACTTTCTGGGGGGAAACAGAGGTTTGTACAGATTTTGAAACGAATCATGGTAATGAAAGAACAAAACCAAAGGGACATCAGTGCTGTTATGGAAAAAGTGCTGAACCAAGGTTGGGAAAACGTGGGTCCTACCCATCATGCAGCCACTATTGCACTGCGTGATTCTAGTCCAAGGACTTAACCAATTGTGGTGGAGTGGCGGCACTGTTTCCTCGTCTATAACATAAAGGCATAAAGCCAAGTGGGCTTGAGATGTTCCTTCTCACTTCTAAGAGTGCTTTCCTCAGCTAAATTTAATTCTCAGCTGTAATAATCATTTTATACTAGATTCCTCTTATTTAAGTTGATACCTGAATGCCAGATTTATGCAGAGTGGGTAAAAAATAGCTGGTAGTTCTCTGAGTAGATTTCAAACAGATTAAAACAACAATCTCAATGGTTCTACAAAATGTAGAAGACTGCTGCTTCTTCAAAAAGTCTATGTTCATTTTATGCATGTCATAGAATAAGCCACACTCTTTTATTACTGTCTGGTTATGTGTGTTTTCCAACAGATTATGAAATTCTTGATGGCAGGAGCTGTGCTTTATGCATTTTTGTGTCTTCACTATCTAAGCTTAGAGCTTGGCTCCTAGAAATAGTTAATCATTAAGATGATGGTGATGATTATAATATGGCTAAATATTTTGAGTTATTAATATGTTATGGATACTTTTAAAATAATTTTGTTATTTAATCTGCCCACAAACCATGTAAGATAGGCATTATAATTATCCCCATTTCACAGAGGAGGAAACTGGAGCATACACGGAAGTTAAGCAAATTGCCCAAGTTCACATAACTACTAGATCAGTCAGAGAGCGCTCAAACCCAAGGCATATGGCCCCAGAACTCATGCTTTTAAGTACTTGAAGAGGATTGATTGATGCTTGTTGAATAAATAAGTGGAGCATCTTTATTACAAAGGGTAAGAGCATCTAACCCAGGGTGGGAAGAGGTGGACTGGGGATGGCAGCCAGTAGAAAAAGCATGTCAGTCAGAGGGGAGGCCATTAAAAAAATGCATGGAGAGAAAAAAAGGCATGGTAGGAAAGAAGCAGCAAGCATTCTGGTGTTGTTGAAGATGGGTACAATGTTGTTGTTAAAGAGATAAACCATGGCCATATCACGGAGGGCCTTATACTTTGTGAGTTGTCTGGGAAACCAGGACTATTGAAGGATCTGACAAGTATAAGAATTCTTATGAGGACAATGAGACAAAATATTTGAGAAAAGAGATGCTCTGAAAAATCTTAGCTATGCCCAAATAGTTGCCCACAAAATTTTTTTAAATTCTTCCTTTTACTTTGTATCTTTGCTGTTTCCTCTGCCTCTAGCATTCTTCTTCCTATTTTTCCTTACTCGTTACTCCTGGGTTTTTGAAATGCAGCTCAAATGTTGTCTTCTCTAAGAAATTTCCTTTCTCTCCTTTTCCCCAGTTTCTGACCTACATAGCACCTTGTCATAACATTTATGACATTTCATTGTAATTATTTGTTCACTTGCTTTTTCAGTCTTTTCTCCCTGGCTGTGGACACTTTGCAAGCCAGCATCATACTTCATTCTCTTGTCTATAGGTTTTTGGAGCAAAATAAGGAGTAAGTAAATGCTGTTTAATGAATCAATTGTTAATCTGATTTTTAATCAATTTTTAATAATTGTTAATCTAATTTCAAATTTACAGTCACTTCACTATGATATTTGTATATAGCCTTGGTATAAGATATTCAAAATAACTTCCCTACATTATGTCTACCTCAAGACTACTCCTTATGATATCAAAAGGTCTACACAGCACAAAATAAAATTTCAACGGTAAGCAACTATATTGCAAGTGCATGGAACATCCCAATTCAGTTTGAACATTTAGCACAGGAGAAAATAGTCAGCCCAGCCATCTAAGCTTTACTGACCAATCTCTTCTTTCTTCTTTTCCAATAAAGGCTTATTTCTTGTCAAGACACTGCAGTTTAAAAAACCACCCTTCTCTTCTCCTTTTATTCAGCTCCCAATTGAGTTTACTCCTCAGTTCTTCTTAGCTCAGTCAGGGAGAAATGTCTCCAAGGATCAGAATGATCTCAACTCATCCCCTGTGGTCCTGATATCTTCCTGTGGCCATTCCCAACCATTTCTCCAGGTTGTTATTTATGTATTGTCCACATTATTTATTCGGTGTTCAACAAATATTTACTCTCACTGTGCCAAGAACTGGAGATATGAAGTGGACAAGATACCTACAGACCTTACCCTCATAGAATGTACACTCTCTAGGGTAATTACATAGACGGGAGAAATACAGTGCCACAAGGGCAGAGACAAGGGCACTTTGCCTCATATTTATCTGTCAGGGAAAGTTCTAGCATCTGAATAATAAATTCAAACGAGTTAGGAGAAGGGAAGGAACGAGATGATAGGTTTGGGAAGAAAATGTGAGCAAAAGCAACCAATGCTTGAAGGTTCAGAGGTGGATAAGGGTTGGCAAAATGAGAAACTGAGGATAGCTACAGTATCTAGAGCACAGATGCAGTTAGAGAGACAAGACTAGAGGCTCAAGAGGTAGCCAGGCCAGAATACTCTGAGCTTTATACACCAGATTAAGGGATTTGGTCTTTGCCTTATTGCAACCACAGCGCAGGATTTAAACTGGATTTGACAGTTCAATTTTTGTTTAAAAAAAATCACTCTGGCCTCCCTCCAGAGATAGGATTGAAGAGGGACAAAACTGAGGCAGAGATACCAGTGAAGAGGCTATGGTAGTAATACAAATCAAAAATTTTTATTCACTAAAGTTATGTTCATAAGGATGGACAGGGCTTCCCTGGTGGCGCAGTGGTTGAGAGTCCGCCTGCGGATGCAGGGGACATGGGTTCGTGCCCCGGTCCGGGAAGATCCCACATGCCACAGAGCATCTGGGTCCGTGAGCCATGGCCGCTAAGCCTGCGCATCCGGGGCCTGTGCTCTGCAACGGGAGAGGCCACAACAGTAAGAGGCCCGCGTACCGCAAAAAAAAAAAAAAAAAAGATGGACAAAATAGATCAAATGTCAGATATTTGTGTTCTATATTCATATATAGAACACACTGGAACTGGTGAATAATTGGGAGTGAAGAATGACAGAGAGGGGCTGGGGATGATGCTCTGGACCCCAATAAAATCTCTCCTGTCTGGTTGCCCCAGTCCAATCTGAATCTTCTCCCTTCTGGGTTTCTGGAAATACCTCACATGGTCTCCTCATTTGGTTTGTGTGCTAAATTCGATGCTTTCACTATACTTATCTGCATATGTATATATTGCTAATTCGGCCCTTAAAATCATATGAAATATGATAAGGACTATGGTTGGATTTATTGGTTATGCTTATTTTCTCTGTACTAGGATATTTAAAAACCTCTCTTTGTGCTGGTCACTTCCTCTGTGAAGCCAGCCCTCATTCTCCTGACAGACATTCCTCTAACCTCCCTCATTACAACATTTTGCTGCAATTGTCTGAGTCCCCACTAAATTATAAGGTTTTAAGGGATGATTTCTTTTTATCTTTACATGGCCATTGACTATAAGAGTGCTGGAGAAATTGGTGCAAATTTAATATTCATTCGTTGATTTAATATATTACTTTGTTTCACTGGTATTGCCATTGCAGTTTAGAAAAACTTTTTTCCTGATACTGTGAGGAGCTCTGCTAGAGCAAATAGCTGCCCTATGTCTCTTAAGTCTATTAAGCATTTGTATTAATTTAAAATGAAAAAAACCATCAGGGGAAATAGTCCTAAATTTTTTCCCCAGCTATTTATTGTGCATGCTGATGGAACCAATAATAAGAAGGGCAATGGGTATGAGTAGGTTATGGTTTCCTAATGTGCACACGAATCAGATAACTCTCAATATAGACCATTTATAATGTCCTTCACTTTGTGTGCAGGCATTGACAATCAGAAACTAAAGCTGAAAGGCAATGATTCATTCAAAGTAGATCCGACATCCAAACCTTTCCTGAGGTGCTCATCTACATAACTGTATGTGTTATTCATTTTCTCTCTCAGTCACTCCTCACTCTCTACCATGAAAATGCCATGATAGTCCATTGGCCATCATGGCCCCCAAAGCCTAAAAATCAGAGCTGGGGGGAGAGAGAACAACACAACTAAAAACACCCTGATAGCAGCATTCACATCTTCATGTCATTTCCTGCCAGGCTGGCCTTCCACTTATGTCTGGGTGCCAGTTCTATCAAACTTCTGCCTTGTCTCAATTTTTAGCAGTGTGGATAATTTATTGCATCTAGGATGATAGAAAACCAGCTTTATACATCATTCAGCTTGCAAAAGATGTGTAGCTTCAGTTCCTTAATGGTGTCATTTTGGCTGAATGCTATTAACAGATTACCCCTGCCTAGGGCAGTGGAGCATGTGCGGCAGAAAGATAACCTTGTGTTCATAATTTAATATTAACTGTTTTCTCCATAGTACCTCTTTCCAGTACATTAACAACAAACCAATATGGCCTTGTCCCCTGCAGTTGTATTCTTCAGCGAAAAAAAATGGATTACATGATAGCAAGTTCCTGAAGATTTCCAATGATGTATTACAAATCACTCAACACTCACTCTGCAGAAATGAAAAATAAACAGGCTTAGATTCAATCAAATTTAATTCCTCCAATTTAGCTTTACCACACTTCAAAGGGTGCTCTTATTAATGTCTTGGGGAACAAATTTAACAGTCATTTTTCCTCATTTTATATGAAAGATTTCAGTTGTATTCAACATATAGTGAGATCAAGAAACTATTTTATTTTATTTTTTTAACAACTACTCTGCCACAGTTTGATATAAAAGTGTAAGCCATTTACAGAAAACTCTTTATGGAATTTCTATCCTATTCCATTCCCGGGAGCTAAATTTATATCCTGCATTAGCTATCATAGCACTAGAGTATTAGTCTTCTCCCTTTGCAAGCAGTTCAGGGCAGTCCGAGGCCCTATCACTCTCCACCACTCACATCCACAGGCATTATGAGTTTATCTCATCTTCTGCAGCAAGTACCAGGCCCAATTCATTCCTTTAGGCTACTTTACTAATAACCTATTCCTTATCAGGGCCTCTCCACCTCAGCTTGTGATCAAAGACCCAATTAATGGAATGGAGAAAGGTGAAGCATTCAAATAATGGAGACAGCTGTTTTTCTCTGTTAGAGAAAATCCATTTGTATTGTTATCACACACACAAGTTCTGCAGCTCCCATTTAATTCAGTCTCCCTCTATTTCTGCTGATGATAAAAAAAAGTCACAATGAACTCCGAAGAGAATGGCAGAAACATCATCGTGTTTCAACTCAGTCTGGGAGTTATCAACTTGAAAGTGAAAATACAAGCAGATAAGGGGGAAAAATGTCCAACGAAGACCATATCAAAAAAAATTTTAAGTTTTTCAAGCAGCATTCTCTATTCATCATTCTGATTTTTTTTGTTCATTTTCTGCCCTCTACTGTATTGCCCAACTGTCTACCTCAGTAAAGCAGAGGCTGATAATATCTTGAGTTCCACATCAGTTGAAAACTAATTAAAGGCAGAGAGTAATCACAATTGGTTGGTGGGGACTTTTTTATGAACTTCATGCACTTATGCGCCCAGGAACTGACTTGAAGTTGGATATTTCTCCACAAGTCACGTCATTTTCCCCTAAAATGGATTATTTTTCCTTTTTTTTTTTGTGGTACACGGGCCTCTCACTGTTGTGGCCTCTCCCGTTGCAGAGCACAGGCTCCGGATGCACAGGCTCAGTGGTCATGGCTCACAGGCCCAGCCTTTCCGCGACATGTGGGATCTTCTCAGACTGGGACACAAACCCGTGTCCCCTGCATCGTCAGGCGGACTCTCAACCACTGCGCCACCAGGGAAGCCCCCTAAACTTGAATTTTAAACAGTTTATCTTTTTTCCCTGTGCTCAAGGACATGGATACTTTTCTTAACTGAGCCCCAACGTGAAAATATTATACAATTCTTAAACACAAAGTATGACCACGACCCCATCATGCCTCTGCTAAGAAATTTTACTTGTCTGTAAATGCTCTGTCCCTTCCACCTGGCAATTGAGCACAAAAGACCTCTTGATTTTAGAGTTAATGCTATGCTGCCTATATTTTCTCATAATAAAAGTCAATCAGTTTCAAAAGCTAGAAGAGAAACAACGATAGTCCTTCACTCTTACTTTGTGTGGAACATATTTCCTTGTAAGGGTCTAAATCCAGGATTGTTTTTGGTTTTGTCAAATAAGAAGAGAAACATGTACATTGTTTTTTCTCCCCTCAGGAGAATTCTCTTGAAAAGCAAGAATGAGAATCACGTATTTGAATTCCTGCCTGAACACATATAACTGAACACATGTTTACAAAATAAACATGTACAAAGCTATAGTATATGCAATGAACAGAGACAGCAAAACCTTAAAGGACTATATTCCCAGGCTGATAGCACACAGGGGATTCCAGGATGTGTGTGAGGCTGAGTGGGAAAACAAGCATTATACATTTGCATGTAAGATGAACATATAAAAAAGATTTTAAGAAATAAAGAATATGGACTGGTAAACAAGTCAGGTTTTTCCATCATTTTTCCTTGACTTCAACCTTTAGAAACAAATTTTTTTTAATTGGCTTTTTACTTCTGTATTAGAATAAAGCAAACCTTCTTTTATTTGCATGTCATAGATCCTTATATCCTTTACTTAATGTTGAACCTAGAGCAAAGAAATATGAAATAAAAACAAATTGCAGGGGCTACCCTGGTGGCGCAGTCGTTGAGAGTCCACCTGCCGATGCAGGGGACACAGGTTCGTGCCCCAGTCCGGGAGGATCCCACATGCCGCGGAGCGGCTGGGCCTGTGAGACATGGCCGCTGAGCCTTCGCGTCCGGAGCCTGTGCTCTGCAACGGGAGAGGCCACAACAGGGAGAGGCCCACGTACCGCAAAAAAAAAAAAAAAAAAAAAAAAAAAAAAATTGCAGGAGGACTTTCAAGATGGCAGAGGACTAAGATGTGGAGATCAACTTTCCCCCGACAAATACATCAAAAATACATCTACATGTGGAACAACTCTTACAGAACACCTACTGAATGCAGGCATAGGCCTCAGACTTCCCAAAAAAGCAAGAAACGCCCCCACGTACCTGGGTAGGGCAAAAGAATAAAGAAAAAACAGAGACAAAAGAATAGGGATGGGACCTGCACCACTGGGAGGGAGCTGTGAAGGAGGAAAAGTTTCCACAGACTAGGAAGCCCCTTCGTGGGCAGAGACTGCGGGTGGCGGAGGGGAAAAGCTTCGAGCCACAGAGGAGAGCGCAGCAACAGGGGTGCGGAGGGCAAAGCGGAGAGATTCCCGCACAGAGGATCGGTGCCGACCAGCACTCACCAGCCCGAGAGGCTTGTCTGCTCACCCGCTGGGGCGGGCGTGGGGGCTGGGAGCTGAGGCTCAGGCTTTGGTTGGATTGCAGGGAGAGAACTGGCAGCGTGAACACAGCCTGAAGGGGTTAGTGTGCCACGGCTAGCCAGGAGGGAGTCCGGGAAAAAGTCTGGACCTGCCTAAGATGCAAGAGACTTTTTCTTCCCTCTTTGTCTCCTGGTGAGCGAGGAGAGGGGATTAACAGTGCTGCTTAAAAGAGCTCCAGAGACTGGCGAGAGCCGCGGCTATCAGCACGGACCCCAGAGACCGGCATGAGACGCTAAGACCTCTGCTAAGAAGCATGTGTGCGAGCACAGGTCACTATTCGCATACCCCCTCCTGGGAGCCTGTGCAGCCCGCCACTGCCAGGGTCCCTGAATCCAGGGACAACTTACCCAGGAGAACGCACGGTGTGCCTCAGGCTGGTGCAACGTCATGCCAGCCTCTGCCGCTGCAGGCTCGCCCCACATCCGTGCCCCTCCCTCCCCCGGGCCTGAGTGAGCCAGAGCCCCCGAATCAGCGGCTCCTTTAACCCCATCCTGTCTGAGCGAAGAACAGACGCCCTCCAGCGACCTACACGTAGCGGCGGGACCAAATCCAAAACTGAGCCCAGGGAGCTGTGTGAACAAAGAAGAGTAAAGGGAAATCTCTCCCAGCAGCCTCAGGAGCAGCGGATTAAAGCTCCACAATCAACTTGATGTACCTGCATCTGTGGAATACCTGAATAGACAATGAATCATCCCAAATTCAGGAGGTGGACTTTGAGAGCAAGATATATATATTTTTTTCCCTTTTCTTGCTTTTGTGAGTGTGTATGTGTATGCTTCTGTGTGAGATTTTGTCTCTATAGCATTGCTTTCACCATTTGTCCTAGGCTTCTCTACATCCATTTTTTGTTTTCTTACTTAAAAATTTTCTTTTTCTTAATAATTTTTATTTTAATAACTTTATTTTATTTCATCTTACTTTATTTTATTTTATCCTCCTTCTTTCTACTTTTTCTCCCTTTTATTCTGAGCCGTGTGGATGAAAGGCTCTTGGTGCTGCAAATAGGAGTCAGTGCTGTGCCTCTGACGTGGGAGAGCCAACTTCAGGACACTGGTCTACAAGAGACCTCCCAGCTCCACGTAATATCAAATGGCAAAAATTTCCCAGAGATCTCCATCTCGACACCAACACCCAGCTTCACTCAACGACCAGCAAGCTACAGTGCTGGACACCCTATGCCAAGCAACTAGCAAGACAGGAACACAACCCCACCCATTAGCAGAGAGGCTGCCTAAAATAATAATAAGGGCACAGACACACCAAAACACACCACCAGAGGTGGACCTACCCACCAGAAAGACAAGATCCAGCCTCATCCACCAGACCATAGGCACTAGTCCCCGCCACCAGGAAGCCCACACAACCCACTGAACCAACTTTAGCCACTGGAGACAGACACCAAAAACAATGGGAAATATGGACCTACAGCCTGCAAAAAGGAGACCCCAAACACAGTAAGATAAGCAAAATGAGAAGACAGAAAAACACACAGCAGATGAAGGAGTAAGATAAAAACCCACCAGACCTAACAAATGAAGAGGAAATAGGCAGTCTACCTGAAAAAGAATTCAGAAAAAGGATAGTAAAGATGATCCAAAATCTTGGAAATAGAATAGAGAAAATGCAAGAAACATTGAAAAGAGGAATAAGCAATGATGAGCAACACAATAAATGAAATTAAAAATACACTAGAAGGGATCAATAGCAGAATAACGGCGGCAGATGAATGGATAAGTGACCTGAAAAACAAAACAGTGGAAATAACTACTGCAGTGCAGAATAAAGAAAAAAGAATGAAAAGAACTGAGGACAGTCTTAGAGACATCTGGGACAACATTAAATGCACCAACATTCGAATTATAGGGGTCACAGAAGCAGAAGAAAAAAAGAAAGGGACTGAGAAAATATTTGAAGAGATGATAGTTGAAAACTTCCCTAATATGGGAAAGAAAATAGTTAATCAAGTCCAGGAAGCACAGAGAGTCCCACACAGGATAAATCCAAGGAGAAACATGCCAAGACACATGTTAATCAAACTATCAAAAATTAAATACAAAGAAAACATATTAAAAGCAGCAAGGGAAAAACAACAAATAACACACAAGGGAATCCCCATAAGGTTAACAGCTGATCTTTCAGCAGAAACTCTGCAAACCAGAAGGGAGTGGCAGGACATATTTAAAGTGATGAAGGAGAAAAACCAACAATCAAGATTACTCTACCCAGCAAGGATCTCATTCAGATTTGATGAAGAAATTAAAACCTTTACAGACAAGGAAAAGCTGAGAGAGTTCAGCACTACCAAACCAGCTTTACAACAAATGCTAAAGGAACTTCTCTAGGCAAGAAAAAAAAGACAAGGAACAGACCTACAATAACAAACCCAAAACAGTTAAGAAAAGGGGAATAGGAACATACATATCGATAATTACCTTAATAGTAATTAGATTAAATGCTCCCACCAAAAGACACAGACTGGCTGAATGTATACAAAAACAAGACCCATATATATGCTGTCTACAAGAGACCCACTTCAGACCTAGGGACACATACAGACTGAGAGTAAGGGGATAGAAAAAGATATTCCATGCAAATGGAAATCAAAAGAAAGCTGGAGTAGCAATCCTCATATCAGAAAAAATAGAGTTTAAAATAAACACTATTACAAGAGACAAAGAAGGACACTACATAATGATCAAGGGATCAATCCAAGAAGAAGATATAACAATTTTAAATATTCATGCACCCAACAGAGGAGCAACTCAATACATAAGGCAAATACTAACCCCCATAAAAGGGGAGATCAAAAGTAACACAATCATAGTAGGGGATTTTAACACCCCACTTTCAGCAATGGACAGATCATCCAAAATGAAAATAAATAAGGAAACACAGCTTTAAATGATACATTAAGCAAGATGGACTTAATTGATATTTATAGGACATTCCATCCAAAAACAACAGAATACACATTTTTCTCAAGTGCTCATGGAACATTCTCCAAGATAGATCATATCTTGGGTCACAAATCAAGACTTGGTAAATTTAAGAAAATTGAAATCATATCAAGTATCTTTTCTGACCAAAACGCTATGAGACTAGATATCACTTACAGGAAAATATCTGTAAAAAATTCAAACACATGGAGGCTAAAGAGTACACTACTTAATAATAGTGATCACTGAAGAAATCAAAGAGGAAATCAAAAAATACTTAGAAAAAATGACAGTGGAGACATGACGACCCAAAACCTATGGGATGCAGCAAAAGCAGTTCTAAGAGGGAAGTTTATAGCAATACAATCCTACCTTAAGAAACAGAAACATCTCGAATAAACAACCTAACCTTGCACCTAAAGCAATTAGAGAAAGAAGAACAAAAAACCCCAACGTTAGCAGAAGGAAAGAAATCATAAAGATCAGATAAGAAATAAATGAAAAAGAAATGCAGGAAACGATAGCAAAGATCAATAAAACTAAAAGATGGTTCTTTGAGAAGATAAACAAAATTGAAAAACCATTAGTCAGACTCATCAAGAAAAAAAGAGAGAAGACTCAAATCAATAGAATTAGAAATGAAAAAGGAGAAGTAACAACTGACACTGCAGAAATACAAAAGATCATGAGAGATTACTACAAGCAACTATATGCAAAAAACATGGACAACCTGGAATAAATGAACAAGTTCTAGAAATGTACAACCTGCCAAGACTGAATCAGGAAGAAATAGAAAATATGAACAGGCCAATCACAAGCACTGAAATTGAAACTGTGATTAAAAATCTTCCAACAAACAAAAGCCCAGGACCAGATGGCTTCACAGGCGAATCTATCAAACCTTTAGAGAAGAGTGAACACTTACCCTTCTCAAAGTCTTCCAAAATGTAGCAAAAGGAAGAACAATCCCAAACTCATTCTACGAGGCCACCATCACCCTGATACCAAAACCAGACAAGGATGTCACAAAGAAAGAAAACTACAGGCCAATATCACTGATGAACATAAATGCAAAAATTGTCAACAAAATACCAGCAAACAGAATCCAACAGCACATTAAAAGGATCATACACTATGATCAAGTGGGGTTTAACCCAGGAATGCAAGGATACTTCAATATATGCAAATCAATCAACTTGATACACCATATTAAAAAATTGAAGGAGAAAAACCATATATTCATCTCAACAGATGCAGAGAAAGCTTTGGAGAAAATTTAACACCCATTTATGATAAAAAGCCCTGCAGAAAGTAGGCATACAGGGAACTTTCGTCAACATAATAAAGGCCATATATGACAAACACACAGCCAACATCATCTTCAACGGTCAAAAACTGAAAGCATTTCCACTAAGTTCAGGAACAAGACAAGGTTGCCCACACTCACCACTCTTATTCAAGATAGTTTTGGAAGTTTTAGCCACAGCAAATGGAGAAGAAAAGAAAATAAAAGGAATCCAAATAGGAAAAGAAGAAGTAAAGCTGTCATGTTTTCAGATGGCATGATACTATACATAGAGAATCCTAAAGATGCTACCAGAAAAATACTAGAGCTAATCAATGAACTTGGTAAAGTAGCAGGATACAAAATTAATGCACAGAAATCTCTGGCATTCCTATACACTAATGATGAAAAATCTTAAAGTGAAATTAAGAAAACACTCCCATTTACCATTGCAATGAAAAGAATAAAATACCTAGGAATAAACCTACCTAAGGAGACAAAATACCTGTATGCAGAAAATTATACAAAACTGTTGAAAGAAATTAAAGATGATACAAATAGATGGAGAGATATACCATGTTCTTGGATTGGAAGAATCAACATTGCGAAAATGACTCTACTACCCAAAACAATCTACAGATTCAATGCAAGCCCTATCAAACTACCACTGGCATTTTTCACAGAACTACAACAAAAAATTTCACAATTTGTATGCAAACACCAAAGATCCCGAATAGCCAAAGCAATCTTGAGAACGAAAAACGGAGCTGGAGGAATCAGGCTCCCTAACTTCAGACTATACTACAAAGCTACAGTAATCAAGACAGTATGGTTCTGGCACAAAAACAGAAAGAGAGATCAACGGAAGAGGATATAAAGCCCAGAGATAAACCCACGCACATATGGTCACCTTATCTTTGATAAAGGAGGCAGGAATGTACAGTGGAGAAAGGACAGTCTCTTCAATAAGTGGTGCTGGGAAAACTGGACAGGTACATGTAAAAGTATGAGATTAGATCACTTCTAACACCATACACAAAAATAAGCTCAAAATGGATTAAAGACCTAAATGTAAGGCCAGACACTATAGGCAGAACACTCTATTACATAAATCACAGCAAGATCCTTTTTGACCCACCTTCTAGAGAAATGGAAATAAAAACAAAAATAAACAAAGGGAACCTAATGAAACTTCAAAACATTTGCACAGCAAAGGAAACCATAAACAAGACCAAAAGACAACCCTCGGAATGGAAGAAAATATTTGCAAATGCATCCAACTGACAAAGGATTAATCTCCAGAATTTATAAGCAGCTCATGCAGCTCAATAACAAAAGACAACCCAATCCAACAATGGGCAGAAGACCTAAAAAGACATTTCTCCAAAGAAGATATACAGACTGCCAACAAACACATGAAAGAATGCTAACCATCATTAATCATTAGAGAAATGCAAATCAAAACTACAATGAGATATCATCTCACACCAGTCAGAATAGCCATCATCAAAAAATCTAGAAACAGTAAATGCCAGAGAGGGTGTAGAGAAAAGGGAACCCTCTTGCACTGTTGGTGGGAATGTAAATTGATACAGCCACTATGGAGAACAGTATGGAGGTTCCTTAAAAACTAAAAATAGGGCTTCCCTGGTGGTGCAGTGGTTAAGAATCTGCCTTTCAAGGCAGGGGACACGGGTTCGAGCCCTGGTCCGGGAAGATCCCACATGCCGCGGAGCAGCTGAGCTTGTGTGCCACAACTGCTGAGCCTGCACTCTAGAGCCCATGAGCCACAACTACTGAGCCCGTGTGCCACAACTGCTGAGGCCTGCGTGCCTAGAGCCCGTGCTCCACAAAAAGAGAAGCCACCGCAATGAGAAGCCCGCACACCACAACGAAGACCCAACACAACCAAAAATAAGAACAAATAAATTAATTAATTTAAAAAAATTTAAAAAATGGAGACAAAAAAAACTAAAAATAGAACTACCATATGACCCAGCAATCCCATTACTGGGCATATACCTGGAGAAAACCATAATTCAAAAAGAGTCATGTACCAAAATGTGCACTGCAGCTCTATTTACAATAGCCCGGAGATGGAAGCAACCTAAGTGTCCATTGAGAGATGAATGGATAAAGAAGATATGGCACATATATACAATGGAATATTACTCAGCCATAAAAAGAAACAAAATTGAGTTATTTGTAGTGAGGTGGGTGGACCTAGAGTCTGTCATACAGAGTGAAGTAAGTCAGAAAGAGGAAAACAAATACCGTATGCTAACACATATATATGGAATCTTAAAAAAAAAATGGTTCTGATGAACCTAGGGGCAAGACAGGAGTAAATACACAGACGTAGAGAATGGACTTGAGGACACAGGGAGGGGGAAGGGGAAGCTGGGACGAAGTGAGAGAGTGTCATGCACATATATGCACTACCAAATGTAAAATAGATAGCTAGTGGGAAGCAGCCGCATAGCACAGGGAGATCAGCTCGGTGCTTTGTGACCACCTAGAGGGTGGGATAGGGAGGAGAGAGAGGCTCAAGAGGGAAGGGATATGGGGATATATGTATACATATAGCTGATTCACTTTGTTATACAGCAGAAACTAAAGCAACATTGTAAAGCAATTATACTCCAATAAAGTTGTAAAAAATTAAAAGAGTATGTAGCTCATAGGATTAAATGGATTAATTCAAGTAAAGTTCTCAGCACAGTTCCTGGACCAATAGACATTAGCAGGAGCCAGATCTTATAGGCCATGGTGAGGGGTTCAGATTGTATGAGAGACAGTTCTAGTGGTAGTATGGAGAAATAAGTAGAAGACAGGCAAGAAGCAGGGACACTAGCTAGAGAGCTTTCGCAAATATTCGGTCAAGAGCTGGTGATAGAACACGGACCTGGTTAACGGAATCGGAGGTAGTTCAAGTTTGGAGAAACTAGAGCAGGGTTCATGGAGGGAAAATATTTAAGCTGAGCCTTGAAGGAAAATATTTCCAAGGGAACCTTGGAGAAAAGCACAGATGACATGTCTTGAGCAGTAAATAGTCAATGTGGTAATGGAAAAAGAAATGGAAGAGGAAGTTGAAAGATTGAGACCAGAAAGGTGAGTACTTTCAGAGCCTTACTTAACCTGTTTATTTGATGCATAAAAGAGCAGTGAGAGAAATTAATAGAACAGAAAGACATGGCTATGTCTTAGGAGTGACAGAGGAAGACCAATCAGATAAGAGGATCAAAGAAAAAGGGGTTATCAACCATGTAAATATTTTGGTAGGATAAAGATTAATGCCACTGATGACTTGAGGCAGATTCAAACTGTAGTGGCTGAAGACAGAATGCAAGCAACTAAGCAGGTGGGGAAAACTGCAAGTCTTCATTTCACTACAGGCTCTTTCTTGGATTTCAGCAGTTAAATGTAAAGAACTTTAGCTTGAAAAAAGTACTAGGAGTCTAGGAGGGAGTGGAAGTGGTGGAGGCTGACAAAGGGAAAATCAGAACATGACTGTAGGAGAATGCTTGAAGATTAAGATGCAGGGCAAGAGAAAAAGCAAAAAAAAAAAAAAAAAAAAAGCTGCTGGAGCTCTGTACCAGAGAATGAACATAAGGTACAGTGTGATCCAAGACAATGATGGAAACCATGCTTTGTGAAAAGAAGGCTATCAAGCTTCAAAATGTGTTTTTGCCATGGCAATTTTAGAGACTCATGTTTTTATATAAACACCACACTAAAGAAGGAATATCACAAGTGACTTCATGAATCATCAGAATGAGAATTTGCTCTTGAATGTGAACACTTTACTGAATATAAAATCTCTAGATAAAGTTTCACTTTTGTAGCAAGGTCTCTTTGATTATAAGATCACTTATAGAAATTAAATCATTTCACATTATTTTACCTTTTTATTTTCTAAAAATATGTTAGGTAACATGCAGAAAATATGTGAATTTGGGGGCTACCTAAAGTCTTAAATTTCTTTGAGTAAATAGGAAATAGACTCTGGAAGTACCTATAATGAATACCTGTTATATGGCTGTCCAGTATCTATTTTTCTTCCTTCTTGGAGTAATAGCCTGAATTTCTTTTCAGTACCTACCCCGTCCCTCCATTCTCACCGTTGTGATTTAGATGGAAAATGGGCCTCACCTGCCCCAGAGAAAGGCCCTGATTCATAGAGCCAATCTGAATGTGTCATCTCTGAATGTTTTGGAATTGGCACGATTACCTAAGTTGGTCCAATCAGTAACTCTTAGACACTTTCGCTGAATATATGATATAGATTCTCTTTGTTTCACAAAAAGGATTCATGTAATTCTTAGAGTTCCTCAAAGTCAGTTTAGGATTATGAACTGGGGGGTGGGGGGAGGGAGGGAGTTTGTCCAAAAACAGTCAACACCAGGGAAGGGACAGTTAAAAACTGAAAGAAACTAGGTTCTAAGTCACATTATGTGAGCTTCTAGTTTCACTCCTAGCAACATGTATCTCTGTAGTTTCAAAGGAAGTTAATTGGTTCACTCTATGTAAGCCATTCTCAGTTGGGTTTTTCTATTACTTGCTGTACTTGAAAGCTTCCTAGGTGACAGAATCTGTGATCTAGACCCTAAAGCCTATGTGTCACTTTTCCATCAGCTGTCAGGATGTTGATGAACTTGTCTATGGAAATAGATGTCATTTTTATGAAAAGTGAGCATTTTGAGACCCTTATGTATGTTGTATATGTTCTTTAAAATGTTTAGTTTTACAGAGAAACCTTTTTTTTATAATAAAGATATTCAACTCACCATGAAAAGCATAAGAAACTTAGAAAAATAACTAAAACCTGCTTATAGTTGAAGGCCCAACTACACAAAAGTTGGATTTGAAGGTTGTCCCTTATCTATTTTCTGACAGCAAATATTGCAGGATTGTCTGTTTATATTAATGTAAGTTTCAATATATGTTAATTATGAATAGAACAAGCCTAGGAAGTGATAAAACCAATTCACACTCAACTTGTCAAAAGAAATAGTAATAAGATTCTTCCCTTAAGTGAAGCATGTTAACCTCTTCCTCACCCAGGTTCTAAATTAATTCATAAGTAGACAAGAGGTATGTGGAACATGATGTATTATCTTTATTACTAATAATGCTCATTCTCTAATTTCAGCCTTATATCTGTGTAAAAGAGGGCTTCCTTACACTGAGGCCCATAATGATACAGACATATGCATCCAGCCACAGACAGCACTGGACACAGACTATTTTGCCACCTGCCCTTGTAATATTTATGGAGAAATGGGGCCCAATGCATGCTTTCTGTGTGCAGCTTATTCCCAAAGAGAGGGGAGAAAGTGCTACTCATGCTCACTTCTTTGTCCCAACTCAAACAAGTCATCACACCTCTACCAATCTAGGTCCAACCAGGAGACAGACCACGGTAAATTTAACCAGAAATGTTAAGCTATAATAGAGTGAAATAAATACAATTACCCCTCTGTATCCATGGGTTCTGCACCCCGGATTCAACCAACCGTAAATTGAATTGCAGTAGATTGAATCCTTGGATGCAGAATCCTCCAATGTGGAGCCCCGGGGTACTGAGGGCAGACTGTATTACTCCATTTTATATAAGAGATTTCAGCAATCACAGGGGACTGGGGGGGGGGGGGCAGGGGGAGCCTTAGAACCAATTCCTTGCTCATGCTGAGGGATGACTGCATGTTGAGAACTCTTAACAGTACCCTAGGGCAGAGGGAGAGCACCCAAAAAAGACAAGCTTGGAAGAGGATCCCCCTCTGGCATTCATACCTCTGCTGGAATAAAATTTAAAGGCAGGACAAAAAAAATTAAACACAGAATTCTGTTCGGGCCTTCTCCCTCCCTAATGTCCAGTGTGCATCTGCATTACACATTAAGCAGAGCTCCTCAAATCTTCACAATCTAAAACAGAGAGAGATGATAAATATTTTAGCTACTCAAAACTTGAAAGAGATACTTGTTATATATCTTCTCGCTGTAGACCAGAGAGAGAACGAAGGTAGAGCAGGTTTCATTTTAGATCTGACAGAGGTTCTAGAACTACTTCACCCTATTCTCGGTCAGAACGATCCCATTATGACGACTCTCATTATGATGGTCGTTACCATAGGAGTTCCCCTTATCGAGAGAGGACACGCTAGTCTCTGCCATATACAGATAACAGGTCAAGACAAAGTTCTGACTCGGATGGTTAGTATAAGAAGACATACTCAAGGCGCACCTTGTCTCCTCCTTGCTCTTACAGAGACATAAGACGCCATCCTCCTATTCTAAATCTGATGGAGACTGTAAAACTGAGTCCTCTTACTTAGAGATGGAAAAAAGAGGAAAGGATTCTTCAAAATTAGAAGGAGAATCCAAAAGGACTTCAGAAAATGAAGCAATGAAAATATGTTATTCTCCCACTAATGAACAGGGATTCCGACGCGGGTCATCATATTCCAAGCACAGTAAGAGTGCTTCCCATTATAAGTCTGCCCTTCAAAACCTGCAACCAAGTCTGATAAATTTAAAAATTCTTTATGTTGTACAGAATTGAATGAGGAAATCAAACAGTCTCATTCTTTTAGTTTACAGACTCCTTGTTCAAAAGGTAGTGAATTAAGAGTGATTAGTAAAGTTCCTGAAAGAGAGAAGATTGGGTCGCCATCTCCATCAAATCGATTAAATGATTCACCTACTTTTAAAAAGCTAGATGAATCACCTGTTTTTAAGTCTGAATTTATAGGACATGATAGCTATGACAGTATTAAGGAATTAGACTCTTTATGTAAAGTGAAGAATGATCAATTAAGAAGTTATTGTCCCACCGAATTTAATATAAACGGATCTCCTGGGGCAGAATCTGATTTGGCAACATTTTGCACTTCTAAACGTGACACTGTTTTGATGTCTTCTGATGATAGTGTGAATGGATCAGAGGTATCCCCTTTGGTCAAAACGTGCATGCTTTCATCAAATGGATTTCAAAACATTAATAGATGTAAAGAAAAAAACTTGGATGATACTTGCATGCAGCATAGTAAGTCAGAAAGCCCATTTAGAGAAACAGAACCTCCAGTGTCACCACACCAGGATCAACTCATATCTTTGCCAGTTATGACTATAGATTATTCCAAAACAATAGTTAAAGAACCAGTTGATGTGAGAGTTTCTTGACGTAAAACCAAAGATTCAGATATATACTGTACTTCAAACGACAACTGCCCTTCTTTGTGTCATTCGGAGCTGAAAATACTGAGCCTTTAGTAACGAAGATTTCTTCAAATAGCTTTATGAATGTGCATTTGAAATCAAAAACAGTTATATGTGATAATGGAAGTCTGACAGATCAGCACTCAAAATTTGCATGTGGAGAATATATGCAGAGTGTTGGTAGTACTAGTTCAGCTTCTGTTAATCATTTTGATGATTTATTTCCACCTACAGGGAGCTCATGTATTGCTTCATCTCTTCAGAGTCTTACACGAGGGACAAATGTAGACAGTTTAACTCTCTTGCAATGTGGAGAGAATACATCTCCAGTTTTGGATGCTGTGCTGAAGAGTAAAAGCTCAGAGTTTTTTAAAGCATGCAGAGAAAGAAATAATAGAAGTAGCTAGTGGTCTTCCTCATTCAGGAAGAGGATTTGCTTCCTGGGAAAACAGGCATAATAATGGACTATCTGGGAAATGTGTGCAAGAGACTCAAGAAAAAGGGAACTCCATACTGCCTGATAGAAGAGGAAGACCAGAAATCTCTTTAGATGAAGAAGGTGGAAGAGGACATGCATGTACTTCTGATGACTCAGAAGTTGTATTTTCTTCTTGAGATTTGAATTTAATCATGGAGGACAGTGATGGTGTAACATATACCTTAAAATGTGACAGTAGTGGTCATGCCTCAGAGGTTGTATCCACTGTCCATGAAGATTATTCTGGTTCTTCCAAAAGTTCAAGTGATTCGGAAGATACAGATTTTGATGATAGCAGTACCCCAAGAAACTGTCTTCAGTCTGTTGTGGTTGTGCCAAAGAATTCTACTTTCTCATGGAAGAAACAAGTCCTTGTTCTTCTCGGAGCAGTCAAAGTTACAGACACTATTCTGACCACTGGGAAGATGAGCGATTGGAGCCAAGGAGGCATTCATATGAGGAAAAATTTGAGAGTATAGCAAGTAAAGCCTGTCCTCAAACTGAGAAGTTCTTCTTTCATGAAGCAACAGAGAAGAATTCAGAAATCTCTTTTACACAGCCCAGCCAAAAACAGATAGATAATCACCTGTCTGAAATTGCTCATCCTCAGAGTGATGGGGTTGATATTACAGTCATACAGACATAAAATATGATCCTCTAGGTCATCCAAACTCTGAGGAAGCAGTGAAAGCCAAAATAACTTCTAGGCAGAAAGAAGAGCTGCCAGTTTATTCTTCTGATGATTTTGAAGATGTCTCAAGTAAGTCTCGGCAACAGACCACTTTCCCTAACAGGCCAGATAGTAGACTGGGAAAAACAGAGTCAAATTTTTCTTTTTGTGAGATCTCCCAAGTGGATGGTTTCCGTTCATCATCAGAAGAGCTCAGAAATCTAGGGTGGGACTTCTCTCAACAAGAAAAGCCTACTATCACATATCAGCAACCTGACAGTAGCTATGGAGCCTGTGGTGGACACAAGTATCAGCAAAGTGCAGAACAGTATAGTGGGACAGGTAATTACTGGCAAGGCAATGGCTACTGGGATCCAAGATCAGCAGGTAGACCACCTGGAACTGGGGTTGTGTATGACCGAATTCAAGGGCAGGTACCAGATTCCTTAACAGATGACCGTGAAGAGGAGGAAAATTGGGATCAACGTGGAGGATCTCACTCTTCAGGCCAGCCCAATATTTTTTTCTGTCCCTTCAGAAGGACAAGGGGTCAGTGCAAGCACCTGAAATAAGCAGCAATTCCATTAAGGACTCTTTAGCTGTGAATGAGGAGAAAGATCTTTTGAAAAACTTAGAAAAAAATGATATGAAAGATAGAGGGCCTCTTAAAAAAAGGAGACAGGAATTGGGGAGTGATTCTGAAAGTGATGGTGAGCTTCAGGACAGAAAGAAAGTTAGAGTGGAGGTAGAGCAGGGAGAGACAGCAGTGCCTCTAAGCTCAGCATTGGTTGGGCCTTTGTGTGTCATGAAGGACTTCAGGGACCCAGAGTGGTGGAAGGAGTGTGCCAAACAAGGGAAGATGCCTTCTTACTTTGATCTGATTGAATAAAATGTTTATTTAACAGAAAGAAAGAAGAATAAATCCCATCGGGATATTAAGCGAATGCAGTGTGAGTGTACACCTCTTTCTAAAGATGAAAGAGCTCAAGGTGAAATAGCATGTGGGAAAGATTGTCTTAATCATCTTCTCATGATTGAATGTTCTTCTCGTTGTCCAAATGGGGATTATTGTTCCAATAGACGGTTTCAAAGAAAACAGCATGCAGATGTGGAAGTCATACTCACAGAAAAGAAAGGCTGGGGCTTGAGACCTGCTAAAGACCTTCCTTCGAACACATTTGTCCTGGAATATTGTGGAGAGGTACTTGATCATAAAGAGTTTAAAGCCCGGGTAAAGGAGTATGCACGAAACAAAAACATCCACTACTATTTCATGGCCCTGAAGAATGATGAGATAATAGATGCCCCTCAAAAAGGAAATTGCTCCCGTTCATGAATCACAGCTATGAACCAAACTGTGAGACTCGAAAATGGACTGTGAACGGACAACTGAGAGTTGGGATTTTTACCACCAAACTGGTTCCTTCAGGCTCAGAGTTAACATTTGACTATCAGTTCAGGAAGGAAGCACAGAGATGTTTCTGTGGGTTGGCTAATTGCCGGGGTTACCTGGGAGGAGAGAACAGAGTCAACATCAGAGCAGCAGGAGGGAAAATGAAGAAAGAACGATCTCGGAAGAAGGATTCGGTGGATGGAGAGCTAGAAGCTCTGATGGAGAATGGTGAGGGTCTCTCTGATAAAAACCAGGTGCTCAGCTTATCCTGGCTAATGGTTAGAATTGAAACTTTGGAACAGAAACTTACCTGTCTCAAGCTCATACAGAACACACATTCACAGTCTTGCCTGAAGTCCTTTCTGGAACGTCATGGGCTGCCTTTGTTGTGGATCTGGATGGAAGAACTATGTGATGACCGGGAAAGTAACCAGAAGTTTCAGGAAGAGATTATAAAGACTTTGGAACATTTACCCATTCCTACTAAAAATATGTTGGAGGAAAGCAAAGTACTTCCTATTACTCAATGTTGGTCTCAAACCAAGACTGCTGTCCCTCAGCTTAGAGAAGGAGATGGTTATTCTACCGAGAATACATCACGTGCTCACACACGTTCTCTAAGCTGAGCATAGAAGCTGACACAGACACCCCCAAGAAGCTAATGTTTTGCAGACTTAAAATTATAAGTGAAAATGGCATGGACAGTGTGATCTCTGATGCTATCAGTGAGCTAGAAGGCAAGGATGGCAAAAAGGACCTTGACCAGTTAGAAAATGTCCCTATAGAAGAAGAGGAACAACAGCTACTCACACAACAGCTGCCTGAATCAAAGTTGATAGTGAAATTGCTGTGGAGGCCATTAAGCTACCCACATCTGAACCAGAGGCTGACACTGAAATAGAGCCTAAAGAGAGCAATGGCACAAAACTAGCCGAACCTATTGCTGAGGAAACACCATCCCAAGATGAAGAGGAGGGTGTACCTGATGTGGAGAGTGAGAAGAGCCAGGAACAGCCACATAAAACAGTAGATATAAGTGATTTGGCCACCAAGCTCCTGGACAGTTGTAAAGACCTAAAGGAGGTATATCGAATTCCAAAGAAAAGGCAAACTGAAAAGGAGAGCACAATAACGGAACAAGGAAGGGATGCTGTTGGCTTCAGAGATCAAAGTTGCCCCAAAAACTCCTAACAGGTCAAGAAAGAGAGACCCAGACAAACAAACTCAAAATAAAGAGAAAAGGAAATGAAGGGGCTCCCTCTCACCACCTTCTTCTGCCTATGAGCGGGGAACAAAAAGGCCAGGTGGCAGATATGATACACCAACTTCTAAAAAGAAAGTACGAATTCAAGATCGCAATCAACTTTCTACAGAGGAGCGTCGAAAGTTGTTTGAGCAGGAGGTAGCTCAGTGGGAGGCTCAAAAACAACAGCAGCAGATGCAGAACCTGGGAATGACGTCTCCACTGCCCTATGACTCTCTTGGCTACCATGCCCCTCATCACCACTTTGCTGGCTACCCACCAGGTTACCCCATGCAGGCCTATGTGGATCCCAGCAATCCTAATGCTGGTAAGGTGCTCCTCCCCACACCCAGCATGGATCCTGTGTGTTCTCCTTCTCCTTAAGATTATTCTCAGCCCTTGGTGTGACATTCTACAGAACCCCTTGCTGCCCCTCCACCTGTGCCAGTGGTGCCACAGGTGGCAGCCCCTGTGGAAGTTTCCAGTTCACAGTATGTGGCCCAAAGTGATGGTGTGGTACACCAAGACCCCAGTGTCACCATCCTGCCAGTGCCAGCCCCAGGCCCAGTCCAGGGACAGAATTATGGTGTTTGGGATTCAAACCAACAGTCCATGAGTGTACAGCAGCAGTACTCTCCTGCACAGTCTCAAGCAACCATATATTATCAAGGACAGGCTTGTCCAACTGTCTATGGTGTGATGTCACCCTATTCACAGACAACTCCACCAATTGTACAGAGTTATGCCCAGCCAAGTCTTCAGTACATCCAGGGACAACAGATTTTCACAGCTCACCCACGAGGAGTGGTGGTACAGCCAGCCACAGCCGTGACTACAATAGTTGCACCAGGGTAGCCTCAGCCCTTACAGCCACCTGAAATGGTTGTGACAAATAACCTCTTGGATTTACCACCCGCATCTCCTCCCAAACCAAAAACCATTGTCTTACCTCCCAACTGGAAGACAGCCCGAGACCCAGAAGGGAAGATTTACTACTACCATGTGATCACAAGGCAGACTCAGTGGGATCCTCCTCCTTGGGAAAGCCCAGGAGATGATGCCAGCCTTGAGCATGAAGCTGAGATGGACCTGGGAACCCCAACATATGATGAAAATCCCATGAAGACCTCAAAGAAGCCTAAGACAGCAGAAGCAGATGCCCCCAGTGAGCTGGCTAAGAAAAGCAAAGAAGTATTCAGAAAAGAGATATCCCAGTTCATCGTCCAGTGCCTGAACCCTTACTGGAAACCTGACTGCAAAGTGGGAAGAATTACCACAACTGAAGATTTCAAACACCTAACTTGCAAGCTACTCATGGCGTTATGAATAAGGAGCTGAAGTACTGTAAGAACCCCGAGGACATGGAGTGCAATGAGAATGTGAGACACAAAACCAAGGAGTACATTAAGAAGTACATGCAGAAGTTTGGGGCTGTTTACATACCCAAACGGGACACTGAATTAGAGTGACCTTCAGGGCCAGGGTGGGAGGATGGGCAAGCTGGTAGGAGAGACTCTGAGGAGAAGAAATCCCGTGGGCCCTCTCTCCCCACCCCACTGTCAGGGCTGTGTTACTGATGACACATCACCCTGGGGAATTCAAACCTGTAGAATGAGCTTACAAAAATGAGCTCCATCTACAACAAGCGGTCCCTGGTTGTGAGCTGTTGGTAGAAGCCATCTGATGCAAGGGTTTAGGCCCTTGAGACCTTCCCTTCTGAGACCCCGGCCAGGCCTGACCCCACTCTCAAGGCTGGGTCTCCTCTTTGGCAGTGCTGTCAGCACACAGACTCATGTGCATCCTCACCCACGACCCCTTACCCTGACGATCTGTATTATATTTTAAGGTATATGTGAATGTATTGAAAATAATTTGTCTTTCCTGGTTTTTGGCTTTTGTTTTGCTTTTAAGCCTCTGCGTGCTAGGATCACAGAAGACTCTGTAAGTAAGGTTTAAGTTCTCCTGCAAGGTTTAATGTGTTATCATGTAAATATTCCAGAGCAGGCTGCCTTGTGGTTTCGGCCAGCCTTGTGCTATGTTGATAAGATTGATTTACTGCTTAAAATCACTTTACTTGGGCTTCCCTGGTGGCGCAGTTGTTGAGAGTCCACCTGCAGATGCAGGGGACACGGGTTCATGCCCCGGTCTGAGAAGATCCCACATGCTGCAGAGCAGCTGGGCCCATGAGCCATGGCCGCTGAACCTGCGCATCCAGAGCCTGTGCTCTGCAACGGGAGAGGCCACAACAGTGCACTTTACTTTATCCAATTTTTACTGAACTTTTTATGTAAAACATAGAATCAATTAAAGAAAAAATAAAAAGGATGTCTATGCCTTCAACTTCTAACAGGTGGAAGAGTTCTCAGTGCTTTCTGAGAATCTGCTTCCCAGGTTATAATAATCAGTTTGGCTCCAACAGAATCCCTTTTTTCTTAACTTGATAGTTAATTGAATTTTGGAGAAGGTGCAGTTGCAGACAACCACTGGCTGGTGAGAAAATTTGCTGGGTTGCCTGTGCCAGAACTGGTTTATGGTCATGTGATAAAGAGGAAACAATCACCTAAGACACAGGCAAGCCAAGGCATGTAAGCAGGTTGCTGAGGAAGCTGGGATGTTTCTGCAGATGCCAAGCCAGAGTGGACATTGCCCACCTTGGAAAGGTCTCAGGAACAGCCCTGCAGGGGGCAGGAAAGTCAGGCCTGGTCATGCTTGGGAGTGTGCATGGTGAGGGCTGTGGGTTGCTACAGCATGAAGCCAGAAGCACGCGGTGTGCCTCTTAAGACCGCAGCAAGGTGATCACCAAGGCTCCCGGGCTGGGGCTACAAGGTGGTCAAAGGACTGAGCACTCTGGGTGTGTAATTGGAGAATGAATTTGGAGCTGGGAAGCAATAAGTTCATAAGCAGCTCAGTCGACACCTTTGACTTCTCAGCTTTCATATGCACCATTCTACACACATTTCAATGCCTTCCCAGCAAAGAAACTACATTTTAGCAAGAAACAGCTAACCCTCTGATAAGTGAAGTTCTTGCCCTTCCCCCAGGTAAAACACAAAGCCCCAACGGTCATTGAATCCATTTCTGCCTATATTAATTAGGCCTCAATTTCAGTCTTAGGTCCCACTAAAGACTACATTGTAAAGTTGACCTCCACCTAGTGTTATATAAAATTAAAATGGGAAGGAGAAGTTAGAATAAACACATATATATAACAGAAAATATGCAAAGCTACCAGTCCTGGTTTCTGTAGTTATTCACGAGGTCAGAGTTGACGTCTATAGCTTCCACCTTCACCCACTTATTCCCTGTTTTCCTTGCCCACAGCCAGAACCCACAGCTCCATCCAGATTCCTTACTGGTAGAATGATTCAATCCTTCCCTTCTGAATGGTCTGAATCCTCAATTATCCTGCCTTTTTCCAGTTCCTGTAGCTTTCCATTGATCTTTACTGTTGGCATGGAAGTGTTGAAGGGAACCTCAGAAAATCTCCTGGGTTCCAGAGAAAATCTCCTGGGTTCCAGAAAAAATCCTCCTTGCTTCCATTATAAAGGCAACCAATTTCCTGTGGTAACTGAGTTCATAACACCAGTAGATTAACCTTTTTCACCTGTTGGCTCAGTGGTATAAGAAGTGTAAGATGGCCAGGGGGCAGTCTGTGGTAGGCAGAATTCTAAGATGGCTCCCACAATTCCTTCCCCCTGGGGTAAACACCAGTGTAATTTCCTTTGAGCATTGTAGGGATGTGTAAATACAATTGGATATCACCTTCATAATTATACAACAATATGGCAAAAGGAATTTTGCAGATGAAATTAGGGTCCCTAATAAGCTGACTACAATTCAAAGGGAGATTATCCTGGGTGGGTCCAACTTATCTAATCAGGCAAGTCTTTTAAAAGCAAAAGTTCTATTCTCCAGGATAGATCACATGTTAGGCCACAAGACAAGTCCCAGTAAATTGAAGATTAAAATCATATGTTGGGCTGCACCCCACAGGCCTGCAAGGCTTGTAGTTTCCAGCCTCAAGCCTGAAGAAAGAGCCTAGAGACAGCAAGAGACATCAGTGACTTATTGGACAAGGGATCTTACACACCTGAAGCAAGGTCCTGGAGCAACACCTCACTGTTTGTGGCAGACAGCAAGCAGGACATGGCAGCAGTCTTTGCTACCCAGGGGAGGAGGAGGCTACCATTTATAGGGGGAATTAATGGTCAGGTTGGCTCATAAATCACCAGAGAGACCAGCAGCTGGGGCAGGAAGCAAGCACATAGGCAGTTACTAATTAAGCCCTATAATTAAGAAGATTGGATAGTCATGTGAGTGAAGCAGGTGCTGGCTGAACAGGGGATATACGGAGCAAGAGGACAGTCATCTTGAATGGCGTGGTCAAACACTCCACCCTTACATACCCTGTATGACCTCTATGATCTTGGCCCATACTTCTTCTGCTATATTCCCGAGGACAGGTAGGTAGAAGTGCAACTGCAACCAAACACCACAAATGCAATTGAGACAGTCCAACAGGTGGGCTTTGGAACCAGGAGCTTATCAAGTCAATTTTTCATGGACTCTCAGAGGTTCACAATGGCATTTTGCTGTAAAGCCGGCAATCAAACTCATTTCTCAGTGAGGCCACCATTGTCACCCAGTCCACAAACAGATTCCCTTCACTCAGAGTAGGGCAAGCTGCAAGATGTCTAACAGGCACAATATATGGAAGATCATGACCATTAAGCAAAATACAAGCAGTAATATCATTCTGAGGTAATGCCACCCCTGTCTATGCGTTTTGTCCTGGCCTGCAATACCATACCACCTGCCCATCCTCAGTCTCCACAGCCAGTGCCGAATACTGGAGAGGTGGTGTAACCAGTACACAGAGTTAGTATAATGGTGCCTTTCTACAGTAGAGGCCTGGATTAATTACCTTAGTAATCTGAGGTGGGGCTGGGTAGAAGACAGATGAAATCTGTAAATCCCTTTCTGATCCTATTCCCCAATAGGACAGCAAACCCAAACCACTGAGGACTTACCTGCTAGTCCTAAGGGCTATTTATAATATGTCCCCCTGGGGATAGATCCTGTGAAGGGCAAAAATGAGTTGCTGTCCTGACCTGTAGTTGGCAACAGTCCTTTGGTGGTCAACAGTTGAACTCAAACAGTGTTGACTAGTTACCTCTGGGTTAACATGGCGCCGGCACTGGGATAACTGCTCCTGGGATGTGTCCATGTGTTAAGAGTGAGTTTCCCACCTCAACTGTTGTTTAAGTAGTCTCTTCATAGCCCGGCAGCAGTGGGGTTGTAAGGCAGGTGGAAATGCCCCTGTATGTCCTTTGTATCAGCCCATTCCTGAACTTCATGGTCAATAAAGTAGATTCCTTAGTCACTATTGATGTCCACAGGGATCCTATATGTTGCATACAAATGAATAGTGTTTTTTTGCATGCTCAAAGAATCGGGTAGATTTTTTGTAATGTCTTCCACCTGTTGTAATGTATCGTAAACTGCATATAGCTGTTGTTCCATCACACTCTATCATTGCTCTGCCCCCTTCCATAGTTGGGACCAGAAGCCCAAGGGCACTCTTATTATGTTGCTGTTGCCACAGATCTCAACCAAACACTCCCGGGTAACAGGCTATATTAATTCACAAGTCTGTCTCTGAATTCATATCCCTAAAGCCTGTGTCTCTAATTGTTTAGGGGTGGTAGGTCAGGGGTATGCTTGTATTTTGTAGATAATCCAGGTCCTTGAGTTTTGTCTCTATTCACCAGCCACCCCGTACAGTCAGATGAATGAGGAGCACTGGGCTGCTACTTTTAAACTGGGAAAAGACTGAGGTTAACAGGATATCATCAACATAATGGAAGAAAAAGACATCTCTCGTGGTACACAGCTACCACAAGTCCCCACATGCTAGTAGACGACCTCCTCCCGATCAACTCCACAATTTTCTGTTTCCCATCCTTATGTTCTGACATCTCAGCTCCCAGGAGTTTTTTCACCCAGAGACAGCAACAGAGACATCAGAGATTTATTGGACAAGAGAAACTTACACATGAAGCAAGGTCCTGGAGCAACATCTCACTGTGAGTGGCAGACAGCAGGCAGGACATGGCAGCACTCTTCACCACTCCGGGGAGAAGGTGGCTACCATTTATAGGGTGAATTGATGCCAGATTAGCTCATCAATTACCAGGGAAACCAGCAGCTGTGGCAGGGGGCAAGGAGGTAGGCAGTTACTAATTAAGCCCTATAATTAAGAGGATTAGAGAGTCATGTGAGTAAAGCAGGGACTGGTTGATCAGGGGAGGTACAGACAGCAAGAAAACAGCCATCTTGGGGGCCTGACCATACATCATAGCAAGCATCTTTTCTGACCACAGTGCTATGAGACTAGAAATCAACTACAAGGAAAAAACTACCCAAAACACAAACACGTGGAAGCTAAACAATATGCTACTAAACAACAAATCAGCCATTGAAGACATCAAAGAGGAAATAAGAAAGTACCTGGAGACAAATGAAAATGAAAACACAATCCAAAATCTATGGAATGCAGCAAAAGCTGTTCTAAGAGAGAATTTTATAGTGATACGTCTACCTCAGAAAGCAAGAAAAATATCAAATCAACAATCTAACCTTACATCTAAAGGAACAACAAACAATACCCAAAGTTAGTTAAGGAAAGATATCAAGATCAGAGCAGAAATAAATGAAATAGTGACTAAAAAACAAATAGAAAAGATAAATGAAATTAAGAACTGGTTCTTTGAAAAGATAAACAAAATTGATAAACCTTTAGCCAGACTCATCAAGAAGAAAAGAGAAAGCCCCCCAAAATAAAATCATAAACAAAAAGGGGCAGTTACAACAAACACTACAGAAGTACAAAGGATCATAAGAGATTACAATGAACAACTATATGTCAATAAAGTGGACAAACTAGAAGAAGAGGACAAATTCCAATAAAGTACAATCTCCTGGCTGAATCAGGAAGAAGTAGAAAATATGAGCAGATGAATGACCAGGAATGAAATTGAGTCTGCAGTAAAAAATCTCCCAACAAACAAAAAATCCCAGACCAGATGGCTTCACAGGTGAATTCTACCAAACATTTAAAGAAGAGTTAACATCTATCCTTCTCAAACTAGTTCAAAAAATTGCAGAGGAAGGAACCCTTCTGAACTTATTCTATGAGGCCAGCATCACCCTGATAGCAAAACTAGACAAAGAGAGCGCAAGAAAACAAAATTACAGGCCAATATCACTGATGAACACAGATGCAAAAATCCTCAACAAAATATTAGCAAACTGAATTCAACAACACATTAAGAGGATCATACACCATGATCAAGTGGGATTTATTCCAGGGATGAAAGAGATTCAATATCTACCAACCAATCAGTGTGACACACCACATTAACAAACTGAAGAATAGAAATCATATGATCAGCTCAATAGATGAAGAAAAATCTTTTGACAAAATTCAACATCTATTCACGAAAAAAAAAGGCCACCTACTGAATGAAAGAAGATATTTACAAAGACAAATATTGTTTGGTTTCACTTATATGTGGAATCTCAAAAACAAAACAAATGAGCAAGTACAACAAAACAGAAACAGAGTCATAGATTCAGAAAACAAACAGCTGGTTGCCAACCAGATTTATCATGGCGATTATTTTGAAATGTATAGAAATATCAAATCACTATATTGTACAAAAGGAACTAACATAGTGTTGTAGGTCAATTAGGTTTCAAAAAGAAACAGACAAACTTATGGAAAAAGAGATCAGATTTGTGGTTACTAGAGGTGGGGATTGAGGGAAGGGGGAAGTGGATGAAAATAGTCAAAAGATACAAACTTCCAGTTATAGAAATAAGTACTAGGTATGTAATGTACATGATAAATGTAATTAACACTGCTGCATGTTATCTGTGAAGGCTGTTAAGAAAGTAAGTAAGTTCTCATCAGAAGGAGAAAAAAAATTTTTTTTCTATTTCTTTTAGTCTGTATCTATTTGAGATGATGGAGGTTCACTAAACTTATTGTGATAATCATTTCAAGATGTACTTAAGCCCAATCATTATGCCATGCACCTTAAACTTATACAGTGCTGTATGTCAGTTATATCTCAAGGAAACTGGAAGGGAAAAAAACAGTTTCATAATATCCCATGCTGGCTAGGGTAGGGAGAATAGAAATTCTCCAACACTATTGGCAGGAGTGAAAATTGTCATAATAATTGACGGTAAGTCAGTAATATATCAAAATTTGAAACATGCTTCCTCTTGGACCCAGGGATAATTTGCCCTACAGGCACTCTTGCAGAAATGCACCAGGACATACTGTGTGTGCAAGGAAATTTCACTGCAGCATTGTTTGAAATGGTGGGAATAGAAAACAATGTTAACAGTCAGTCAGTCACTAGGGTCTAGCTAAATAAATGATGATCTATTACTACAATGGAATGCTGTGCTGCTGTTTACGAGGATGAGGTAAACATTCATTTGTCTACATGAAAAGACATTCTTGGGACTTCCCTGGTGATCTAGTGGTTAAGACTCTGTGCTTCCACTGCAGGGGAGAACGGATTTGATCCCTGGTCGGGGAACTAAGACCCTGCATGCTGCATTAGCAGCCAAACAAAACAAAACAAAACAAAAAATCCCACCAAAACAACAACAACAACAACAAAAATTTCTTAATGTTAAATGAAAGATAAAAACAGAACAGATGGTTCAGAACAATACAAAAGCAGAAGAGTTCTCTTGCTAGTCTGGAAGCAAAACAGCCATGTTGAGATAGGAGGGGCCGCATGGCAAGGCCCTGAGAATGACCTCCATGTGCTGAGAGCCATCCCCAGCTGACAACAAGAGAACAGGGACGTTAATCATGTAGCTGCAAGGCACTGAGTTCTGTTAACAACCACATGACCTGTGCAGAGGACCCAGAGCCCCAGATGAGATTGCAGAGAGTCCCATACAGGTTACATCCAAGGAGGAACATAACAAGACAGATATTAATCAAACTATCAAAAATTAAATACAAAGAAAAAACATTAAAAGCAGCAAGGGAAAAGCAACAAATAACATACAAGGGAATCCCCATAAGGTTAGCAGCTGATCTTTCAGCAGAAACTCTGAAAGTCAGAAGCAGTGGCAGGACATATTTAAAGTGATGAAAGGGAAAAACCTACAACCAAGATTACTCTATCCAGCAAGAATCTCATTCACATTCGAATGAGAAACTAAAACCTTTACAAACAAGCAAAACATAAGTGATGAAAGGGGAAAACCTACAACCAAGGTTACTCTACCCAGGAGGGATCTCATTCAGATTTGACAAAGAATTAAAACCTTTACAGACAAGCAAAAGCTAAGCGAATTCAGAGCCACCAAACCAGGTTTACAACAAACGTTAAAGGAAATTCTCTAGGCAGGAAATAAAAGAAGGAAAGGACCTACAAAACAAACCCAAAACAATTAAGATAATGGTAATAGAAACATACATATCAATAATTACTTTAAATGTAAATGGATCAAATGCTGCAAACAAAAGATATAGACTGGCTGAATGAATAAAAAAACAAGACCCATATATATATAGTCTGCAAGAGACCCACTTCAGACCAAGGGACACACACAGACTAAAAGTGAGGGGATGGAAAAAGATATTCCATACAAATGGAAATCAAAAGAAAGCTGGACTAGCAATTCTCATATCAGAAAAAAATAGACTTTCAAGTAAAGACTATCACAAGAGACAAAGAAGGACACTATATAATGATAATGGGATCAATCCAAGAAGATATAAAAATTGTAAACATTTATGCACCCAACATAGGAGCAACTCAATACATAAGGCAAATACTAATAGCCATAAAAGAGGAAATCAACAGTAACACAATAATAGTGGGGGACATTAAAACCCACTTTCACCAATAGACAGATCAAGCAAAATGAAATAAATAAGGAAACACAAGCTTTAAATGACACATTAAACAAGATGGAGTTAACTGATATTTATAGGACATTCCATCCAAAACAACAGAATACACTTTCTTCTCAAGTGCTCGTTGAACATTTTCCAGGATAGACCAATCTTGGGGAACAAATCAAGCCTTGGTAAACTTAAGAAAATTGAAACTGTATCAAGTATCTTTTCTGACCACAATGCAAAGAGACTACATATCAATTACAGGGGGAAAAAAAAGTATAAAATACACACATATGGAGGCTAAACAATATGCTACTAAATAACAAGAGATCAATGAAGAAATTTTTAAAAACCTAGAAAAAAATGACAATGAAAACACACCAGCCCAAAACCTATGGGATACAGCAAAAGCAGTTCTAAGAGGGAACATTATACCAGTATAATCCTACCTCAAGAAACAAGAAAAATCTCAAATAAACAACCTAACCTTACACCTAAGGCAATTAAAGAAAGAAGAACAAATAAAAACAAAAGTTAGCAGAAGGAAAGAAATCATAAAATCAGAACAGAAATAAATGAAAAAGAAATGAAGGAAATGATAGCAAAGATCAGTAAACAAAGAAGCTGGTTCTTTGAGAAGATAAACAAAATTTATAAATCATTAGCCAGACTCATCATGAAAAAAAGGGAGAAGACTCAAATCAACAGAATTGGAAATGAAAAAAGAGACGTAAAAACTAACACTAAGCAACTATATGCCAATACAATGGACAAATTCTTAGAAAAGCACAATATTCCGAGACTGAACCAGGAATAAATAGAATATATAAACAGACCAATCACAGACACTGAAATTCAAATTCTGATTAAAAAGTTTTCCAACAAACAAAAAGCCCAGACCAGATGGCTTCACAGGCAAATTCTATCAAACAGTTAGAGAAGAGCTAATACCTATCCTTCTCAAACTCTTCCAAAATATAGCAGAGGGAGGAACACTCCCAAACTCATTCTACAAGGCCACCATCACCCTGATACCAATACCAGACAAAGATTTCACGAAAAAAAGAAAACTATAGGGCAATATCACTGATCAATATAGATGTGAAAATCCTCAAGAAAATACAAGTAAACAAAGTCCAGAAGCTCACTAAAAGGATCATAAACCATGATGAAGAGGAGTTTATCCCAGGAATGCAAGGATTCTTCAATATATGCTAATCAATCAATGTGTTACTACATATTAACAAATTGAAGAATAAAAAACACATGATCATCTCAATAGATGCAGAAAAAGATTTCAACAAATTCAACACAATTTACGAGAAAAAGTCTCTAGAAATTAGGCATAGAGGGAACTGAACTCAACATAATAAAGGCCATATATGACAAACCCACAGCCAACATCATCCTCAATGGTGAAAAACTGAAACCTCTTTCACTAAGATCAGGAACAAGACCAGTTTGCCCACTCTCACCACTACTATTCAACATAATTTTGGAAGTTTTAGCCACAGCAATCAGAGAAGAAAATGAAATAAAAGGAATCAAAATCAGAAAAGAAGTAAAACTGTCACTGTTTGCATATGACATGATACTATACATAGAGAATCCTAAAGATGTTACCAGAAAAATACTAGAGCTAATCAGTGAATTTGGTAAAGTAGCAGGATACAAAATTAATGCACAGAAATCTCTTGCATTCCTATACACGAAGGATGAAAACTCTGAAAATGAAATTAAGAAAACACTCTCATTTATCATTGCAACACAAAGAATAAAATACCTAGGAATAAACCTACGTAAGGAGACAAAAGACCTGTATGCAGACAACTCTAAGACACTGATGAAAGAAATTAATGATGATACAAAGAGATGGAGAGATATACTATGTTTTGGATTGGAAGAATCAACATTATGAAAATGACTATACTACCCAAAGCAATCTACAGATTCAATGCAATCCCTATCAAACTACCAATGACATTTTTCACAGAACTAGAACAAAAAATTTCACAATTGGTATGGAAACACAAAAGACCCCACATAGCAAAAACAGGCTTGAGAAAGAAAAACGGAGCAGGAGAAATTAGGCTCCCTGACATCAGACTATACTACAAAGTTACAGTAATCAAGACAGTATGGTTCTGGCACAAAATAGAAATATAGATGAATGGAACAGATTACAAGGCCGAGAAGTAAACCCACACTCATATGGTCATCTTATGTTCGATAAAAGAGGCAAGAATATACAATGGAGAAAAGACAGCCTCTTCAATATGTGGTTCTGGGAAAGCTGGACAGCTACATGTAAAAGAATGAAATTAGAACACTTCCTAACAACATACACAAAAATAAACTCAAAATGGATTAACGACCTAGATGTAATGCCAGACACTATAAAACTCTTAGAGGAAAATAAAGGCAGAACACTCTGTGACATAAATCACATTAAGATCTTTTTTGACCCACCTCCTAGAGAAATGGAAATAAAAACAAAAATAAACAAATGGGACCTAATGAAACTTAAAAGCTTTTGCACAGTCAAGGAAACCATAAACAAGACAAAAAGACAACCCTCAAAGTGGGAGAAAATATTTGCAAACAAAGAAATGGACAAAGGATTCATCTCCAAAATATACAAGCAGCTCATGCAGCTCAACATCAAAAAAAAAACAACCCAATCCAAAAATGGGCAGAAGACCTACAGAGAGATTTCTCCAAAGAAGATATACAGATTGTCAACAAACACATGAAAGGAAGCTCAATGTTACTAATTTTTAGAGAAATGCAAATCAAAACTACAATGAGATATCACCTCTTACCAATCAGAATGGCCGTCATCAAAATATCTACATAGAATAAATGCTGGAGAGTGTGTGGAGAGAAGGGAACCCTCTTGCACTCTTGTAGGGAATGTAAATTGACACAGCCACTGTGGAGAACTGTATGGAGGTTTCTTAAAAAACTACAAGTAGAACGACCATATGACCCAGCAAACCCACTACTGGGCATATACCCTGAGAAAACCGTAATTTAAAAAGAGTCATGTAGAACAATGTTCGTTGCAGCTCTATTTACAATAGCCAGGACATGGAAGCAACTTAAGTATCCATCAACAGATGAATGGATAAAGAAGATGTGGCACATATATACAATGGAATATTACTCCGCCATAAAAAGAAATGAAATTGAGTTATTTGTAGTGAGATGGATGGACTTAGTGTGTATCATACAAAGTGAAGTAAGTCAGAAAAAGAAAAACAAATACTGTATGCTAACACATATATATGGAATGTAAAAAAAAAAAGAAAAGAAAAAGGTTCCAAAGAGCCTAGGGGCAGGACCCGAATAAAGACACAGATGTAGAGAAGGAACTTGAGTACACGGGGAGGGGGAAGGGTAAGCTGGGATGAAGTGAGAGAGTGGCATTGACATATGTACACTACCAAATGTAAAATTGATAGCTACTGGGGAGCAGCTGCATAGCACAGGGAGATCAGCTCGGTGCTTTGTGACCACCAAGAGGGGTGGGATAGGGAGGGTTGGAGGGACACAAAAGAGGGAGGTGATATGGGGATATATGTATACATAAAGCTGATTCACCTTGTTATACAGCAGTAACTAGCACAACAATGTAAAGCAGTTATACTCCAGTAAAAATGTTAAAAAATGAAAACAAAAAAAAATTGCAAGAATACATAAAATTGTAAAAGCAGAACTATCAATTATCTCCCTTACACAACATTGTAAAGCAACTATATGCCAATAGAAATTAATAAAAAATTAAGAAAATAAAATAACAAAACATTGTAAAGTATACTCCAATAAATATTAATAAAAGATAAATAAAATAAAAATAATCTCCCTTAGGCATACTAAAAATATAGATACCCTATTGGTGTCATTGGAGTATAAAAAAATAAAACAGATTATGAAATGTGGTGTTAATCCTTCAATCACAAAAGGAAAGTTCTATAAGCCTTTTAGTTGTTAATATATTTTAACTTTATCTATGTAAGGGCAATAACATAGCCTTATAGTAACTTTTTCCAAACAATTTCAGAATTATGGGAAAAAATTCCCTTTTTTAAAAAGTACATGGACTTATTCAGGATATCCTGGATTATATTGTGCTAATAATCAACCACAAAAATTTCAGTAGTTTAAAACATTTATTTCTCATTCACACTGTATCCAGTAGGGATCAGCTGGGTGAGCTGCCATCACAGGTGTTCAGGGACATAAAATGACAAAGGTTCCATTATCTTATGTTGCTGCATTTTCAGAATGATGCTTCAGAATCTACCTAGGAACAGATTAAAGCATGAAAATCATGGCCACCAACCATTACAGACTTTGGCCTAGAAGTGATCTTCCTCACTTCCATCAAAATTTCATTCACCAAAGCAAGTCAGAAGACCAGACTTGATTCCAAGACTGTATGTTCCCAGGAGAACTGGGAATCGTGGTGCGCACTCATGTCTACCACAGCAACTATTTGTATTTGCTCCAATGTTTAAGAATGGGAAGGATAGTTAAGGCAAGGTATGTTTTCTGTAAATCCCCCTGTTATAAAAGATGCTACAATAATATGAGGTATGGGAACCAGATTCCAAGTTTGCTTTATTTTTTTAAGATATATGTTATATATATTATGTATAAGAAACGAGATCCTACCAAAGTACAACTAAGGTTGTAATATAAAAAAGTCTTGCAGCTCTACTATCCACCAGTCCCTCCCAACAGGAAACTTCCACAAGCCTCTTAGACAGACTCATCCATCAGACGGCAGACAGCAAAAGCAAGAAGAACTACAACCCTGCAACCTGTGGAACAAAAACCACATTCATAGAAAGATAGACAAGATGAAAAGGCAGATGGCTATGTACTAGATGAAGAAACAAGATAAAACCCAGAAAAACAACTAAAAGAAATGCAGATAGGCAATCTTCCAGAAAAAAAATTCAGAATAATGATAGTGAAGATGATACAGGACCTCAGAAAAAAAATGGAGGCAAGGATCGAGAAGATGCAAGAAATGGTTAACAAAGACAGAGAAGAATTAAAGAACAAGCAATCAGAGATGAACAACAAATAACTGACATGAAAAATACAGTAGAAGGAATCAATAGCAGAATAACTGAGGCAGAAGAACACATAAGTGACCTGGAAGGCAGAATGGTGGAATTCATGGCTGCAGAACAGAATAAAGAAAAAAGAATGAAAAGAAATGAAGACAGCCTAAGAGACCTCTGGAACAACATTAAACGCAACAGCATTCACATTATAGGGGTCCCAGAAGGAGAAGAGAGAGAGAAAGGACCCATGAAAATATTTGAAGAGATTATAGTCAAAAACTTCCCTAACATGGGAAAGGAAATAGCCACCCAAGTCCAGGAAGCACAGAGAGTCCCATATAGAATAAACCCAAGGAGAAACACGCTGACACACAGAGTAATCAAATTGGCAAAAATTAAAGACAAAGAAAAATTATTGAAAGCAACAACAGAAAAATGACAAATAACATACAAGGGAACTCCCATCAGGTTAACAGCTGATTTCTCAGCAGAAACTCTACAAGCCAGAAGGGAGTGGCATGACATATTTAAAGTGATGAAAGGGAAGAAACTACAACCAAGATTACTCTACCTGGCAAGAATCTCATTCAGATTCGAAGGAGAAAACAAAAGCTAGGAAAATTCAGTACCACTAAACCAGCTCTACAACAAATGCTAAAGGAATTTCTCTAAGTGGGAAACACAAGAGAAGAAAAGGACCTACAAAAACAAAAACCCCCAAAATTAAGAAAACGGTAATAGGAACATACATATCAATAATGACCTTAAATGTGAATGGATTAAAATCTCCAACCAAAAGACACAGGCTTACTGAATGGATACAAAAACAAGACCCATATTTATGCTGTCTACTAGAGACTCACTTCAGACCTAGGGACACATACAGACTGAAGGTGAGGGGATGGAAAAAGATATTCCATGCAAATGGAAATCAAAAGAAAGCTGGAGTAGCAATACTCATATCAGATAAAATAGACTTTAAAATAAATAATCTTATAAGAGACAAGGAAGGACACTACATAATGATCAAGGGATCAATCCAAGAAAAACATAAAACAATTATCAATATATATGCACTCAACATAGGAGCACCTCAATACAGAAGGCAACTGCTAACAGATCTAAAAGAGGAAGTTGACAGTAACACAATAATAGTGGGGGATTTTAACACCTCACTTACACCAATGGACAGATCATCGAAACAGAAAATTAATAAGGAAACACAAACTTTAAATGACACAATAAAACAAGTAGATTTAATTGATATTTATAGGACATTCCATCCAAACACAGCAGATTACAATTCCTTCTCAAGTATGCATGGAACATTCTCCAGGACAGATCACATCTTGGGTCACAAATCAAGCCTCAGTAAATTGAAGAAAATTGAAATCATACCAAGCATCTTTTCTGACTACAACGCTATGAGATTAGAAATCAATTACAGGGAAAAACTCGTAAAAAAACAAACACATGGAGGCTAAACAACACATTACTAAATAACCAAGAGGTCACTAAAGAAACCAAACAGGAAATCAAAAAATACCTAGACACAAGTGACAATGAAAACACGACGATCCAAAACCTACGGGATGCAGCAAAAGCAGTTCTAAGAGGGAAGTTTATAGCTGTACAAGCCTACCTCACGAAACAAGAAAAATCTCAAATAAACAATCTAAACTTACACCTAAAGGAACTAGAGAAAGAAGAACAAACAAAACCCAAAGTTAGCAGAAGGAAAGAAATCATAAAGATCAGAGCAGAAATGAAAGAAATGGAAACAAAGAAAACAATACCAAAGAACAATAAAACTAAAAGCTGGTTCTTTCAAAAGATAAACAAAATTGATAAACCATTAGCCAGACTCATCAAGAAAAAGAGGGAAAGGACTCAAATCAATAAAATTAGTAATGAAAAAGGAGAAGTTACAACAGACAACGTAGAAATACAAAGCATCCTATGAGACTACTACAAGCAACTCTATGCCAATAAAATGGACAACCTGGAAGAAATGGACAAATTCTTAGAAAGGTATAACCTTCCAAGACTGAACCAGGAAGAAATAGAAAATGTGAACAGACTAATCACAAGTAATGAAATTGAAACTCTGATTAAAAAGCTTACAACAAACAAAAGTCCAGGACCAGATGGCTTCACAGGTGGATTCTATCAAACATTTAGAGAAGAGCTAACACCCATCCTTCTCAAACTCTTCCAAAAAAATTGCAGAGGAAGGAACACTCCCAAACTCATTTTATGAGGCCACCATCACCCTGACACCAAAGTCAGACAAAGATAATACAAAAAAAAAAACAAAATTACAGACCAATATCACTGCATTTAGATGCAAAAATCCTCAACAAAATACTAGCAAACAGAATCCAACGACACATTAAAAGGATCATACACCACGATCAAGTGGGATTTATCCCAAGGATGCAAGGATTCTTCAATATATGCAAATCAATCAATATGATACACCATATTAACAAATTGAAGTATAAAAAACATATGATCATCTCAATAGATGCAGAAAAAGCTTTCAACCAACTTCAACATCCATTTATGATAAGAACTCTCCAGAAAGTGGCCATATAGGGGGAACCTACCTCAACATAATAAAGGGCATATATGACAAACCCACAGCAAACATCATTCTCAATGGTGAAAAACTGAAAGTATTTACTCTAAGATCAGGAACAAAACAAGGATGTCCATTCCCACCACTGTTATTCAACATAGTTTTGGAAGTACTAAGCATGGCAACAAGAGAAGAAAAATAAATAAAAGGAATCCAAATTGGAAAAGAAGAAGTAACCCTGTCACTGTTTGCAGATGACATGATACTATATAGAGAGAATCCTAAAGTTGCCAGCAGAAAACTACTAGAGCTAATCAATGAATTGGTAAAGTCGCAGGATACAAAATTAATGCACAGAAATCTCTCACATTCCTATACACTAATGATGAAAAATCTGAAAGAGAAGTTAAGAAAACACTCCTATTTACCATTGCAACAAAAAGAATAGAATACCTAGGAATAAACCTACCTGAGGATACAAAAGACCTGTATGCAGAAAACTATAAGACACTGATGAAAGAAATTAAAGATGACACAAACAGATGGAGAGGTACACCGTGTTCTTGGATTGGAAGAATCAATATTGTGAAAATGACTATACTACCCAAAGCAATCTACAGATTCAATGCAATCCCTATCAAATTACCAATATCATTTTTTACAGAACTAGAACAAAAAGTCTTAAAATTTGTATGGAGACACAAAAGACTCCCAATACCAAAGCAGTCTTGAGGGAAGAGAAAAGGAGCTGGAGGAATCAGACACCCTGACTTCAGACTCTACTACAAAGCTATCGTAATCAAGACAATATGATACTGGCACAAAAACAGAAATATAGATTAATGGAATAGCATAGAAAGCCCAGAGATAAACCCACGCACCTATGGTCAACTAATCTATGACAAAGGAGGCAAGGATATACAATGGAGAAAAGACAGTCTCTTCAATAAGTGGTGCTGGGAAAACTGGACAGCTACATGTAAAAGAATGAAATTAGAACTCTCCCTGACACCATACACAAAAATAAACTCAAAATAGATTAGAGACCTAAATGTAAGTCCAGGCACTACAAAACTCTTAGAGGAAAACATAGTAGGAACACTCTTTGACATAAATCACAGCAAGATCTTTTTTGATCCACCTCCTAGGGTAATGGAAATTAAAACAAAAATAAACAAATGGGACCTAATGCAACTTAAAAGCTTTTGCAAAGCAAAGGAAACTACAAAGAAAACGAAAAGGCAATCCTCAGAGTGGGAGAAAATATTTGCCAATGAATCAACGGACAAAGGAGTAATCTCCAAAATATATAAATAGCTCATGTAGCTCAATATTAAAAAAACACAGTACCCAATCAAAAAATGGGCAGAAGACCTAAATAGACATTTCTCCATAGAAGACATACAGATGGCCGAGAAGTACATGAAAAGCTGCACAAAATCACTAATTATTAGAGAAATGCAAATCAAAACTACAATGAGGTATCACCTCACACCAGTTAGAATGGGCATCATCAGAAAATCTACACACAACCAATCCTGGAGAAGGTGTGGAGAAAAGGGAACCCTCTTGCACTGTTGGTGGGAATGTAAATTGATACAACCACTATGAAGACCAGTATGGAGTTTTCTTAAAGAACTAAAAATAGAATTACCATATGACCCAGGAATCCCACTACTGGGCATATACCCAGAGAAAACCATAAATCAGAAAGACACATTCAGGGCTTCCCTGGTGGCGCAGTGGTTGAGAGTCCACCTGCCAATGCTGGGGACGCGGGTTTGTGTCCCGGTCCGGGAAGATCCCACATGCCGTGGAGTGGCTGGGCCCGTGAGCCATGGCCGCTGAGCCTGCGCGTCCGGAGCCTGTGCTCCGCAAGGGGAGAGGCCACAACAGTGAGAGGCCCGCGTTCTGCAAAAAAAAAAAAAAAAGACACATGCACCCCAGTGTTCATTGCAGCACTATTTACAATAGCCAGGTCATGGAAGCAAACTAAATGCCCATCAACAGACAAATGGATAAAGAAGATGTGGTACATATATATAATGGAATATTACCAGCCATAAAAAGGAATGAACTTGGGTCATTTGTAGAGACGTGGATGCATCTAAAGACTGTCATACAGAGTGAAGTAAGTCAGAAAGAGTAAAACAAGTATCGTATATTAACACATATATGTGGAACCTAGAAAATGGTACAGATGAACTGGTTTGCAGAGTAGAAATTGAGGCACAGAAGTAGAGAACAAATATAAGGACACCAAGAGGGAAAGCAGTGGGTGGTGGGGATTGTGGTGTGACGAATTGGACAATTGGGATTGACATGTATACATCGATATGTATAAAATGGATGACTAATAAGAAAAATAATTAATTAATTAAAAGTCTTTATGCTGGAGTTTCAACTCATTTTATAATATAAAGTTCTTGAGGGCATACATGTAGAAATTTCCTGATTCAAATCTAGTTTTGCTGAATAAAAGCACTTTTATGCCCTCTCCGATTTGTAGTTAGATTACAGTTGATCCTTGAACAACATGAGTTTGAACCACGTGTCCACTTATATGCACAGTTTTTTTCAATAAATACAGTACTACCTGATCCATGGTGGATTTGGAAGCTCAGATAGGAATAAGGGACTCAGCTGGCTGAATGTGGGATTTGAGCATCCACAAATTTTGTTATCCCCAGTGGGTCTTGGAAACAACCCCTCACAGATACTGAGGGAAGACTGTATATCATCTTGCTGAATAGTTTCTAGGATAGAGTATTCTTGCATAGAATATTTAAATCTATATTATTTTCCTTCCTCCCTTCTGCCATTCATACATTTATCTGTTCATATTTATTCCATAAATATGATTGATAACCAGATACTTATTAATTTTTCATATCCAAGGATCAGAAAGAAAACAGGTTCTTTAGTCCTCCAGAAACCCAGTTTAGGGAAGGAATCAGAATATAAACTACATCTATATCATATGAGGAGAAAAGAAAGGAGCCATTATTTTTTTTAATAACTTACTAGTACTAATAGCTAAAAATTGTAAACATTTAATGTCAGGCTACTCACTGTATTTTTATTAAAAAGTGGATAGCAACTTGATTACCTTGAGAAAATATGGGTAGCCACCTCTTCCAACTAAGGTCTATTTGTTCTTCTTCCTGCTTCTCTGGGTTGCTCTACAACCAAGCACTTATCTAATGTTCCCTCACTTACCGCCAGCACCACTGCTCACAGGGTTTGCCTTCGGTGCTTGTCTTCCTTTGACTTTGTAAATGTCCTCTGTTTCTCTACTTCTTCAGTACTCTACTCTAGAATCCCCTCTCTTCAGTCCCATTATGAGCTCTGAGCTCTAAAGTTTATTAAAATTTTGCTATTTGACTATTATATACATAAAAAAATGTCTCTATGCACTGACCAGACTTTATAATAATCTTGATTGTCTGGGAGGCCAAAAGTCCTTTGCCTCTTATTCACACCATGGCATAACACTTAATCCCAGCCCCATGCCCAAGTTGTATATTGTGCCTCATGTTGTCTATATCTGAGCTTGAATATATGAAATTCCTCAAAAGTGTAGTCTTCCCTCAAAATTCTCATTTTTGCTAATGCTACATCCAGGGCATAAAACTTTTGACTCACTTCTTTACCTCCAAGTCAATCACCAAATACTTTGAGATCCTTCCTATAAAATACATCCTTGACTTTTATTACTTAACTTCTATAGCTCTACAAGAGCATGTTAACAGTGTGTTAACATTGCTTCTCATCTGCCTTGCCTCTAACCAGTTAACCCACTACTACAACTCAATATTTCTAAAGGGAAGGTTTTTTTTAAAAATATGTTATATTGTTCCATATTCAACAATTGTGATGATTAGTTTTATGTGACCTGACTGGGCCACAGGCTGTCCAGATATCTGGTTAAATATACTTTCTGAGTGTGTCTGTGAGAATGTTTCTGGAAGAGATTAGCATTTGAATCAATAAACTGAATAAGGCAGATAGCTTCCCCAGTGTAGTGGGCAACATCCGATCTGTTGAGGATCTGAATAGAACAAAAAGGTGGAGGAAGGTTAAATTGGCTCCCTCTACCTGACTTTGAGCTGAGACATTGGTCTGCTCTTGACCTCGGACTAAAACTTACACCATTAGCACTTTCGGTTCTCGGGCCTTTGAACTTGGACTAGAATTTACACCACCAACTTTCCTGGGTCTCCAGCTTTCAGACAACATATTATAGGACTCCTCAGCCCCCATAATCGCATAAGCCAATTCCTTATAATAAATCTCATTATGTTTTATTTATATATGTAATATTATGGATATAGATTAGATATAGATAGGTTCTGTTTCTCTAGATAACCCTGACTAATACAACAAATGACAAAAATTTCTCATTGTCTGCAGTTAAGATCAATGCCTTTGCCCAGATTTTAAGGCATTCCATAGTCTGGCACCTCTAATGCTCCCTCCATCCTCTCCCTCCAAGCTATCCAAACTTTACAATACACAAATCCTCTGCTCCATTTGAGTTCTCAGCTTTTTATAGAAATGGAGTCCATGCTTATTTCAGTTTACAAGTCACTGCTCACGATGTTTAATGAATTGAAAAATCCTACCTAGTCTAAAATATAGCTCAAAGAGGGAGGGGATATGTGGATATATGTATAAATATAGCTGATTCACTTTGTTATACAGTAGAAACTAACACAACATTGTAAGACAATTATACTCCAATAAAGATGTTTAAAAAATATCTGAACACAAAAAAATAAATAAAATAAAATATAGCTCAAATTCTATTTCTTCCAAGAAATCTTCTCTACAGTTCAATTCATATCTGTTTCTTCTGTACCACTTGTAGACTATACTACTCACTGTGGCCCAGGCAATACGTTGGTGCTTTGCTATTTAACTCCTCATTCTCCTGTTATTTCCATGTAAACATGCCTCATCTTTCCTATTGATCTACATGTTTCAAGTGAACTTTGGGCCACACCTCCCATTTTTTTCCTAACTTTTACAATAGCTCACAAAATGCTTCACATATGAGGTACTTAATAAGTCCCTGTTGAACAGATGAGTAAAAAAATCTAAGATCTTTTTCAGCACTTGACCCATATTCTCTTAAGTCATAATAACTTCTGTTATTTTCAGTTTTAGCCCAAGATCATGCCTTTAAATCATTTTACAATCCTCTTGCATATTTTCCTAAGTATCACTTACAACACCATTCTTTAATGTTAGTTGAGCACATTAATTTAGAATAACAAATAAGGGATACAACTACAGTGTAGTTTTAGAAGTTCTTGTAGACAGTGCTAGTATCACTTATAACATATTTAGGCAGGGGAATGCATTCCAAAGCACATATTAATAAGGGAACCAGTCTTCTCTGGATATAGCCAAAAGCTGAGTAAGTTTTTCCTGTGGGATTGGCTCCAATTATTTGGATGTTTAGAGCTTCAAAAGTACCTCTCCGTTCCAATGGTGACAAGAGGAGTCTTCTCCTCACACTGGTATAGCATCAATCAGGCATTTGGTTATACAGAAAGTTGACAAGCCAGGGGACTTGGGGATGTGGACATTAAGGCCCACTTTGATCTAAAAAATAAGAATTTGTGTACTCCAGTAATTATGTTCATCTTGGTTCCAATCTGACCCAAGTTTCCTTTTATTGTCTAGTTATTACATATAGTTATTTTGTTTCTTCTATTTCTAAGCAAAGTCTTTTTCTTTTGAAGAACCTGAATTTGTTCCAGAGAATTCTATACCTGACATACATTTCCACACACTTATCCAGAGCCACATGTAATAAAGATACCATGAATTTACAAATCGCTTGAATTTATCAAACAATATTATATCACATGTATACAAACGTATGTCCATTTTATCTCAGCTGATAACAGGTGCTGGGAGAGTTCCTTCCTATGTCTGTGGTATCAAGGATCCCAATTTCTGTTTTTCTGTTTAAAGATGCTTCAGTATGCTCTGGGCAGGTAAAGTGATAGATTTCAACAAATCTCAGAGTCTGGACAAGTCTCACTTCTGCCAGATGATCTTCACCTGTCAATTGACAGGCAGCTGTCAGTGGCTGGTCCTCACTAGATTGCAATGAGAAAACTGATCTTGTGTCTCATCAGCCCAGACCACATACAGAACTCACTCTAATGGCAATGGATAATCTGTTGCTTCTTTGGCTCCATTCAGCTCCTGACATAGTGGATGGGCTGAGCTGGGCCATCATTCGATGCTGTCTTTCAGAGCCACCACTAGCCCATTTTGTACCTTTGAGCAAATTAGAATAAGTACTCTTCCTCAAAACATTTTCCTTTCATCTGTCAGAAAATTGTCATAATATCCTGATTTTGTTGGAACAAGATGGTTTCCTGCTATCTCCAGAAAATTATCATATCAAATACACAAATCTGTACTGTCTATCATGTGAATGGCACTCTGTTGTGCCCCCTTGTGCACTCCATGCCTGCACATCTGTATGTGGAATGCCCTGTTGACCCTGATCACTCAACCCATCATCCCATGCCTCATCAACCATCTCCAAAGTCCTGCTCCATCCAACTCTTTTGTCTTCAGTGAGCATCTTTGCCTTGTTCTTAATATAAATGGAAATTCTTCTAGTGTTCATCAAGCCTGAGGCTGGCTTTTCATTTGAACTACGTGTATTTCATCATGAATTTGGAATATCCGTCTAGGCCTATTTGTTAACAAGTCATTTTAAAAACTCAGAAATAGGATTTTTTAAGTCAGTAAAAGAATACAAATCTGTATAACTACTTTTGGGGGCAACTTGGTGATATATATACCAAAAATTTAAGTATATATTCTTTAACCCAGCAATTCTAGTTCTAGATATTTAACCTACAGATATGCAGGTGTACAAAGATGTACACATAAGGATATTCAATACAGGAAGGTACACGTAATAGAAGATTGATTAAATAAATTGTGGTACATACCTATGACAAAATATTAAGCAGGCCTTAAGAAGAATGAATTATAGCAAGATGTGTAAATAAGAATAGATTTTTGTTTCATTCACACATTCATTTATTCATCCATTTATTATTTCAATATGTTTTATTCACACATTCATTTATTCATCCATTTATTATTTCAACAAATATTTATTGAGTACCTACTAAATGATAGGCACTGTTCTCAGTATGGCCATTCCACAGTGAATGAGATAAACATGACCCCTTCCCCATGGACCTTATATAGTAGGAAAAAACAGAAAATAAATTAATAAATAGTATAATATTATATAGTGATAAGTGCTAAAAGGAAAAATAATGCAGAACAAGAGAATAGGGTGATGGAGGCAGTACTGGTTTGAATAGGGTCAGCAAGTTGTTTTCTATGAAATTTACACTGATTTAAACATCTACCTGTAAGTATCCCCATGACAGTGTAAACTCACTGACATGAAGGATTACAATTTTTGAAGTAATTGATTACTTGTGCTGCCTTTTGTTGACTTAATTTGCATCTTTAAATTTAAAACAAAAAAAAAAGCTAAATTTTGATATTCCTTGCTCCCTTTTACATATTTTTCATGTCTTAAACCATAATGAGACCATATTTATGTTATATACTGGCTCACAAGATCCAATTATAAAATTTTCAGGAGTTTTGAGAGCCAGTTGTTAAACCATTGGTATCATGAAATTGACCATGGTGGAAGTATTTACACCATGTAAACTGACAAATGCTACAAATCAGGACTTTTTTAAAATAGAGACAGCTTACCAGCACACCATTGGTTTAAGCAATCTCTTAAGTTACAAAATAAGTAAGACAGAATTATTCTCTCAGAATTATTTGAGGCATTTAAACTTTCACAAAGAGTTCAATTCTTCCCTCTAATTGCTCTGAAAGGGATTCAGCCCATAATTAGCCATGATGATAGTGGTACTTTCCACAGAGTAGCAAAGAGGTTAAAAGATCTTGATGCAGTACATAGTTCCCTTTTGAGGAATTCATTCCCTCTCTCTCTCTGTCTCTGTCTGTCTCTCTCTCCCCCCCATCATTGCCATTTATGTATATGTTGCCTCTTTTGATTTTGTCTCTCAGTGTCTTTTAGAACCAGAATGGGACTCAATGCCCAAAAAAAAAAAAAATGTATAATGGGCAAGACACTGAGTCTGCCCCTAATCTAAGCCAAAGGATCACTCAAGCCCCCAACCAGGTCACCAGAATGGGAGAGCAATCAGATATTGAATCCCACTGCCCAGATTATACTTATCATGTAATGTGTCTTCCAAAATTCATATGTTGAAATCCTAAACCCCAGTGTATGAACCCCTCATGAATGGGATGAGTGCCATTATAAAAGAGACACCAGAGAACTTTCTAGTCCTCTTTTTGCTATGTGAGGACACAGAGTGAAGACGGTCATCTAAGAACCAGGAAGTGGGCTCTCAGCAGACACTGAATCTTCCAGTGCCTCGATATTCGTCTTACCAGCCTCCAGAACTGTGAGAAAGAGATGTTTGTTGTTTGAGCCACCCAGTCTGTGGTATTCTATTATAGCGGGCCAAATGGACTAAGACAACCTTTCTGGTATTTTCAGCACAGTAACTGGCCAAAGATTCAGAGGTTTGGGAACTTGGATGTCATGAATGGAATTGTGTTCTCCAAAAAGATATGTTTAAGTCCTAACCCCTAGTACCTGTGAATATGACTTTATTATTACTATCATAAGGTCTTTGCAGATGTCATCAGGTTCAGATGAGGTCATACTGGATTAAGGTAGGACTGAAATCCAATGACTGATTTATTTATAAGAGAAGGGAGAGGGATATTTGAATAGAGAGACCCAGAGGAGACACAGGGAAGGTCACAGAACAATACAGACAGAGAATAGAGTGAGGCAGCTATAAGACAAGGATTGTCAGTAACCACCACAAACTAGGATGAGGCAAGAAAGGATTCTTTCGTAGAGCCTTCAGAAGGAGGCTAGCCTGTGAACACCTTGATTTTGAGCTTCGGGCATCCAAAACTATGAAAGAATAAATTTATGGTGTTTTAAGACACCTAATTTGTCATACTTTGTTATGGTAGCCTAGGAAACTAATACACTGACCATCTCTCTATGTCTTTTCTTCCTGATGAAGCTAGTAAATTCATAGCCATTCTCTTGCTTGCACTTCATAAAACAAAGCATTGTCTTCTAGGGGAGTGTTTCTGTGATATTATATTTTTATGAATAAATTTATTTGGAAAACTTCATTATTATAAGTAACTAATAATGTAGATACACATACATTTGTCAGAGGAACTGCTTAATCATTTCTTATTAAATGTCATTTTTAAATCAGTAAGAACTGAGATAGAACCAAGAAATACAAAAATAGTATTAACTTCTTGAAAAACAAACTGCAATCAAGGTTTAGTAATAATCTACTGAAATAGTGGAAACATACTGAAAAGTATTTCTGTAAAATGCAGAGGAACATAAAATAAGCAATAAACAGCATGAGTTTATAACAACCAACCCATGCCAAAGGAACTTGATTGATTTCCTTTCAATTTCATTATAAAATTAGAGCACAACGGGAATCCTGTAGTAGACACTGTGTATTTGAGCATGAGAAAAATGCTTAATTGGATCTCAAGAAATTCTACTTTAAAACTGAAGTAAAATTGACCTGCACACAGCCATATTCACATAAGTGGAAAATGAATGAGGAATATGAACAAGGAATAACGATAAACAGCAACAGACTGAGTGTGTGAAAGAGGTATCCAGTGGTGAGTCAAAAATGGATTGCAGGGCTTCCCTGGTGGCGCAGTGGTTGAGAGTCCGCCTGCCGATGCAGGGGACACGGGTTCGTGCCCCGGTTCGGGAAGATCCCACATGCCGCGGAGCGGCTGGGCCCGTGAGCCATGGCCGCTGAGCCTGCGCGTCCGGAGCCTGTGCTCCACAACGGGAGAGACCACAACAGTGAGAGGCCCGCGTACCGCAAAAAAAAAAAATGGATTGCATTCCATGTGGTCATTAAAATAGTAGAGGATACCGATTAGTGGAGTCCTTGAACCCTGTGGAGACTAGCAATCCAGTGGGGCCACCAGAGCACAAAAATGTAAGCAAAATGTAAAATGAATTTTGCTATGAAAGGAATGAAAGATGGAGTGCTGAGAAGTAGGGATGATGGTAGGAGGGGTTAGAATATCTAGAGACTAACTACACAATTATGAGTAAAACATAACACAATGGTGATAAAACCTAACAAAAGACGTCATATTGATTTAGAGATTGGAGTTTGCTCTATTGTAGAAAAGCTCATTTGAGTCCAAGACTTTGTAAATAAATGAAGTCAATTAAAAATAAGGAAGTTCTTCCCCCCCACCCCCACTGATTTGTGTCATGAAATTTAAAATCACTAAGAACATTTATCATCTCCCCGGTAGAGATTCTTCAGCAGATTATAGAAGTAATTCTTACTTACATATGTCTTAAAGTAATAGATCTCCCTCCTGGCATATGAGGGTACTGTTTACAATAAGTGAGATTGTGTGGAATGAATGAAATGCAAGTAAATATTTATTCATTCCAAAAACATTTACTGAGCACTGGGATAAATCTCATATTTCCAGTTATGAGTATGTGATAGACACTTATCCTAGATGCATGTCATTTATTAGAGAATAAAAGTGAGGTCTGCTCTCATACAGCTTACCTTCTTATGGAAATAAACAGAAAATAAACACAATGCAGAAAAAAAAAAAAGGAGAGTACAATGGAGTATGATGGAGCAGGGAATGTGCTATTTTGGATAGAGGGGTCAGAGTGGCAACTCTGACATGGAACTCTTGAAGGAAAACCAAATTGAGGTAGCAAACCATACAAATAAATATATAGTGAAAATTTTCCAGGTAGATGAAGTAATTATTGCAATGGCCATGAGGCAGGAGAATATTCATTGTGTTCAGGAAGTGGCAAGGAGGTCAGCAGGACAGGAGCAGATAAGCTAGCAGGACTGTGGTTGATGATACGGCAAAGAAGTAGCCAGAGACTAGATCTTATACGGTCTTATGGCTGCAGCAGTCATGGAAAGACACTGCTTAGATCTCCTGCTGCCTGGAGCATGGCTGCCTGGCAGATCCAGCTGCTGTCCCTCTGGATTCACCTCTACATTTGTGCCAAGACCATTCTTCCCCTAGGCTGGCCCCAGTCAGTGTCTGAGCACAGCAGGGGTACCAGTACAGGCCCATTCCTGCCCAGTGCAGGCCTCCTCTGAAAGTAGTCTTTGGCTTGAAGACTTATAAACCTGTCACTACACTGTCTAAAGCTGTCTTCCATCTGTGGCCACCATCACCACTGCCATCCTCCTAGCCTCCAGGGAGAAGACACTACTCACCTCTAGTCAACTTCTTCCCAAGTATGGGATGGGTCCTTCCCGTGAAATCATCAAAACCCCTCATAAAATAAATTGGACAGTAGTATCATATGTGCAGTTAACTTTCATGAATTATGAATCACATGCTATCACCCAGCAACAAGAAAAGAGGGAGAGAGTGGGTAGAGGGAGAGAGAGAGATAATTGAAATAATGAAGTGTGAGGCATTCTGCCCACAGTTTTTTTCAGTGCAACTATTCACCAAAGGTTGATCTCAGGCCCTTATGCCACCTATTGTGAGAAGATTTTGCAGCTCAAAGTATAATTTAAAGACAGACATTTTTGGTATATGTTATGCAAGCAGATCATGGATACACATCAATAGTGCCACGTAATACAAGCATAATATAGGGTTTATTGGGGACAAAACTTAGAAAGAGAAAAGCAAAAGAACATATGTATTGCACTGACATTATTCACAGCATAGGCCAGGCATAGGTGGTCATAACACACTATGGCCAAGATTCCAGGAGAGAGGGGCCTGCACAGGCCAGTGGACTACACATGTGACAGTGAGCAGGCCAAGAGAGCATGGGCCCTGCCACACATCTCAGTACATAATTATGGGTTAAGCCTAAGAGGGGCTAGGGAACACCTAGTTTCTCTGAGTACCAAAAAATATTTTGATAGATCTTCAGGCCCAAGAACAATGCTGTTGGTTTCACATACTTAAGGGCAAAGTCTATACATGAAGGCCCTAGGAAGATCCTTAACCGGCAGTAATACTGACTACCTGGGTCAGTCCAGCTGAGCCAGCTGTCTGCTAAACCACCAGAAGGAGGGAGAAACTGTCAGAGTCATTTAAATTTGTCTCTCATCAATACACATGACCCCTAAATATAAGTCAAGTACTTTACCTGATAAAGAATCAAATAATTTCTGTTCTACTCATTTCTTTGTCTTTCCTGAATTGAAATAACTCTCTTAGCTACTTTAATACTATGTATATAAATACTATAATTTCCATAAGTCTTGATATATATAGCAGAAAATTGAAACTCAGAGATAAATTGGGTTTTCCTAACTTACTGCACTAATAAGTGGTAATATTTTTAACAGCCACCATTGTAGTCCCTAGTCTATGACAAGTTTTGTCATAAAAAATAATTCATTTAATTATAGGAGTTATTTTTCTCATTTCTCCAATAAGAATTGAGAATAAAGTTATTAAATGGTATGTTCAAGATCTAAAAGACGGAGGCAGGATTTGAATCCAGGAATGTTTGAACACCAAAATCAAGCTCTTTTTTATAAAACCCAAGACAGACACCCCAGCCCTTCTAATCCCAAGGCCCTCCTCCCTTGTCGCCACCAAGAACCTCAATATTCCACCTGAGATGAAACATGTTTTAGAACTAGGAGGCATTTTTTTTTTTTTTTTTTTTTTTTTTTTTTTTGCGATACGCGGGCCTCTCACTGTTGTGGCTTCTCGCGTTGCGGGGCACAGGCTCCGGACGCGCAGGCTCAGTGGCCATGTCTCACGGGCCCAGCCGCTCCGCAGTATGTGGGATCTTCCCGGACCGGGGCACAAACCCCTATCCCCTGCATCGGCAGGCGGACTTTCAACCACTGAGCCACCAGGGAAGCCCCTAGGAGGCATTCTTAAGCAAAGCCATTTGTGATTAACTCTCCCAAAGAAGAATTTCTGCTGATATTTTTGGTATTATAACTTTTTCAAATTTATTTATTTAATACTTGTGTAGTGTGTGCTAAGTGTAAATGTTTTACAGAGATAAGCTCATTTAATTCAGTTCCCATAATGAGCCTATGAGGTAGAAATCTTTATCTCCATTTTACATAATCTTGCCTAAGATTGCATAGCTCCAAAGCTGTGAGCGAAGGTTTCACCCCAGCAAGCTCCATGTCAATGCTCTTTACCACAAGGCTGTGCAGCCTCTCACAGGAAGCCCAGCAACAATTTTCATCTGGACTTCCCTCGGTGGAAATATGAGATTTATCCCAGTGGGAGAGAAAAGAACAGGCAGTCCCTAGCTAGCCATTTTCTCACGGAAGAATTTCCCCTTTTCCTCAGCAAGGCCAGACCTGGGCCCCATCTCTGTGTTCCTTAACTGCCCTCCTCTCCCCCAGACAGTGTAACAGAGAGCTTAAATCGCAGTCTCTGGAGCCACACAAAGCTGAGTTTGCATCTCCACTCTTCCACTTACCAGATGATTAAACTGAGGGACATATATAGACTGCTTGGGCCTCAGTTTCTTCATCTGCAAAATGGGGCAACAATAGTAATTTTAATAGTTATAGTAATAGAAATAGTAAACTTTACAAAAAATGCCCTAGGTTTTTATGAAGTTTAAATTAAATAAGATAGAAATGCATTTAACATGCTAGTAAATAAATGATCAATAAATATTAACATTTTTTTATTGCTATCACATATTTCATAATTACATCTTTACTGTCTATATCCCCCCAATATACAAGAAACTTCTTATAGCCTCAGTGTTTGACACAGAGTAAACATTCAGAAAATGTTCATTAAATGATATCCTCATTCCTCTTTCTGAGAACTTCCTTCTTTTAGAAGTTCATGTCTCCCTCTGGGCTCACAATGCCACTCTTAATTATCCCAGTGGAAACATCAACACAAAGATGTCCCCAGTATGCATTGTGCCATGACCGATCACATACCATGCTGTGTCTGCACTTTTGTGAACTCCAGACTTGCTTTCTCCACAATTTCTCTCTAACTGCTGATGTTTCCTGCACAATGTGCCTGTTGAGTACAGTCTGAAAATGGAGAGTGAATACAGATAATTTGGTATATTATTTTGTGGAATATAAAAGATAATTCCTGCACTCCATTCCAGATGTCTACACAAAGTGAAGTTCTTTCTTTTTTTTTCATGATCTGCTTGTCAATAAATGTAATTTTAGGGAGAAAATGCTATTTTTCACTGCATATATATTTAAATGTTTTCAAAGTTGTTTTTCAAAGAGAAGTGATATTGCCCCCAGGGAAAATCATGTGAGCTACTAGGTCTAGAGCTTTTTATAAAAAGTTGAGGTCTAGAGCTTTTTATAAAAAGTTGAGAACAGTTAAAGTCACCATCATAATGTAGTATCTTAGGCTAGTTTTAAACCAAGTGGGACAAGAAGATCTAAAAAAGAGTTCTTTTAGCCACTCACCGTTTCATTTCTCTCGATTGACTCAATGTCTTTTGCCATGGTTCAGTTACTCACCTCTCCTTGGCCTCTGATGACCTCTAAAGAATGAAAAACGCAATCCTCTTAAACTCTACTCATGTGCTGATTGACCTGCTCTCATTCTGGATCTCAAACAAGCATTGAAGGACAAGGTGTTTGCTAGAGCACAGATAATTAACCTACCAGTGACTTCACCTGGAGAAAGCAGTAAAGCTTCCAGTCTACATTCCAATTTGCTCACTAGACTTATTGTTTCTATGTGTATCCTTAGCTTTATGGTGAAAAATAATTTTTAAGAAACATTTATACACTGATGTGTATAAAATTAATGACTAATAAGAACCTGCAGTATAAAAAACAAACAAACAAAAAACAACTAATACTAAACTTTCTTTGGATTATTTGTATGGAAATGTTAATATAAATGTTTCAGACATTACATGAAATTCCTAAAAATCTTATATGTTCTGGTAAATGTTATAAGTCATAATTCTAGTTATTACTTTAAAATGTATATCTCAGAAATAACTAAATTTCCTTGTCAATTGCATTATTATGAACTTTCATCAAATCTTTAACCGTGGTCGTTTTTAAGTCTTTTTTCATTTACAGACAGTTCTGGGTGTACTCTGATGCTTTCACAAAAATGTTCCTATAAAAGATTTCATCTTCAAGGAATTCATGGAAAAGACTGACAAGTACAGGTTTCTGGTAACTGACTATACTACTGAACTGAATGAATAAGCATTTTCAGAACTCTAATGGAAAACTGATGAATTCATAAAACTGCTAACAAAAGATCAAGATGAAAAAAGAAATTAATTATATGGGACTGAGTGAACTGATGAGGATGATTATAATTTTTGTGACTTTCTGTTTGAATAAAAAAAAATCCCACAAGGACTCAGAGGCAAAAAATATACAAATCAATTTTCATTGCAAAGTAAAGGAGCTGTTACAGTGGAGGACTACAGGACTGAATGTCAATATTATGACATAGTATGAGTGTGTTTCGTGTTTGGTAATTGCAATCATTGTTGTTTTTGTTGTGGTCATCCATTTACAACGTTTGGTGTCAGTTTATTTATCTCTTGTAAAAATAAAATACACTGTGTGTGTGTGTGTGAGTTGTGAAAAAAAAGAAAAGAAAAAGAAAATCATCTGTCAAGTTCAAAAAAAAAAACCTATTCCTGCTAATCATCATAGTATTCCTTTTTAGCAATTTTAATAGGTAGTATTTGTAAGGTCTCCTTTAAAATTGCATTGTTTCTGTCATGCTGTCCTTATTTACAAAGTTAGTATAAACCTTAGGCTTGATATAACCTGATTTAATTATTTCAAACTTTTGTACCTCTTGTATGGCAAAAGGATACTTAATTACTGGGTTGTTTGTCATACTTTTGGTAGGTAATTTGGCTGTAACTCTCTCATCTCTACTGGGACTGGTTCCAAAGGAAGTTTTGATGCTTATAAGACACTAAAATTCAAAGACAGAAATAACTTGTGGCAATAATAAACCAGTATATATATATTATATATATATACTTTAGAAAATTAAATTCCAGAAAGACTGTAAAAGGCACTAAACATTTAGCACATGAATGTAAAGAAGAACACAAGAGGCACAAAGAAATTTGGCAAAACAAATCCAAACATGTTCAGAAGGGGAAATCTCTGTTTCCTCCTTACATATTCAACTTATTTAGATATACAGTTATATCCACTATATAGACAGTAAAGAAAAATTCCATTTCTGCTGCTGCTAGTAATTAAAGATGAAGCTAAAATCCTAAGTCACTCCAGGAAAATTTACCTATATCTTAAGATTTTCATTATGACTCTAGATCTAAAAGTCAGTACTAGATTACGTCAACTCAGGCAACATACCATCCAAAGCTGCTCCAGCCAAGAAGGCCAAGGTTTCCAAAAGAGTAGGAGTCAAAACATTGAACTGAAGTGGCAGCAATCTGTTTAAGCAGTTAGAAACCTGCTGAAAAGTGGTTAGTTTAAAAGATTCCTTGACTTTACTGACTTGAAATCACCTGAGGACACCTATTTGTACTGCTTCCTCTTCTTCAGACCACACTGTGGCACCTACATGGTTCTTTATTTCGTCTCATATCAGAACCAGACCTCATACCTTCCTCTCTAAACTCATCTGGGTCTTTCTTTCCAGCCCTTCAGTGTCAGCTATTGTGGCCTTCTTTCAATTCCTTGAACACATCAAGTGCTTTCCTTCAGTACAGGTTGTATACATGCTCTTTCCTCTTCTTAGAACACCCCCCCTATCTATCCCCAAACACACAACTGCACCCCGCAACCAGAGTCCACCTAATCATAGAATTTTTTACAATCATTCTTTAGTTTTCAGCTTAAATATCACCCTTTTAGACTCTCCCTAAATAAAGTAGGTCCACTGGATTCTTCATCACAGTATTTGATTTGTTTCCTTTAGAGCATTTATTATCATTTATAATTACATATGCATTTGCTTTCTTCTGTTCACTATTTTATTGTCTGCCCCTCCCCCCAACTTAAAGACTGTGTTTTTCATTATATCTCCAAAGCTGAGTACAGCACATGGCATATAATGCGCACTAAATGAATGCTGAAAGTACAACTAAATGAACAAATGTGAAATAGGATCTAAAAAATAAAAACAAAAAGAATGCTATAAGAATGTCTGTTAGTAACCATCTCCTAAGCACTTCAGTATCTTACATTCAATGTTGTCCTATACCAGGGTGCCTCAGTCTTCTCAGCTCATTAGAATCACATGGTAAAGTACCAGGTGCATCTCAAAGCAATTAAATCTCTGGGAGATGCAGCTCATGTTTTGGTAGTTTTTAAAGTTCTCCAGGTAATTCTAATGTGCAACTAAGACTAGCCTATTCCCATGGTTCTCAAATGTGAACTGCATAGGAATCCTTAAAAGCTTATTAAAACATAGATTTTTGTTTCTCCCAAGGCTTCTTGTGAGTCTGCATTTCTAATGAGTTCCCAGGTGATGCTGATGCTGCTAGACTGGGAACCATACTTATACTTTCATGTAGATTGCATTGGACTTAAGTTTGAGAGCAGAGGGAATGCTAGAAGGGATATTTTATAGAGGGAAACAAAAAGACTTGAAATGAAAACAACAGGATGCTTTAGGCATAGTTTCCAAGTTAATCACTTCCATGTTGCTCACAATTGAATAGAGATGCCAGAAATCACAGAATGCCATTCAGCTGAGAGATGGAGACAACGGGAGAGCCAATACATTGGCAACACATTCTGTACTAATTGTATATAAAGAGTCATGAGAAGAAAAAACCCAAGGCATGCTAATGAAGAGAGATTATGCCATGTGTCTCCAAATAGCCTATAACTTCTCCACCAATGCAATAAAAAAATTCTATTCCGGTAATAATGCTATCTTTGAATAGACTGATTTCTACATATGATTTTAAGAAATATCTTTATATCTGCATGCAGCATGCAGCCTGTTGGTGTTTAGTAAGTTAACATGCACTTGGATTAGCAATGAACTGTGCCATTGCTTTACCACTTTTCCTTAACACTTAATATTTATGCTTCTTCCTGAGTGTTCCAGCACTCTGAGGGTCAGTTTTCTGGGTAAAGGCAGGGGATCAATGCATCTTTAAATGCAGCTAGGCTGCTCTGCACACTTAAGAGCCTCAGTACATCATTTTGTAATCACGTATCTCAGAATAATATATACAATCAATTAAAGAGCATTATCAAGGGATGATTTGACAACTGTTGCCATGCCAACCAGTGAAGTAGACAGTGCCTCCATGTTTAAAGGCTGCACCTGGTGATGGATGTAGCAGATTTTGAGGACTCAGACAGAATCACAGATGTCCAAAAGGTATGGAGAGAACATGATTTAAAGCTTTGATGTTGTGCCATTTTTACTGGCAAAAGGGTGTTGATGGCATGTTGTTCACTTTCTCATTAAAATTCTGTCATTTTTCACAGTGTTCTGCATCCAGAGCTGAAAACTGAAGTGAGAATGCACTTTACAGACTGATAAAATATGATAGCAAAATGGATGATGTTCATTTGCAGGCTGAATTAATTTTTTAAAAAAGGTTGTGTCAGTGCATTTATGCAAAGCGCATTAATCAGACACTGCTTTATCAGCCTTAATGCATATATTTTAAACACTTATACATTAATAATTAAAGTTTGGGATGGTAAATGGCTTCCAGTACATTGAGCTAAAAAGTATTTGAAATGGGTCACTATAGGACATAACAGAAGCAGAAAATACACTTTCCAGTGTCCATATGCTGCCTGATTTCTTGATGCCAATGACCATGATAAAATCAATAAACCTTAAAAACTTTGCAAAACAGACTGGTCTTTTACCTCACTGAGTTATGCCAGAAACCAAGGAGGTTTCCAAGGGCATTCCCAATTATAGACTCTATATTAGTAAGCAAGAGAGATGAGATTAGATCTATGGGATCAGCAAGCCAGTTCTCTCTCCAGCATGCAGTAATTCTTTGTTCTATTAAATCATGCCTTTTATAAACCAATTGATTATATGCTAATATGTGTGATAGATGCAATGCCCACAATATTTTTTTAATAGTGTGACAGTTATAAACTTAGACTCTAGAGACAGACTGTTTGAATCTCAACTCTCCTTCTTGCTAGCTATTAGGCAAATTATTTGATCTCTTTTTCCTCATTGTCTTCATCTGTAAAATGAGAATAGTGTCCACATCTTGCAATTGTTGTGAGAATTAAATGAGTTATAGTATATAAAGCACTTAGAATGGTGCTTGAGGTGTTTATCCTCAAGGCTGTTATTATTACCAATAACATTATTGTAACTATTTTATCTTTTAAGGCTCTTAGCCTTTCTATAAACAGTTGTTGCAGCAATTACTCATTTTTGCTTTCCATTCAGAACATGAGTTGATGTAATATGCTGAGTAAATAACAAAGTCCAACCAATGATTTACTAATTTGAGCTATCACAGGAAAAGTAACATTGAGATGAAAAATCTTAATACAAATAAAGTGAAATAAAAGGTGGAAGATAAAGGCACAAGAGGCAGAAAAACGTGATGGTATCATCTAATGTTCTATAGAAAAATTTGGTTTCCTTCCACCATCAGCTACTTTCTGAGGTATAACAAATACCAAGCTAGGATAATAGGAGGAAGTTTTTGCAGAACAAAAAAAGAAGCAGAGATTATTTAAAGCAAAATAACCCCCAAAGTTGTGTTCAGAGGACAGTTTGGCAATAAAAAGATGATCTTTTAGAGGTTTCAATTTGAGACTAGATCCTGAAAGCCTGCTGTCATTTATCCTCTATTCTCAGAGTAGTTTCCTGAGGGAAACCAGATGAAACCAAAGGATTGATGCGATGGCTTGAGGTTCAGAGAAAAAAGAAATGGAACCCTACTAGTCTGGGCAATAGGAGAGGGCGAATTGTGACAACACCACACACAGTAGATACTCCCACATGCCAATCAAAGGAGGACTTATACAAACTTACAGGTGATTTAGGGGAAATGCAAAATGTTTTAAATTCATTCTCTGGTTTCTTGGTATATACTTGATCTTCTATAGTAAGATTTTTTTTCTATGACGGACTATGTCTTCCCATCCTCCCAACATTAAATGGACAAAAAGGGGTCAATTTATACAGCTAAGAAATATTAGAAACTAAATTATTACCAATGATTACCTTGGCTGATGTGCGACACAATAATAATGAATTTCAGAGTAAACACTAGGTGCTCAGCAAACTTTAATTTCAGTAGCCTCAGCTCTTAAAATCAAAAGCTGGTGTCCAAATGCAAAAAATAATATAAGTACATACTGTTGTTAGTTGTAAAGACCCAGTTCATAAGTTCCTTAGAAAGGCATTGGAACTGTCTTTCAAAGTATGTTAATACTATGGCTGATTTTGAATGTCACTAAATAACTCTCTAAAGTTGGACACAGACAATCACTTGTAGGTAGATGTGCCCATCTGCAAGTGGACAGGTTTCCATATGTGGCCAGTTATGTACAACTAGTTAAGACACAAAGCACTATAAATATGTGTGAACATGCAAGTAAATACCATTGGTTTGTGTAAGTGATTATGCCAGCTGAAGAATTTACTTGCAGAATTAGTTCTTGGCTCTTCCTCTTGGTGTTCACCTTTCCTAAACTATGATTAGAAAAATATGAGAATCTCTGTATACACACACACAGAAACATACACAGACACACACATGCTATGTAAAAAAGTGCTACGTATGTGATAAACATACAGTAGTCTCTGTTTTAGTGAACTTACACTACAGTCAGAAAGAGAAAAATAAATGTATGAAAAGTTAAATAGGAATAGAAGACACCAAATAAAAAAGTATCGGGCTTCCCTGGTGGCGCAGTGGTTGAGAGTCCGCCTGCCGATGCAGGGGACGCAGGTTCGTGCCCCGGTCCGGGAGGATCCCACATGCCGCGAAGCGGCTGGGCCCGTGAGCCATGGCCGCTGAGCCTGCGCATCCGGAGCCTGTGCTCTGCAACGGGAGAGGCCACAACAATGAGAGGCCCGCGTACCGCAAAAAAAAAAAAAAAAAAGTATCACAAGGTGGTTTACATGTACTTGCCAAATAATTCATATGAAAGATGTGTAGAATAAGGCTACTATTTCTCTAGACACAAAAGCTTTTTATCCTGGGCTTTCCACTTATTTCATTTCCCTTTTCTCTTCACCTTGATTTTGAGAAGTTTCTTTATTTTCAAATTTACTTAAGTTACCCAAGATTCATTCTTGGTCTTGATATAATTAAAAGAAATGTCAATATCTGACTATTTACACAAGTCCTTCAGCATCTTGGAAATAGTATAAGGTTTCTATGTTTATAGCACTTGGAAAGAAAGTTTGCTTTCTAGATACTAGGTTTAGTTCTTTCTATGATAATTTTCAATATCTTTTGATATGGAAAAATTTCGTTCATTCATTTAGCAAGCAAGCATTTACTGAAAGCCTACTATGTGCCAGGCACCAATTACAAAGAAAGAAATATAAGCCATGATTTCTGTTCCTAAAGAAAGGTTGTTTTAATAAAAATAAACAATGAAAGCTAATTATCAATCATCAATTAATACTTATTAATAATTTATCAATCCCCAGGTGCCACTGAACAGCTCAAAAGTTTTGAAGGTTTAAGAGTTTCCAAAAATCTCCCAAATTGCTTGATCTGTATGTTGGTCAGACTTTGTCTTTTTTTTAGAGGTAATTTTTCTGGCTGTTGTTTATTTATCAATAGCTCCCCAGATAACTTGGTAACAGACCAAAGATTTGGAGCATCCCGAGAACTGGAGGCAGGGCCCTCTGTGCATATTTCCGCACTCCTATCTTTCTGTCTATTTCCTGCTCTTTTATTGCCTTTCTCTCTGTCCTTTCCTGGAGCCATTAAACTCACCTCTGTGGAAAAAGAGGGAGAAAAATGGAGTAGTAAAGAGTCATAGAGTAAGATGCACAGGCTTACAAGGCCTATACCATGAGAAAGACAGTGGATGCAGTTCTTTGTGGCAAAGAACTGAATACTTCTGAGATGAATCTTTTAACTTGCATTAATTACCAGTCAATGTTCAAGACACTGTGTACATATCCCTGGCTAAAAGACAATTTAGAGGGTATGTGTAGGAAGCTCCTCCAAACAGACGTGAAAGCTTTAGGCAAAGGGATTTCAAAACCAGTGGTTAAAGGAAATGAAATACACATGGAAAGACAGAGAGAGATAAAATGTGAATTTAGTTCAAAGTTACTTTACAACATACAGATGAATTGACTTAAAAATAGCTGAAACACAAAGTAATTATGAATTTGCTCATAAGACAAAAATATGCTGAAAACACTGCTACGATTAGCCTTATGTAAACACCTTTATCTCCCCATCTCTTGGATCTGTCTCCTTCAGACTTCAAGTACAAACACTTTGAAAAGAAAGATTGCATATGTTGATTCACGGTCAACCTACGGAACTTTTGTTAGGTTTTTCCCTTAGGATTTTCTTGCCCCCAGTGCTACCAGGGCAAGAAAAATTTATCTGTTTTAAATTCCACAGTATGGATTCCACTAAATAAGTGATTTTTATTTTAAAAATAAAATAAAGGCACTAAATAAGTGATTCAGAGGGCACTAAATAAGTGATTTTTATTTTTAAAATGGCTCAAACATTATAAGTAGAAATCATGACTTTTTAAATTTGAATCTTATTTTCAAAATGTATTTTGGGGGCTTCCCTGGTGGTGCAGTGATTGAGAGTCCGCCTGCCGATGCAGGGGACACGGGTTCGTGCCCCGGTCTGGGAAGATCCCACATGCCGCGGAGAGGCTGGGCCCGTGGGCCCGTGGGCCATGGCCGCTGAGCCTGCGTGTCCGGAGCCTGTGCTCCGCAACGCGAGAGGCCACAATAGCGGGAGGCCACAACAGGGAGAGGCCCGCGTACTGCAAAAAAAAAAAAAATGTATTTTGTATTCTTCATTCTGCTGTTATAAAACTAGAGTTCCCAGTCATAGGTCTTAGGTCTGATGGCTGATTAATGAGTAATAGTAACAATAATTTTAATTAATTTAAATACAAAATGTTTTTCAACTTCAAAACTCTGTCTCCTCAATTGTTTTATTTGATCTCTTCAACAAGTCTTCTGAGCTTTACAAATGAATTAGATGGGCAAGATGAAGGAAAGAAACTAACATATATTGACAACTTTTTAAAAGTGTGCCAGGCCCTATGCTGGGCACTTTACCTATAGTGCCTTATTAAATCCTTGCATTAAATCTGTGAAGTAACTTTGATCAGGTCACTTACTTGCTCTGTAACTTTATTTGTCTGAAAAATGAAGATAATGATAATATCTGACAAAAGATTTTAATGAGGATCAAATGAGTTAATACACATAAAGTTTTGAAAGGACTGGGAACAAAATTGCAGAGTGGGAAGACTCTGAGCTCATGACCTCCCACAAACACATCAAAACTACAACTACATATAGAGCAACTCTTGCTGAGAACAACCTGAAGACTAGCAGACTGCTCTTCTGCAACCAAGGCTGTAAAGAAAGAATCACACGAAGTTTGGTAGGAGGGGGCAAGAATCAATCTAATAGAGACTCATACCACTAGTGGGTGACTCAGAAGAGGAGGGGGATATCACAAGCTTGGGAATCCTCTTTAAGGAGTGAGGGGTTAAAGCCACATATTAGGCACCCCAGCCCTACGGTATGACACCAGGAAGAGAAGACGGTTAAAACCAGTGGGGCTTATCGGTTCATCAGAAGGCTCTTGAAGAGTGCATACACAGACTTTCTTGCTCCCAGTCTCAGCACAGAGACAGCAGAGAAAAAACCAGCTGGTGCTCTGGCCAGCCTGCTAGGATGCCCCAACATGCCCTGCCCACACTAGGCTCTTGCTCCAGCCTCTCCTGCATTGACATTGATTTCCACTGAGGCAAAGAGTACCACCACTGTTGCATGCAGCAGGGAAAGGCAGAGCCAGCTCAGGCCCAGCACTGCCTCGAGCCTGGGTGGAGACCACCATTATCATGTGTGCCCCCAAGAATCATGCACACCTGGGAAAAAACAGCCAGCTCAGAGTTGCAGCTCCAACCCCTTGGGCCCTGACCCCATCTCTAAGACAGAGCCTGCCATTGCAATTGCATTGCACTGCCCTGTACAAGCAACAGGACAGGAGCAAAGCCAGCTCAGTGGCCACTTCAACCTCTCAGGCCCTGGCCCCACCCTCAACAAAGGTGGAGATTGCCATCACCCCAGGGAGAAGCCCAATTCCCTCAGAGCTCCTGCTTCAGCTCCCCTAGCCCCAGCCTACCCTCAATAGAGCAGCAACTGCCATTGAACTTAAGGAGAAGTCTGGCTCTGGTTCTAGCCCCTCCAACTCCAGGCCTACCTCCCAAAGTGGCAATGGCTCGTGGCACACACGGGAAGAAGATGCTCACTTCAGATTCAGCTCTGCCACCAAAGCCACTGGGTACACACAGCCAGCATAAGGATGTCCCCACTAAAGAACACGTCCTCAAAACCTGGATAGGCAACTATTTCACTTAATTTCATAGAGAGGAACAGAGAAAGTAAAACAAAATAAGAAGATAAATGAATATGGTCCAAATGAAAGAACAAGATGAAATGCCAGAAAAAAACCTAATGCAACAGAGATAAACAATTTACCTGATAAAAAATTTGAAACAATAGTAACAAAAATGTTAACTGAACCCAGGAAAAGAATAGACAGACACAGTGAGAACTTCAACAAAGAACTAGAAAATATAAAAAAGAACGAGTTGGAGCTGAAGATTAAAATAGCTGAAATGAAAAATACACTAGAAGGAATTAACAGTATATTAGGTGTTACAGAAGAATGTGTAAGTGACCTGGAAGATAGCATAGTGGAAATTACCCAGTCAGAACAGCAAAAGAAAAAACTTTTTAAATCAGGATAGTTTAAGAAACCTCTGGATGACATCAAGCATACTAACATTTGCATTATAGGGGTCCCAGAAGAAGAGAGAGAGAAAAGGGCAGAAAAAGTATTTCACAAAATTATGGTTGAAAACTTCCTTAACTTGAAGAAGGAAACAGATATACAGGTCAAAGAAGGATAGAGAATCCCAAACAAGTTGAATGGATAGAGAATCCCAAACAAGATGAATCGAAAGAGATTCACACCAAGACCTAATTAAGATGGCAAAAGTTAAGGATAAAGAGAGAATTTTAAAGGCAAAAAGAGGAAAACAATGAGTCATATACAAGGAAACTTCCATAAGGATATCAGCCGATTTTACAGCAGGACAGAAGGGAGTGGCATAATATTTTTAAAGTACTGAAACAAAAAAACCTACAACCTAGGACATTCTACCCAGCAAAGTTATCATTCATAATTAAGGGAGAGATGAAGCATTTCCCAGCCAAGCAAAAACTAAGAGTTCATCATCACTAAACCAACCTTATAAGGAATGTTAAAGGGTTTTCTTTAAGTGAAAAAGAAAAGGCAATAATGAGAAATAAGAAAATATAGGAAGGGGAAAATTCTACTGGTAAAGGCAAACATATAGTTAAGGCAGTGGATAAAACACTTAAATATGCTAGTACAAAGTTTAAAAGACAAAAATTGTAAAATCAACTATAACTACAACAAACCATTAAGGAACAGACATGAAGATGTAAAGTATGACTTCAAAAACACAAGATGTGGTGGGAGGGTATAAAAAAATGTAGATCTTTTAGAATGTGTTTGAAGTTAAATGAGTATCATTTAAAATAAGTAGATATAGATCAACATATAAAAACATCATGATGACCACATTAACAAAACAAAGGATAAAATCACATGATCTTCTCAATAAATGTAGAAAAAGCACTTGACAAAATCCAACATCGGTTCATGATAAAAACTCTCAACAAAGTTGGTACAGAGGGAACACATCTTATTTATGACAAACCCACAGCTAATATTGTACTCAATGGTGAAAAGCTGAAAGCTTTTCCTCTAAGATCAGGAATAAGACAAGGATGTCCACTTATGCCATTTCTACTTAACATAGTATTGGAGGTCATAGGCACAGCAATAAGACAAGAAAAAAAGATAAATGGTATCCAAATTGGAAAGGAAGAAATAAAACTGTCATTATCTACAGATGACAATAATATATAGGAAACCCTAAAGACTTCACCAGAAAACTATTAGAACTAATAAGTAGGGCTTCCCTGGTGGTGCAGTGGTTGAGAGCCGATGCAGGGGACGTGGGTTCATGCCCCAGTCCAGGAGAATCCCACATGCCATGGAGTGGCTGGGCCCGTGAGCCATGGCTGCTGAGCCTGTGCATACAGAGCCTGTGCTCCACAACAGGAGAGGCCACAACAGTGAGAGGCCCGCGTACCACAAAAAAAAAAAAAGAACTAATAAATAATTTAGTAAAGTTGCAGGATATAAGATTCATATACAGAAATCTGTTGCATTTATATACACTAACAACAAGCTATCAGAAAGAGAAGTCAAGAAAATAATCCTATTTACAATTTCATCAAAAAGAATAAAACACCTAGGAATAAATTTAACCAAAGAGGTGAAAAATGTATAATCTAAAAACTGTAAGGCATTGATGAAGAAAATTGAAGATGATACAAATAAATGGAAAGATATTCTGTGTTCATAGATTGTAAGAATTAATATTGTTAAAACAACCATACTACCCAAAGCAATTTATAGATTTAATGCAATCCTTATCAAAATACTCATATGACATTTTTCACAGAACTAGAACAAATAATTCTAAAATTCACATGGAACAATAAAAGATCCTAAATAGCCAAAGCAATCTTGAGGAAAAAAAAAAAAGCTGGAGGTGTCATTCCTCCTGACTTCAGACTGTACTACAAAGATACAGTAATCAAAATAGTATGGTACTGGCACAAAAACAGACATAGATCAATGGAGCAAAATAGAGAGCACAGAAATAAACCCACACACATTTGGTCAACTAATCTCTGACAAAAGAGGCAAGAATATACAGTGGGGAAAAGATAGTCTCTTCAATAAATGGTTTGGGAAAACTGGACAGCTACATGTAAAAGAATGAAACTGGAACATTTTCTCACACCACATGCAGAATTAGACTCAAAATAGTTTAAACCTGAACGTAAGATCTGAAACCATAAAATTCCTAGAAGAAAATATAAGCCATAAATTCTTTGACATACATTCTTAGCAATATTTTTTTGGATTTGTCTCCTCAGGCAAAGGAAACAAAAGCAAAAATAAATAGGACAACATCAACTAAAAAACTATAAAATCTAAAAAGCTTTTGCACAGTGAAGGAAACTATCAACAAAGCAAAAGGCAACCAACTGAATGGGAGAATATAGTTGCAAATTACATGTCTGATAAGGGGTTAATATCTAAAATATATAAAGAACTCAGACAACTCAATATCAATAAACAAACAACCTAATTAAAAACTGGGTAGAGAACCTGAATAGGCATTTTTCCAAAGAAAGCATACGGATTGCCAACAGACACATGAAATGATGCCCAACATCACTAATCATCAGGGAAATGCAAATCAAACCTACAATGAGATGCCACCTCACACATGTCAGAATGGCTATCTTAAAAAGGTAAGAAATAGAAGTGTTGATGAGGATGTGGAGAAAAGGGAACACTTTGTGTGCATGGATATCTCACAGGCACCTCAAATTCACCATATTATAAATAGAATTCATCGTCCTTTTTCCACACTTCCCATACTTCCATATTTTCTCCTCCTTGGAGGGTGGTAATCCTACAACACTCACTTCCTTTCATCTTGCCCTGTTTCCTTCAATAGACAACCAATTTTGTCAATTCTGTTTCCTTAATGTTTTTCCTCCCTATTCCTTTGTGGATGCTGTCTTTAATTCAGATACCAATCACTTCTCACCCACATTTTTAGGTAAGTATTTTAGGTAGATAAACTTTCCTCTATCCTTGTTCTCCACCTACCTCCCAATCAATCTTCCATAAAGCCACAAGAATAGTTTTTCTAAAAGGCAAACATCATGTAATCATCTCCACTGTCTCTGGAATAAAGTTCTAAGCCCTTAACATGGCCTACAATGCCCTTCATTGGGCCACTCTAGATTCATCTCTCACTTACAGCACCAGTCATGCCAAATGCTTGGCCTTTATCCAAATGAGTCAGGAATTTTCATTTTCATGCCTTCATTACTATGGCTCCCTCAGCCTAGACTTACCTGCTCCTGTCTACATGGTGAAGAGCTATTCGTTTTATAAGACCCTGGCCTGACAGCTACTCTTACGACTCTTTCCTTGTTGTCCCTAGAGAGCTGAAAACACCAACTTTCAGTCTTTAGTATATTCCTATTGTTATTCTTTATTATACTTTTTATTAACTTATTTTCTCAACTACTGTGCTTTGAACTTTTTGAAATCAGAATTTTTGTCTTTTTCAAATTTGCACCCCTGATATCTTGGACAGTTCCTGTGCTATTGTAAGTTATAATGTAATGAACATCTGCTGAAAGACTGAATGAGTGAGAAAATTAGAATTAGAAAATTAACTATATAATTAACTATTAGTATAGTTCCTGGCCTATACTCACACACATACATACATACATACATAAATATATATTTTTGTATATTTTCTTGTTGAGAAGTATATATTTTCTTGTTGAACAGATAAACCTCCTCTTTCAGAAGTATTCAAGAAAAAAAAACAGGAGAAAAATATTGGAACATTGGGAAAAAGTGAATATTGAAAAACATATGTGGAGTGATCAGCCACAGGAAACTGCCCATTTTAGAAGACTATCTGAAAAGCTTAGCATATTATTATTACCAACATTAACCACAACCACAAACAGGAATATACACAGACTAACTGAAGTTCAGAAAAAGTCATCATACTGCCTGAGAAACACAGGAGGGCATTAAGACCTTTTCAAAGATAATGGGAACAATTTAAGGCCCAATAACTTTCTACAGGACAGAACAACTTCTGGTCACTAGAATGATATATGGGTACTATCAGAAGGTCTGGAATGGTTTTTGCTACTTTCCATCATGACACATAATGAAAGAAGTCCCCTTCAAATGAGACAGTCTTTCCAGAAAAGTACTTGACTTCAGGGAGTTAAGTCTCACCTGAAGAAAATGGATCAGGGTTGATCCTGTCTTGTCAGGGAAAAACTTGCAGGACTTACTTGTCCTTTTCCGGTCTGGTTTCTCTGACTTCCTATTTCTAAGAAATAAAGTTTTTTTAAAGGTTTATAAAAAGAGACATAAGGATTTTTAGTCATTGAATAGCTCTTATGAAACAGTATCATGATGAGTTAAGTGAAAATTAGAGCCACATGCCTAAAATTTTCCCTGAAAAATACACATATCCTTTAAAATGAAGGAAGAAAGTGCCAGGAAAAAAATATGTTTTTAATTTGTTTGAGTTTAAAACATTTGAAACATATTTTTAGACATTTGCCAAGTATTTTCCAAAAACCACTGGATTTCTCATACCCCTAAAAGACGTCTTTCTTTTGAGGAATAACAGGGAACAACTGGCTCATTTACCAACTCAAAATCCTAGCTTCCATTGCTTTTGACCATTGCTGTCTTTTTTCACATTTGTAAGTTTCTTGAGTCAAAAATAAAATATTCATGATCATGGCTTTGGGGAAGGAAGGGAAAACATTTACTTTCCTATCTTTTCATTTTTAAGAAAAAAAAAATGTTCATGTCCCTAAGGAATTTGGCTTGAATGTTGGAGCTCAAATAGGAAAAGCAGGGGACCAACTTTATAATTTATATAATCAAGGGTTAGTGACAGACCAGATTGCTGTCAGAGAGTTCTACAGTGGTCCCCACAATGGTTTTCCATTGTTTCCTATATGATTTGAAATTCATATCAGAACAACTAACATGATGAGTAATGATTCAAAGGAGATTTTCTCTAGAGAATTTGCTCTTATGATAACTGTTAATGGGCCCTCATCTTCTCAATTAGTTATCAGAGTGGATTCATTTATCAAACCTACTGCTTGACCCCTTGGCCCTGAGAGGAAAGTTATATAATCTTAAAGTTACAAATCTACATGTTTCCACCATGCCAGAGAATGTAGGACTCTAGGCATGAACTATTTTAAGCTGTGGCCTAGAGTGTGTGTATGTGTGTGCATGTGTGTGTGTGTGTGTGAGTGTATGAGAGAGTGAGAGAGAGAGAAACAGAACAAAGGAGAAAGAGGGAGGGAATGAGATGGAGAGACAGTGCTTGTGTGAGTGTACGTGAATATATGCATGCATATGTGGGTGGGAGGAGAGAGAAGTGTCTTATATGACCAAGGGATAACTAATTTTTTTTTACCTCAGAGGAAGCTGTGATGTAGTGAAGAGCCCTATGTTTAAACCCAGGGGGTTAGAATTCAAATTCCATTTCTATCTAACTATGAGGTCTTGGGAAAGTGCTGGATGTGTCAATCATAATTCCTACCCCACTCACATTTTCCTCAAAGGAAACCTGCCCTTCACCAAAGATCTGGTAGCTAAGCAGCGATACTGGACTTTGTAAAATTCCTCTCCCTGAATGCAGGTGATTGGACCAGAAGTCTGCACCTGATTCCAGGGCAATGAATCACTAAGAAATCCAGTGACCTGTGAGCCTGCCTCAAAGAAATGATGGGCAGTAATTAAACTCTCTCTCTCTCTCTCTCATTGTCTCTCTCTCTCATTGTCTTCAAAATCAGCCACTCAGTGCTAGGAGCCATTACTAGAAATTATGATGTATAGCTGGAGCTAAAAAGAGCATGATGGTTTTAAATATACGAAATCATGATTTTAAAAGGAAGCACCTGATAGCAGGACAGAAAGAAGGAGACAAACAAAGGGTAATTGTATCATGTTAGTGACAATGCGCTAGGGGTGGTCCATGCCTCTAACCTACCTAGTTATTCAGAATGATGCCTTGGTTTCATCTTCATGACTCAATCTTCTGAGTCTTATGTTCTTGGCTCTTCTCAAGATTTTTCTTTTCACTCCATGTAGATCCCAACAATAACACCCTTTAATTGAGTTTTCTTGGAGGGGGGATGGAATCACTTCACCACTCAAAACCATGTGTCTAAATGGGTCTTTTGGTGACTATGTATCTCATAATGGAAACTCGTTAGGTGACAAAACTGTGGTTGAGTTTTGATAACATTCCTTATAAGCAATTGGATAATGTTCCATCTTCTATTGTTATATCAGTCTTGGTTGCAGGAGGGGTTTCTTCTATACAAAACATTGAACCAGGCTAACCAGAACAGGCAGATTTTGGATGGTGTCCTGGAATCTTAAACCCAGTTTGGATATTTAGCTAGTGGTCTCACATTTTGTTTCTTTACATTGTCTCATCTCCCATATTTTTCTCTTTGGGACCCCTTGTGGGCTCATCTTCTTCTGAGGTTACTGCCAAACACAGAATCTCTGGTTTTCTTTTATGTTCATAATCCCTTTTCAACCAAGCCTGAGCACACTGGCCTTTCTGGATCTGTCATACCTGCTCTTTCCATGCAAAGGTCCTTTTCAAGAAAACTGGAAAAGGAGAGGAAATGGTCATAAGAACTAAGTATCTACTCAGGATTTTCCTGGAAGTACCTTTTTCAGATAATGCATAAAAGGAAACATAGCTACACCTGTTTAAAAATTAGAATTTGGGATAAAAGATTATTATCTCCTGCCTCTTTGTGCTAGGCATGGAGTCCACAGCCTGGATATGTGAGTAAAGATCAGAAAAAAACAAAATATTTTTACTGCAAAAACTTCAACAGCGACAGCAGCAACCATTTTTAATTATTTTTAAGTGTTAGTATACATAAGCCACTTGACAGATCATTTAGTTTTAACTTACGTTCAATTAGGAAAGTATTCTTTCCATACTAATCTTATTGTAAAATAAGAGAGGTAAAAATACTTAATGTCACAAAGCTACAATGTGACAATCCTGGACTACTAAACATGGTCAAGTTCCAAATTCCTTGCCTTTTTGCCCTACACATAACTGTTTTCTTTTACCTCACTTCCTCTTTTAAAAATGATCAGGGCTTCCCTGGTGGCGCAGTGGTTGAGAGTCCACCTGTCGATGCAGGGGACGCAGGTTCGTGCCCCGGTCCGGGAGGATTTCACATGCTGCGGAGCGGCTGGGCCCGTGAGCCATGGCCCATGAGCCATGGCCGCTAAGCCTGCGCGTCCAGAGCCTGCCTGTCCGGAGCCTGTGCTCCACAACGGGAGCGGCCACGGCAGTGAGAGGCCCGCATACCGCAAAATAAAAAAAACAAAAATCAAACCCACTTCTTCAAGCTTTGTTGCCACCAGCTGCTGGTGACAGAAGTCCTCATAAACAGTTCATTCACTAAAGCAGGACCCACTGACTCAACTCCCAGGGTCTGTACGCAGGAATGAATTTACCTTTCCCTTGTGCCTTTGGCATTCTGACAAAACCCGACTACTTTTTCTAACAACCAACCCCTGAGCTAAGTTTGAAGTATCTGCCCTGTGACTAGTAATGATAACTGCTTAATCAATCAGAGATTGGCTCAACAAACACTGTACTAAGCCCATATATGATACAAACAAGACTGTTAAGCGAACTGAAATTAGGTATCCACAAGTCTTCCGACTTTGAGCTTTTAGAAACTGAGCTCTTTAAAAAGATTGGGATAAGGGAAAAGAAATCTTACATTGGTATAGACTTTATAATTTGTAACTGTGGTCCCCAACTTTACTGTGCATTGGAATCATTTGGGCATATTCTTTAAAATACTGATGCCTGGCTCCCACTTGGAGAATTGTGATTTCATTGTCACCTGAACACTGGGATTTTTAAAAGCTTCCCAGGTGATTTTACAATGTAGAAATTTGGGAGCCAGCGGTTTATATCGTCTCGACTCCAATGACTCAGAGATGTGAATGCAAGCAGATACTACTCCATATTATGTTAGAATTAGCCAAACAAAATACACAGCCTCCATCGTCAGGCAGTCTGCACTTGCTAGATTTATAGGCTGCTGCAAGATTTCTTATCTGTAAAACGGGAGTAATATGTATCTATTGAGAATGTTAGGAAGTTTAAATAAAATCTGACTTTAAAAGCACTTGGAACAGTGTTTTATAAAGTTCCACCATTATTTATTTATTTATCTATCTATCTATTTATTTATTATGTAACTCAATTATATCACAAATCTCATTGGGTCATATTTACTTAACTGCTATTTATTTACTGTTTTCCTCATTAGCTTTACAAACTCCAGGCAGATGGAATCATGGTTTTCGTCTTTCTTTCCTAGTGTCTAATGCAGAGTTTTGTTCACTGAAAACAACCAATCAGAATTTGTTGAGTGTATAAGTGTAGAGATGAACCTAAACAAGTAGCATAGTGGTGTTGGAAAGGACAGTGAAAATGAAAACCAAAAACTACGGTTTGAATTGCACCTCTGTCATTCATTAGCTTATCAACATAAAAAGGTCCCTAGGTATTTGAGGATTTGATTTCTCCATCTGTAACCCTTAGGCAAAGATTTTGCTCACTCACTGTGTTCTGGTACTATGGAGATGAATAAGACACAAGCCCCTCTCTGGAGCTGCTACCAGCAACATGGAAAAGAAAGATGATTTCCCTCCTCTCTTCCTTTCCTGCTACCAGCAACATGGAAAAGAAAGATGATTTCCCTCCTCTCTTCCTTTCCTGGGCTGAGAATTGTTTCAATAGTCATTAAATAATAGCAATTATAGTAAGACAATAAGATCTTATTATTTCAAGAGTTCCCATTGTCATACCTTACTACTTATCTCTTTTTTTCCCTTTAAATAATAGTATAAGGTGCTAGAATTGGCAAAATCAGAAGCTTAGTAAGATGCAAATAACTGCTAAATCAAACCTGTGAATAAATAATGGTTTTTGAGAGCATTTATCAGCTTCATTTCATCTGAAAAAAATTCAGTTTTTATTAAGATTCTCTGAAGGATAAGACAAGAATAAGACAGATAAAACTTTTACAGTGGTTTCACAGGAAGACTTTCTTTGAGTTTATAGACAGTCTATGTATTCAAAGTGAAGATTTTTAAATGTCTAAATCTTCACCTCCAAAACAATTTTCGTCTGAAATGAATAGGTATCCAGTATGACTTATACCCAGATAACTGTCTAAATTACTGAAGGGGAAAAAAAGTTACCCATGTCTTAACTATCTCACATAAAATAGTAAATATTTTAAAATCTTTTCCTGCACATGTTCTTTGTTTTCCATCAAGAGGATCAAGGCACATACAAAATTGTTTTCCTCCTTTGTTTACCTAACATACTCTCAAAAGGGTGTTTTAGAAAAAACACGAACAGATCCAGTTCAAATCCAGCCTCTACTACCTACAAGCTGTGTCATCTTGGTCATGTTATATAAATAAGCGGTGTCATCTTCAGTTTATAAACCCATTAATAGAGATACTAGGACTTATCACATAGGGATATTGTGAGAATTACTACTTAATTTAATTAATTGTATATCATAACATTTATTTAATTGTATAATTAATTTAATTGCATATCATGTGAAAACATTTGAAGCAATACAGATGTTCCATAAATATAGATGTTCCCTTCAAGAATATTTTTCTTCCATTCTTACCCACAAAACAAACTTTGCAATGTCAGATGATCTTCCCACATTAATGTCCCTTCCTGAGAGCAGTGTTCTTGGAAGTGAAGGGATCCAAAATATACCACTATAGAGTTTTTTGTTTTGTTTTTGTTTTTTCTGAGCTCCCCTTATCTGCCTAAAATCAAAGCCATGAAAATAATTCATCTGGGGACTTCCCTGGTGGCTCAGTGGTTAAGAATCCACCTGTCAATGCAGGGGACACAGGTTCGAGCCCTGGTCCAGGAAGATCCCACGTGCCGCGGAACAACTAAGCCCGTGGCCACAACTACTGAGCCTGCGCTCTGGAGCCCGCAAGCCACAACTACTGAGCCTGCGTGCCACAACTACTGAAACCCACGTGCCTAGAGCCTGTGCTCCACGATGAGAGAAGCCACCACAATGAGAAGCTCACCCACCACAAAGAAGAGTAACCCCCGCTCGCCGCAACTACAGAAAGCCCATGAATAACAACAAAGACCCAACGCAGCCAAATTAATTAAAACTAATTCATCTGTCATAAATCTCCTCCCTGGGAGCTCCAAAACCAGGGAAGATTGACTCCTAGCACTGGGAACAAGAAATTGGCACCAGGATAAGAAACTGCCTAACAAACCTTATTACAAAACTCTCCTACCTCCCTTCTATTCCTCGAAGGGGCCATTTATCATTCCTAAAAGTTATTGGTTTTCCCGTAAGGGCTCTTCTCTCCTCCTTTTCTGTTAAGATGATATATGAGCCCCAAATTCTAACTGGCTCCTTGAGTCACATTTTTCTGTGAACACCCATAGACACATATGAATAAAAAGTCTCTTTTCTCTTGCTAAAAAAAAAAAAAAATAGAACAACCTCCTTAAGCACACTTCTTACTATGTCAACCACTGATTAAGAAAAAATAAAAATAAAAAATAACATGGCTTGCTAACCCATTACCTACATAATGAATTCCACACTAGTTAGTAGGTAGACCTTCCCACATCTGGTCCCAAATCACAAGCTTTCTCAGCCATAACTGCAACAGCCTTCTCCTCCTCAGATACCTGCCCTCTGCACCAGGAGTACTGGATATCTGCACCATTCCCCAAACACAGCCCCACTTTCCCCCATCTGTGTTTATGCTCACTCTTTTCCCCTCACCTTCCACAACATTTTTTTTTACTTCTTATATAAAGCTAAAATGATTTTACCTAATACCAAAAATTTTCTGTATAAATATCTATCTTCCTAAGAGTAGTATAGGTTTACTGAAGGCAAAGATGGTGTCTTACTTCTCTTTGTATTCTTCCTAGGTCTTAGCAGATGACCTCACTCATAATGAATGCATTCTAGGAGTTTGCAGAATTGAAATTACTTACTTGACATTAAGTAGACACAGCATAAGTGAAATACGGGTTTCCATTTTTCAACTGGTTATGATGAGAGATATTAACATGGGCTCCCAAGTGATTACACTCAAAGTTAACAGAACTCAAATGGTTTGCCCACTTGCAAAGCAGCTAAGGTAATAGAGCCAGATGTCAAAAGAAAGATAAAGAGCGTCCTGAAAGAATTTGCACAAACTGAGCTCTTTGAGCTGCCTTGTTTTCTAAGGAGGCATGAAGACATCAGGGGTGGGAGGCTACGTAGACTAGTAGTTGGCTGCAAGAATTCTGGAACCACACTGCATGTGTCTGATTATGATTCTACTAATTACTGCCTCAGGGCCCTTGGGAAAGTAACTGGACCTCTTTATACATCATGTGCAAGTTAAGGATGGGTTTGTGTGAAGACTAAATGAGTTGATATATATAAAGCCCATAGGATAGTGCCAGGCACAATGTAAATGCTATATATAAGTGATTATAAACAAATAAGGAACATGTGTCTTACAGAAAATCCTTAGGAAAAGGAAAAGTCAAAATACAGACAAAAGAGGTGATAAGTGATAAAGCAACGATCTAGAACAGTGTCTTTTTATAGTGTGATTCCCAAACAATCTGTAACAGAATCCCTACAGGCTTAGTAAATTTCTCAGCCCTGTACCAAAACCATTGATTAGACTTTAAAAGAGGGACTGAGGAATCCAGAGTTGCATTTTAAACATTCCCAGCTGGTTCTGATGTAGTTTAAGAACTACTTGTCTAGAACCCTGATGCTCAAAGTGCAGCCCAAGGTGTGGCACCAGAGTCCCCTGGAAGCCTGTTAGAAATGCAGAATCTCAGGCACCACCCCAGACCCACCGAATTTGAATCTGCATTTTCACAAACCCCAAGTGATTCATAGGCATGTTAAAGTTTGAGAAGCCTTGGTTTTAGAAGATAGATACTTGAGGAATATAATCTGTCCATTAAGGGGGGATTTATTTTATACAGGAGAAGGGGACCTCTTCCTTTAATACTAGAGAGAAATAAGTGAGAGAAATTGTACATATATATTCATTTATTGATGCAACAAGTGTGTGTTTGGTGTCTCCCACATGCAGACACTGCTCTGGTACTGAAGAACAAGATACACATGGTCTCTACCCTATGGAGTGTGTCATCTAAGGCTATGATGTGACATAAACTCTGAAGTCCCACAGGCTTAATCCCATTGAAGTTTATTTCTCAATAAAAATCAACAAGGATATCCTTATTTAGCAAGTGGAGCTCCATAGGATCATTCAGGAACCCAGGCTCCATCTGTGACTCTGTCCTCCTGGGGTGCAAGAGTCCTCTCTTTATCCTCTGCATATGGCTGATTGTGGAAGAACAGAGTTCAGAGGATCTCATAGGAGGTGTCCACAGGCCCTGCCTGGAAGCAGGATGCATCCCTTCTGTCCACATATTGTTGGCTGCAGCTTAGAAACTGCCCACCCTAGCAATAAGTCTAAAATGAGCTAGATATGTGGCCAGCAGGAAGACAACAATGGGGTTTTGGTGAACACATGGCAGCCTCTAGCATGATCATCTAAAAGCTGAGGGTGCAGACTACAAGGGAGAGAAATAAAGAGCTAGAAAGTATAAAGATAGTATTGAGAGTCAAGCAAGAAACCTCAGTTAGAAGAGATGTTTGGTGCACAATTCATGATCAGGCAGACTCCTTCTAGAATAAGAGTAAGATTTTACTAAATTTTTAAAAAGTAAGTTATATGTTAATTCATCTAATCTTGACAATGAACTTCCTCCACTTTACAGATGGGAAAAATGAGGCATAGAGATATTAAGTAACTTGCCCAAGTTTGTAAGTAGCAGAGTCAGGATTCAAATTTAGGAGCCCATGTGCTTAACCATTAGGCAGCATTGCCTTGTCCTGTCTGACCTCACAGGCACTGGGTTCTAAGAGTCTGAGAAGCCATGTGGAATCTGACAAGAGCATTATTTTTACACAGAACTTACAATGAAGTATGGTGTTTAAATCAATAATCAGAGAATTACAAATTATTACCTTGGAAAAATATATATTTGCTTTGGTTAGTCCTGTCCAGGAGATTTCTTTAGTTTGTAAGCAACAAAAAGTAATTCCAATTAATTGAGACAGATGATAGATTTTTAAAATTATGTCAGCTCATGGAATAACAGGAAGGCTAGAGATAATAGAAACTTCTTCTTAGTACTATTGTGAATCTTGTTTTATGTCATTCCTGTGTCTTAGCCTAGATTCTCTGGAAGACAGAGCCTGAACAAAGACGAATGAACAAGTAGAATATTCTGGAAGTGATCTCAGGGAAACAGGGAAATAGGGAGAGCCAACACTAGAATGAGTTATTGAGTTGGCCACCACCATGGACAAATCTGAAGAATCTTATAAAGCGCTCTCAAAGGTATCTTACCAATAGATACAAAGGTAACACATCATCTTTCACCTTCTGTTGGTCAAGAGTGGCCCCACAGGTATTAACTTCTCTTTCACCTTGTAGTGAAAATCCCACATCAGAGAAACCCCAGGTCAGGCCCTGCAGGCCTGAGGGGAGGTGATATCTTGTTGCATCTGGTAAGGAAGGTCGATGCCACAAAACTGTCACTGAGGTAGTGACAGGAGAAAGAAATGAGGCTGAGAGGATCCAAAGTGGCTTATACTGTACACAGCATGCTCAACATCTTATTGCTTGACCTGTAGTGAGTACTGAGTAAGCAACATCACACCATAAGACTGGATCTGGCTATGCAGAGGGAAGAAAAGAAGACACCCAGGTTATTCTTCCATGGCTGGGGGCAGGGAGCATTTTCAGTGGCACTGAAGAGCAAGCTAAGTGGTCTGGTCCTTGGAGTTGAACCATGATTCCTCATTACTAAATGTCCTCTCTTTCCAATTTCAACTTGTGTGAATGTTATTTACTAAAAATTTAGTCTTAAAATTATGTAATCAAATAGGCAGTCCCCTGTTCTGAGTAGATGAAATGAATTGCCCTTCTTTCAAAATCACTTATATCCAATCTCTACATTTTTCCCTTGATTGGAAGACTCACACGGACAAGTGCAAATCATAACACAAAGCCATACACGTGCATAATGCATCTACTGTAGTCTCTTTAAATGAAGGGTGCTTGATTAAAGGAGGATATTGAGAAAGATGAAAATGGGGCAGGATAATATCTGGAGCATCTTTTTAATGTCTGCTGGTCAGAGATAATCACCCTGCAACTTTGCATTTCAGAGTAGCAAGACCTTACAAACTGAAATCATGTTGAAAATATATGCTCTTCTTGTTAAACCAACATTGAGTACATCTGGAAATCAAAACTTAGGAGGGAGACCAGGCATTCTCTCTTCACAGGGACCATTAAAAAGATTCTTCAAACAAACTAGAGAGGAAAAGCAGGGAGTAAAAGATTTTGATCAGTTTTTGTTGTCTTTCCTCTGGATAGTTTGAAACAGGTCACATTACAGAGCTTTCTTGCTCTCCTCATCTTTCCCAACTTGGTATGTATGACTATAAGAAACACTGTTTCTGGACCTGGGAGTCCACATTTCAAAAGATTTGTTTTTCAGTCTGAGATAAAACTGAGAAATAACCATTTCAATGTTTGATATGGATTTATTTTTGCCATGAAAAATCTTGGTAAGGAAAAACAGTTATGAAATGCAAATGGTTTCAACAAATTTGAATTAGGATGCCTTACTTTTGAAAACTAGACACTACCTGTTTTCTGTAAAGAGTCAATTGGGTGGGAAACAGATGTGTGCTTCAACTCTCACTGGGCTGCCAAAGAAAGAACTGTTTCAATAGATGCTTGCTTTATTAACTACAGAAACATAAAGCCTATAACAATTTCAAACTATTTTACTCAGGGATTAAAATAGCTTAAAGATGTAATTATATTAGATTTTTGAATGGAAAGGCAACCTCCTCACAAAGAATATATGTTCCCTGCCATTGGGAAGAGTATAAGGAGGTACAAAGGATAAAACTGTCTACTGCTCTGTAAATCTTCTTCAACTGGATAATTTAGACACTGGCTGTTCCTAATTTTAGGATTTTACCCCAGCATTTGGTCTAGCATGAAACACGAATAAAGTAATAGATCTAAAAAATGACTAAATTGATAGAAACCACTATATAGATATAGGCAATGGTCATTTACCATATTTTTGTGCCCCAACCCCAAATAGAAATGATAAATCTTAGCCTTAGAAAGATTAACAGTCAACTAGAAATAGTTGTTCCTATTTCCCTGAACTAATGTGGGTGGGATCCCCTGGTGATATACCACAAACAGCCTGCTTGGTCTTTTGCAGCAGCCTTGGAATATGAGATGAGGTCAGAGAGGCAGAGAGAAGCCAGATGTAGGAAAAGAAAAGCATCACGGAGCCAGACCTGTAGGCCTTGTAGGGCTTCCGTGATTTTTTTTCTAATTGCTATAGAAAAACCACTCAAATTTTAAGTAGAGGAGTAACTTAACCTAGCTAATATTCTTTAAAACATTGTTCTGTTTACTGTGTGGAGAATGGATTTTATGGAGCAAAGATTGGAAGCTGAGAGTAGCTAGACTGATCATGACGGTGGACTACATTGAAACCTGTCTGTTACTTTGCTTAACATTTTGCTTAAAGGAATTTCATTTGTCTGGAATTAGTGAATCAAGTTACAAATGCACTTATATCTGTTGCTTTTGAGAGATATGTATACAGTATATATATAATACAATTGTTGAGTAGCTTAAAGAAAAGGAAGTTTATTTGCCTTATATTGCAAAAAGTCCATGTGTACCTCATGATTGCTCGATGTATGCTGTACTTCCAGTTCTCTCGATCACATTCCAGTCAGGAGTGAGGACAGAGAGGAAAGAGGAGAAGGACTTTCTCCTAACGAGGGTTTTACCTTTAATGAAGAAAGGTCAGGAAAGCATTTCTCAAAATAATCATTTGCCAGAACTGTCACATGACCAACCCTAACTATAAGGAAGGCTGCGAGATCAAATATTTTTATTCAGACACTTTGCCATCCTGAGCAAAAGCAGAAATCTCTTAGTGCAAAAAAAAGGAGCAGTGGGGAGATTGGTTCAAGATAGTGGACTAGAAGGTGGTGCTCTCACTCTCTCTTGCGAGAGCACCGAATCACATCTAACTGCTGAAAAATCATTTACAGGAAGACACTGGAACTTACCAAAAAATATACCCCACATCCAAATACAAAGGAGAAGTCACAATGAGATGGTAGGAGGGGCACAATCATAAGAAAATCAAATCCCATAACTGCTGGGTGAGTGACTCACAAACTGGAGAACACTTATACCACAGAAGTCCACACACTGGACTGAAGGTTCTAAGCCCCACGTCAGGCTTCCCAACCTGGGGGTCTGGCAAAAGAAGGAGGAAATCCTACAGAATCAGACTTTGAAGGCTAGTGGGATTTGATTACACGACTTTGACAGGACTGGGGGAAACAGAGACTCCACTCTTGGAGGACACACAGAAAGTAATGTGCGCATTGGGACCCAGGTGAAGGAGCAGTGACCCCATAGGAAACTAAAGCAGACCTACCTGCTAGTGTTGGAGGGTCTCCTGCAGGGGTGGGGTGTGGCTGTGTCTCACTGTGAGGACAAGGACAGTGGCAGCAGAAGTTCTGGGAAGTACTCCTTGGCATGAGCTCTCCCAGAGTCCACCATTAGCCCCACCAAAGAGCCCACGAGGCTCCAGTGTTGGGTCACCTCAGGCCAAACAACCAACAGGGAGGGAACACAGCTCCACCCATCAGCGGACCAGGGATTAAAGTTTTAATGAGCTCTGTGCACCAGAGCAACAGTCACCTCTACCCACCACCAGTCCCTCCCATCAGGAAACTTACACAAGCCTCTCAGATAGCCTCATCCACAAGAGGGCAGACAGCAAAAGCAAGAAGAACTACAATCCTGCAGCCTGCAGGGAAAAACACCACATTCACAGAAAGATAGATAAGATGAAAAGGCAGAGGGCTATGTACTAGATGAAAGAATAAGGTAAAACCCCAGAAAAACAACTAAATGAAGTGGAGATAGGTGACCTCCAGAAAAGAAATTCAGAATAATGACAGTGAAGATGATCTAGGACCTCAGAAAAAGAATGGAGGCAAAGATCAAGAAGATGCAAAAAATGTTTAACAAAGACCTAGAAGGATTAAAGAACAAACAAACAAACACAGATGAACAGTACAATAACTGAAATGAAAAATACACTAGAAGGAATTAATACTAGAATAACCAAGGCAGAAGAACGGATAAGTGACCTGTAAGACAGAATGGTGGAATTCATGGCTGGGGACCAGAATAAAGAAAAAAAGAAAAAAAGAAAAAAAATGAAGACAGCCTCTGGGACAACATTAAAAGCAACAACGTTCACATTATAGGGGTCCCAGAAGGAGAAGAGAGAGAGAAAGGACCCAAGAAAAAATTTGAACAGATTATAGTCAAAAACTTCCCTAACAGGGGTAAAGAAATAACCACCCAAGTCCAGGAAGCACAAAGAGTCCCATACAGGATAAACCCAAGGAGAAACACGATGACACACATAGTAATCAGATTGGCAAAAATTAAAGACAAAGAAAAATTATTGAAAGCAGCAAGAGAAAAATGACAAATAACATAAAAGGGAACTCCAATAAGGTTAACAGCTGATTTCTCAGCAGAAACTCTACAAGCCAGAAGGGAGTGGCATGACATATTTAAAGTGATGAAAGGGAAGAAATTACAACCAAGATTACTCTACCTGGCAAGAATCTCATTCAGATTCGAAGGAGAAATTGAAAACTAAGAAAATTCACTACCACTAAACCAGCTCTACAACAAATGCTTAAGGAATTTCTCTAAGTGGGAAACACAAGAGAAGAAAAGGACCTACAAAAACATACCCTCAAAAATTAAGAAAACGGTAATAAGAACATACATATCAATAATGACCTTAAATGTGAATAGATTAAAATCTCCAACCAAAAGACACAGGCTCACTGAATGGATACAAAAACAAGACCCATATATATGCTGTCTACTAGAGACTCACATCAGACCTAGGGACACATACAGACTGAAGGTGAGGGGATGGAAAAAGATATTCCATGCAAATGGAAATCAAAAGAAAGCTGGAGTAGTAATACTCATATCAGGTAAAATAGACTTTAAAATAAAGAATTTTACAAGAGATAAGGAAGGACACTACATAATGATCAAGGGATCAATCCAAGAAGACATATAACAATTATAAATATATATGCACTCAATATAGGAGCACCTCAATACATGAGGCAACTGCTAACAGCTCTAAAAGAGGAAATCGACAGTAACACAATAATAGTGGGGGACTTTAACACCTCACTTACACCAATGGACAGATCATCCAAAATGAAAATAAATAAGGAAACAGAAGCTTTAAATGACACAATAGACTACATAGATTTAGTTGATATTTATAGGACATTCCATCCAAAAACAGCAGATTACAATTTCTTCTCAAGTGCACATGGAACATTCTCCAGGACAGATCACATCTTGGGTCACAAATCAAGCCTCAGTAAATTGAAGAAAATTGTAATCATACCAAGCATCTTTTCTGACCACAATGCTATGAGAGTAGAAATCAATTACAGGGAAAGAAACGTAAAAAACACAAACACATGGAGGCTAAACAATACATTACTAAATAACCAAGAGATCACTAAAGAAATCAAAGAGGAAATCAAAAAATACCTAGAGACAAATGACAATGAAAACATGACGATCCAAAACCTATGGGATGCAGCAAAAGCAGTTCTAAGAGGGAAGTTTATAGCAATACTATCCTATCTCAAGAAACAAGAAAAATCTCAAATAAACAATCTAACAATACATCTAAAGGAACTAAAGAAAGAAGAACAAACAAAACACAAATTTAGCAGAAGAAAAGAAATCATAATGATCAGAGCAGAAATAAATGAAATAGAAACAAAGAAACCATAGCAAATATCAACAAAACTAAAGCTGGTTCTTTAAGAAGAAAAACAAAATTGATAAACCATTAGCTGGACTCATGAAGGAAAAGAGGGAGAGGACTCAAATCAAAATTAGAAATGAAAAAGGAGAAGTTATAAAAGACACTGCAGATATGCAAAGAATCCTAAAAGATGACTAAAAGCAACTCTATGCCAATAAAATGGACAACCTGGAAGAAATGGACGAATTCTTAGAAAGGTATAACCTTCCAAGACTGAACCAGGAAGAAATAGAAAATGTGAACAGACCAATCACAAGTAATGAAATTGAAACTGTGATTAAAAATCTTCCAACAAACAAAAGTCCAGGACCAGATGGCTTCACAGGTGAATTCTATCAAACATTTAGAGAAGAGCTAACACCCATACTTCTCAAACTCTTCCAAAAAATTGCAGAGGAAGGAACACTCACAAACTCATTTTATGAGGCCACCATCAACCTGATACAAAAAGCAGACAAAGATGCTAAAAAAAAAAAAGAAAATTAGAGACCAATATCACTGATGAACATAGATGCAAAATCCTCAACAAAATACTAGCAAACAGATACAACAACACATTAAAAGGATCATACACCATGATCAAGTGGGATTTATCCCAGGGGTGCAAGGATTCTTCAATATACGCAAAGCAATGTGATACACCATATTAACAAACTGAAGAATAAAAACCATATGATCATCTCAATAGATGCAGAAAAAGCTTTCGACCAACTTCAACACACATTTATGATAAAAACTCTCCAGAAAATGGGCATAGGGGGAACCTACCTCAACATAATAAAGGCCATATATGAGAAACTCACAGCAAACATCATTCTCAATGGTGAAAAACTGAAAGTATTTCCCCTATGATCAGGAACAAGGCAAGGATATCCACTCTCATCACTATCATTCAACCCAGTTTTGGAAGTCCTAGCCACAGCAATTGGAGAAGAAAAAGAAATAAAAGGGATAAAAATTGGAAAAGGAGAAGTGAAAATGTCACTGTGCAAATAACATGATACTATACATGGAGAATCCTAAAGATGCAACCAGAAAACTCTAGAGCTAATCAATGAATTTGGTAAAGTTGCAGGACACAAAATTAATGCACAGAAATTTCTTACATTCCTATACACTAATGATGAAAAATCTGAAAGAGAAATTCAGAAAACACTCCCATTTACCATTGCAACAAGAAGGATAAAATATTTAGGAATATACCTATCTAGGGAGAAAAAAGACCTGTATACTGAAAACTATAAGACACTGATGAAAGAAATCAAAGATGATACAAACAGATGGAGAGATATACCATGTTCTTAGATTGGAAGAATCAATATTGTGAAATGATTATACTACCTAAATCAATCTACAGATTCAGTGTAATCCCTATGAAATTACCAGTGGAATCTTTTACAGAACTAGAACAAAAAAATCTTAAAATTTGTAGAGAGACAAAAAAAGATCCCGAATGGCCAAAGAGGTCTTGAGGGACAAAAATGGAGCTGGAGGAATCAGACTCTCTGACTTCAGACTATACTACAAAGCTACAGTAATCAAGACAATATGGTACTGGCACAAAAACAGAAATATAGGTCAGTGGAATAGCATAGGAAGCCCAGAGATAAACCCACGCACCTATGGTCAACTAATCTATGATAAAGGAGGCAAGGATATACAAAAAAGAAATGTCAGTCTCTTCAATAAGTGGTGCTGAGAAAACTGGACAGCTACATGTAAAAGAATGAAATTAGAACACTCCCTAATACCATATACAAAAATAAACTCAAAACGGATTAGAGACCTAAATGTAAGACCAGGCACTATAAAACTCTTAGAAGAAAACATAGGAAGAACACTCTTTGACATATATCACAGCAAGATCTTTTTTGATCCACTTCCTAGAGTAATGGAAATAAAAACAAAAATAAACAAATGGGACCTAATGCAACTTAAAAGCTTTTGCAAAGCAAAGGAAACTACAAACAAGATGAAAAGACAACCCTCAGAATGGGAGAAAATATTTGCAAATGAATCAATGGACAAAGGATTAACCTCCAAAATATATAAATAGCTCATGAAGCTCAATATTAAAAAAACAAACAACCCAATCCAAAAGTGGGCAGAAGACCTAAATAGACATTTCTCCAAAGAAGACATACAGATGGCCAAGAATCACATGAAAACTGCTCAACATCACTAATTATTAGAGAACTGCAAATCAAAACTACAATGAGGTATCACCTCACACCAGTTAGAATGGGCTTCATCAGAAAATCTATAAACAACCAATGCTGGAAAATGTGTGGAGAAAAGGGAATACTCTTGCATTGTTGGTGGGAATGTAAGTTCTCCCTCTGGAGAACAGTATGGAGGTTCTTTAAAAAACTAAAAACAAAATTACTATATTACCCAGCCATCTCACTACTGGGCATATACCTAAAGAAAACCATAATTCAAAAAGACACATGCACACCAATGTTCATTGCAGCACTATTTACAATAGCCAGGACATGGAAGCAACCTAAATGCCCATCGACAGATGAATCAAAAAAGAAGATGTGGTATATATATACAATGGAATATTACTCAACCATAAAAAGGAACGAAATTGGATCTTTTGTAGGGACGTGGATGGATCTAGAGACTGTCATACAGAGTGAAGTAAGTCAGAAAGAGAAAAACAAATATCGTATATTAACGCATATATGTGGAACCTTGAAAAATGGTACAGATGAACTGGTTTGCAGGGCAGAAATTGAGACACAGATGTAGAGAACAAACATATGGACACCAAGGGGAAAAAGTGGTGGGGGATGGAGGTGGTGTGATGAATTGGAAGATTGGGACTGACATGTATATACTAATACGTATAAAATGGATAACTAGTAAGAACCTGCTGTATGAAAAAATAAAATTCAAAAGAAAAAAAAGGAGTAGTCACTAAAGATAGGGACAAGCAGGGTCTGTTGATCTACTAGTGGTACTCTCTACCCTATATGCTTACCTAAAACATAGCAATCAGCTACAAGATGAAAACAATTAACACCTTGGCCGATAGCACTTTAAAATCCTGACAGTGAAGACATGTCATCATCTGTAAAATGATGTACTTAGTGAAACATTACAGTAATAATTTGTAATATATATATTTAATTTGAGAAAAGAATCTTCAAAATAATAAACTACTGATTTTGTATTTGAGGTGTACTTTACTCTTCCCACGCAGTGTAGTATCTCAGCATCCATTATGTTGTGCTCTTTAGTCAACTGGCAAATGGGATCACCATCACTAACCCAGATGTAGACATTTTGGATCCTCGCTTTTGGTAGTAATATTTCTTTCTATCCTAGAATTCTATTATTAATAACAAGGTTATACTAAGTAAAGCCATCCAGAAAGATACTAGTAGGCTCAAATTATAAGAAAGTTTTACAAAAGTTAAAATGACAAACTAAAATGTAAAGTTAGGTTTAAGTTTGTTTAGAATTGTTGAAAAACAGTCACTTTTCTAAGTCTAAAAGATTGCTACAATAAGCAAAATGAGTGAGGTTTATTTGGAGGTCTAGATTAGTTCTTAAGTGTTACAATTTGATGTTATTGTTAAGTGTTCTGTAAGAAGTTATAATATATATATATATATATATATATATATATATATAATATGATATGTATATATATGTATATGTGTTTTATGATTCCATATTCTCTATTATGATTTCTTTACTTTTATGGCAAGTATTTTCCAATTAAATGACTCTCCAGTTTTACAATAAAGTCAGTAGGAAAAAGCACTCAATTTACTGCAATGTCATTATTCCATAAAAGGTTTCTTCTTTTTTTTTTTAGTCTTTGTTAGAGTGTAGTTGATTTACAATGTTGTGTTACTTTCAGGTGTACAGCAAAGTGAATCAGTTACACATATACATATATACACTCTTTTTTAGATTCTTTTCCCATATAGGTCATTGCAGAGTATTGAGTTGAATGCCCTGTGCTATACAGCAGGTGCTTATTAGTTATCCATTTCATATATAGTAGTGTGTATGTGTCAATCCCAATCTCCCAATTTATCCTTCCTCTCTTCTCCCCTTTGTAGCCATGTTTGTTTTCTACATCTGTGACTCTATTTCTGTTTTGTAAATAAGTTCATTTGTACGATTTTTTTTTTAGATTACATATATAAGCAATATGGTATTTGTCTTTCTCTATCTGACTTACTTCACTCAGTATGACAATCTCTAGGTCCATCCATGTTGCTGAAAATGACATTATTTTATTCTTTTTGATACTTGAGAAATATTCCATTGTACATATGTACCACATCTTCTTTATCCATTTATCTGTTGATAGACATTTAGGTTGCTTCTGTGTCCTAGCTATTGTAAATAGTGCTGCAATGACTATTGAGGTGCATTTGTCTGTTCAAATTATGGTTTTCTCTGGATATGTGTCCAGGAGTGGCATTGCTGGATCATATGGTAGCTCTATGTTTAGCTTTATAAGGAACCTCCATACTGTTATCCACAGTAGCAGTACCAATTTACATTCCCACCAACTGTGTAGGAGGGTTCCCTTATCTCCACACCTTCCATGAAAGGTTTCTTCTAAATAGCCTAAAAGGTATAGGATTGATCTATGTGAGTTCTAGGATTCTAGTTCTATAGGCTTTTAAGATTCTAGCTCTAGGATTCCACATTTTCATTATCTAGAGGTATTCCTAGATTTATGAAAGCACAAGAACTTAATCATATCTAATCTGAAATATGTATGTATTTTACTTGGATAAAACTGAGGAGGAAACAAGAGAAGTTGACTGTTTCAGTAACTCTTAGTGAGAATACCACTGTGATAGCTAGTCTCTGATGATGGTCACACTGATGAACCACACCTCCTGGTATGCAAATCTATGCATGATCCCCTCCCCTTGAGTCTAGGCTGATCCTATGACCCATCAGGCTCACCCTATGACTGACCAATAGAACACAGTAAAAGTGACGCTGCATGACATCTGAGGCCAGTACCTAAAAAGTCTTGCAGCTTCTACTAGGGTCTCTTTGGAACATTTGTTTTAATGGAAGACACTTGCCATGTGAGAAGAGTGACTACCCTAAGACTTCCATGCTCTGAGGAAACTAAGATGGCCATGTGAGAGGCCACATGGTGGGAGAGAGGCTGAACAGCCTGAGCTGTTCCAGCCATCCCAGACCAAATGCCAAATGTGCAAGTGAAGAAGCCATCTGGGATATCCAGCCCAGTCGAGCTTTCATATGACTCCAGCCCAGCCACCATCTGACTGCAAACAGATGGTGAAATTCCAAATGAGCACTGATCATCAGAACAAAAAAAGAAATTAAAACCACAGAAATTTATTACCCCACAGTTCTGGAAGCTAGAAGTCCAAAATCAATGTGTCAGCAGGGTCAGGCTCTCTCTGAAAGCTCTAAGAGAGGATCCTTCCGTACCTCTTCCTAGTTTCTGGTGGTTGCTGGCAATCCTTGGCATTCCTTGACTTGTTGATACATTGCTCCAATCTCTGCTCCTATCTTCACATGTTGTTTCCCTCTCTATGTATTTGTGTCCAAATTTCCCTCTTCTTACAAGGACATCAGTCATTGAATTAGGGCACACCTTAATCCAGTGTGACCTCATTTTAGCTTGATTACATCTGCAAGGACCCTATTTTCAAATAAGATCATATTCACATTCCTACTGGTGGATAGGACTTCAACTTATCTTTTGGGGGACACAATTCAACCCATAGCACTGTCCAATGCCTTCCTTGCTCAAAGTCACTATAATGGCCTCACACACTTTTCTTCCACACTCTATGTGAATTCATCTCACACTGCTCACTATGCTTCCCTGTCTTACAGGGCATGCTCTCTCCTCAGGGCCCTTTAATCTTCTATGATCCTTTTGCCTGGTACCCTCTTTCCTGAGACACCTCCTCTCCACCCTCCATCCCCTTTCAGATCTTAATCACTTCCTCGGTAAGGCCTTCCTTGACCACATTATTTAAAATTCTCTTACTACCCCTCACCATCTGACACTCTCATCCCTCTTCTTGGCACCATTCTTCTTCTCTGATAAGGCTATAGCTCTTACCATCCCCATTTCACAGTAAGATGAAATATCTTGCTCAACATCATGGAACTAACTAAGAGAAGGAAATAGAGAAGCTGACTCCTTACAAACTTACTCCAGAACTTGTTCTCTTAGTGTTCTATGAAGTCTCTTAATGACTATTTTCTATATTTAATTCATTACCCACCTGGCTAGGATGTAAAAGGCCCAGGCTTAGTGGCAATCAATATATTTCCAATGAAGGATAAATTGTACCTTGCCTCATTTAAACAAATTTTTTTCAACATTCATAAAAGTCTGGTTTTCCATTTAAGACACAGGGTGGAAATTCTGAGCATGAAGGTATAAACTAATATTTTTATTTTCTTGACTAGTGATCCAGAGGCTGACTGAGCAATAAATCAAGGAGAGTTTATATTTTATTGAGTTCCCATCATGTCTATAATACTGGGGGCCCTGGTGCCTAAAGAATAGCATGGACCCATAGTTAAATGATTTATTTCAGCGAACAATTTTGTTTATACAAATCAATCAAGAATAATTGTCAATGGTGCCATTTCTAAACAAAGGCTTATTTATTGGTATGATGTCACATAGACACAATTGTTTATTTGCATTATGTCACATGAACACATATACATTTGTTTATGTGCCTGATGTCAGACCAAGAAAAGGGTCACCCATGGCTGAAGACATTTCTGGGAATTACCCAAATGCCAGTCACTGCAGAAAGTGCTTTTGATGTATTGCTAATTAACTTTCCATAACTACACTGAGGAAGGTGTTTTATCTCTGCTTTCCAGATGAAGAAACTGAGTATCTGGGAGATTCAATAATCCGGTCCAAAGTTACCCAGAAAGTCAGGATATGAAAATAGATCTATAAAACCTCAAAGCAATACTATACAAAGACTGCAGTATATTTTTAAATTTGCAGTGAAAAATATGCACAGGAGCAAGCAAGAATATATTCACATTAGCTAGCTGTACACTCTACTTCCCATTTAATAATGCCTACAATAGTAACCATGTTACTATCACACACAGTGTTTATTAGCCTCAGGATGCTTCTATCTTGGGCAGTTCTCAAAAGGCACACAAAATCTTCTGTTTATTATTTTCTGTATTTCATGAAAACTATATTTTAGTTATTTTGCAATTTGCCTCAGATTGTGAAGACAATCTTCCTATCAGTTGCAATACAGTAATATTTTTCAGGAAGACACTAGCCATCTTGCTTGATTTGAGAGCACCAGGTCTTTTGCTAAGCCACTTGTGAAATGTCCTTCCCTGACTCAGGTTTATAAGTTGATGTGGCCACAACTGACTGGTGCAGGTGGTTAACTCATCAGATTTGTATTGATTCTGATTAGCATCAATGAAGATCATTTAATTTATAATACCTGTGTCCCAAATACCTGAGGGTGCATTTCTTTAGAGACTAGAGGTTTTATGTACTCATCATATGTCTCAAAAAAGTCATAACTTTGATATATGAATAAACTAATCAAGATACATTAACAGGTTTGAATTTTGCTGGGCACTTTTTCATATAAGTATTTTAAAATAGCTTTTCTTTTGCTGAAGGAAGAGAAAATAAACCTCTTCAAAGACCAGAGAGAGCGAGGATTTGAACCCTGGCTCCAAAATCCATATTCTTGAATGTTACATTACAGTGTTTTTGCATTCCTAGTAGTTAGCTACTACTCTTAACTAGATCTTCATATTCTGTTCTTATTTGCAATCTTTACCTTTTCCCCAGAGAAAGACATACATGAGTGCTTTGAGAGCATTTATCTCATCATGTTCTCAGACTCTTAATAAGTTCTTCATTTATTTGTTCAATAAACACTTCTGAGAATGTGGCATACTCCTGGGTAGATTCTGAGGATATAAAACGGATTGGACATTGACCTTTGCCTAAAAAAAATCACATAATCCACAGGCAGATAAGACAGACAAATACTGTTGACACAGGGTGAAATTGTGCTTTGGTGCTAAGGAAGCACACAGGAGATTTATGAACTGCAGAGTAAGTGAAGAAGAAGTCAGGATTCAGGATAAGGGATCATCTGAGCTGAGTATGAAATACCATAGTTTTATGGATGAAAATACTTTATAAAGGCTACCCAAGCACAGGAGAAATTTATGAAAAAGCAGCTCCAGAATTTAAAAATTTGGCATATGTATGGACTGATCCATAATTGAGAGTTTGCAGGGCATCTGAGGTAAAAATGTAGGAGATCTAGTGTGCTGGTCATGAAATGAGAAAAGTGGTAGAATGACTGAACCATCAAGGCCACTAGAGAATGAAGTGGGCAGAAAGGGAGAAAGGAGAGGGCCTGAGGGACCGGATGTCTCTAGAAACAGAACAAAACAAAAAAAAACATGTGTACTTGTACTTGTGAGTAAAGCACTGAGAAGTCTTGAAAAGACTGTAGATTGGTACTTTGTGATTTTAGATTTCTAGAACTGTAGAAGTGATGGCAACTTTTCTAGTGGAGAAAGATTATGACATTACCAAATATACTTCTCTTGGTTCATTCTGTTAGTTGGCAAAAGGCTGAGTGCTCTTCAGAGAAAGGTACATGAAATCCATGTTTCCTACAAGGATATCCTAAAAAGTGGCATCTGTGATCAATTGACAAGTGCAATTTCTGCTGATTCCAGCTTTTTGATACAGAACTGTATATTAGTAACCTTCTCTAGAAGTACTGAACAGATAAAAATCCATCTATGAAATATGTTAATCAATAATGTAATTTGTTCTTTCACTCACCAGATGGAAAGTACAGTAGAGTATATCATTTTCAGATGTATTAGATATTTTTATTTGTTTTATTTTTCTTTTCTTGAAGGGTATTCTGACACATACTTTAAAGACATCATCTCTCAGGTTTTGGCCTGTTGAGTCAGGCCCTAATATCCGTAAGGACAAAGCTTGTGCAAGACATAGTCCCCTCTTGAGACTGCTCTGAGGAGAATCAGAATGTGAGAGCTTTGTCAAACAGTTGCTGAAAGGCAAACAGTTGATCTACAACAACATTTTTCTTTTGTTGTTGTTGTTAATTTTCCTTCTTTCTTTCTTTCTTTCTTTCTTTCTTTCTTTCTTTCTTTCTTTC